>NW_024412413.1:4200787-4219440 GCF_014898765.1 Herpailurus yagouaroundi | reverse complement strand
GGGTTGTAGTCTGAGTAATGAGCATTAGGAAAAAAAACTTTGTGATTTTTGTGAATGTTGTAAGTTGCCTCTGGCAGGACTCTTGCTAACAATTTCCTTTTTTTATGATGTACCAGATATTGACGAGTGTGAGAGTGGTATTCATAACTGCCTCCCCGATTTTATCTGTCAGAATACTCTGGGATCCTTCCGCTGCAGACCCAAGCTACAATGCAAGAGTGGCTTTATACAAGATGCTCTAGGCAACTGTATTGGTAAGACATTGCCGCCAGGGTCCCCCAGGCAGGGCGAGCGCTCGAGTGGCGGGCCACAGCTCTAGAACGCGCTGGGCCTACCGAGCAGAGGTCGGCAAGCATATCCTCAGAAGGGCTGGGAAGCCGATATGTTAGCCATACGGTCTCTGTTGCAAAAACTCGGCTCTGTGGACCAAGCTAGGGAGCAGCCACAGATTTGTGAACAAACGCACGGTACCGTGTCCCCATAAAACTTGATTTGCAAAAACAGGTGCAGGCCGGGTGTGGCCGCAGGGCTGTAGTTGACCGACCCCTGGTTCGGCTTCAGTTTTGGAGTTCGAGACACGTGGTTTAGAATGAATGCGTTAAGGTGGTTTATATCCCTCCTTTGACTCTGAATTTCGTCCTCTATAAAATGCGAATAATCCTACTACCTGGTTTGGCGGCTTGAGGCAAGGGTGCGTTAAAGTTTTGTTGTAGAAAATACTTTATATCAGTGGATTTCATCGAGATGGAAGGGACAATGGGGGTGCCAGGGGCCTGGGGCGGGAATGTGGGGAGTTAGCGTTTACCCCGCAGAGTTTCAGTTGGGGCAAATTAAAAAGTTGTGTGGGTGGAAGGCGGTGATGGCTGCACGGCCGTGTGAACGTATTTAATGCCACCTGTCTATACGCTTAAAAATCGTTAAAATGGCAAATTTTATGTCACATACATTTCACCGCAAAACAAATCTACTGTATTGCCTGACGTCAGAGCAAGACTGCTGTGGAATTAAAGGAAATCCCGTGTGAATGGTCACACTCTCGGGATGGAGAAGCAGCGTGGGGAGGGGGCAGGGAGCCGAGGGACGAGTCACGAGCTCTGCAAACGGAAGGTGACACCCCTTTCTCCCGGAGTCACCCAGGCTATAACCACTTGGCTCGGCCGGTGTTTGCTGTTGGCATTTGTGTCCAGATCTGCCGGCCTGGCCTTGGTCTCTGCCCAGCAGAAGCTTCTGGGTCCTGCCTTTGAGGACGGGAACACTCCCCCCCCCCCCACACACACACCCCCCTGCCGGAGAGCTGCAAACACCACCAATTAGAACCCTCCTTCACTGAGGCTGTCCCGTTTCCCTCCTTAAAGGGCACTTCTGGAAGCTGGTTTCTGTCTTAGGTTTGCCTCGCCCTCTCTCAGATAAATCTGTATTGATCTTTGATTTGAAGTGACAGTTTGGACAGAAATCTCTCTCGCCTTTTTTTTTTTTAAACCATCCCAGAGTATTTAAAGACAAATAGACCAGTAACCCCCTGGGACAGAGGCCTCCTTGGAACCCTACCCCAGACTTCTGCTTTTAAAGCTCCCCAGTCATCCGGTGCAGGGAGGGTGGGGAGGCATCGGAGCTGTGGGGGCCTCCGCTTGGCTGGGGTTGGCCCCCCGCCAGCCTCCCGCCAGCCGGGCTGTCGTCACCCGGCACAGGGGGCCTGTGAGCAGGGGGCTTACGGCTCTCCCAGGGCCAGCAGGGAGGAGGGTCCTGCCCAGACCTGCAGGGCGCTTGGAGGGGGCTCCGCAGAGGAGGCTGGCATCTGTTTGGGGTGGAAACCCTGACTCATGACAAAATCAGCCCCGATTTCCACACGGAAGAAGCATTTGCGAGTCTGTGTAGCCCCGTTGCCCCTCTACGGGGTGCAAAGTGTGTAGGGGACAAGGTGTGAGAGTAGGGGTGGGGACAGTCCCCTCTGCATCCTTCCCTAGATGCAGGGAGAGCCTGGGTGAGCAGAGCAAAGCCCCGAAGGAGCCCCACCCGCCAGTCCCTGGGTGTTTGGAGGGTCTACAGAGCAGCCACGAGGCGTCCCGCAACTCGGGCTCGGGCAGGTGCCCCTTCCTGTGCCCACGGTGCTCTTTAGTGCTCCTAAAGAAACTCAGGATCCTTTCTTTAAAACGTTTTTTCTTGGGGCGCCTGGGTGGCGCAGTCGGTTAAGCGTCCGACTTCAGCCAGGTCACGATCTCGCGGTCCGTGAGTTCGAGCCCCGCGTCGGGCTCTGGGCTGATGGCTCAGAGCCTGGAGCCTGTTTCCGATTCTGTGTCTCCCTCTCTCTCTGCCCCTCCCCTGTTCATGCTCTGTCTCTCTCTGTCCCAAAAATAAATAAACGTTGGAAAAATAAATAAATAAATAAATAAATAAAACGTTTTTTCTTTAATATATCTTTTTTACTTTATTCAGTTTGAGAGAGTGAGCGTGGGGATAGAGGGAGGAAGAGAGAGTGCGAGACAGAGGGGGGGGGAAGCAGGGGGGGGGCAGAGAGAGAGAGAATCCCAAGTCGACGCCACACTGTTAGCACAGAGCCCACTGTGGGGCTCGATCCCACAACCCGTGAGATCATGACCTGAACTGAAGTCAAGAGTGGACGCTTTGCCAACAGAGCCCCCCCAGGCGCCCCGAGACGATCCTATCTTTGTTGGTTTTCTTTTTCCTGCTTCCTCTGATTCCCTGTCGGGGTTCTCACCGTCTACCTTTCGGCTTCAGTGAGGACGACGGAACGGGCCAGAGCAGGGCTTCCCGCGCACTGCATCTTGGGGCGTTCCGAGGTGTTCCATCGGGGCAGTCGAGGGTCCCGTCGTCATTGGGTTAAAGTTAGCGAGGTGCTTTTCAGCCCGGATCATCTGGGCTTTTCCCGTGTGAGCCCGTAAGACACAGAGGTCGTATGACGTGTTCCCAAACGGCTTGGACCTTTTCTATTTATTTGTTCTTTATTTTTCCCGGTGTCCCATTCATGCCTTGATTGCCTGGTCCTTCCTTACCTTGTGGTGCTCACAGGTGGGGGGACTCCCCTGCCCGGCGAGCGCACCATATCTCAAGGGGTACTCGTGTTCCACGGAACACAGTTTGGGAACTGTAGATCTGCTTGGCGAGCACAAAACCTCCGGGGGAGGCAGCGGTGTCGTTGCTAGACGTTGCATTTGTTCTTGATACGGGGCAGGGGACAAATTTCTTTCTGTAAAGGGCTGCCTAGTAAGTACCAGGTTCGTGTGCTGTAGGGTCTATGTTGCAGCTCGGGTGTTCCAATAAAGCTTTATTGACAAAAACAGGCAGTGAGCTGGATTTGACTGGCGGACTGTAGCCTGTCAACGCTGATGTTCGGGCTGGGAGGCAGGACACCCTGCTTCTAGAGCCGGCTAGCTTCTGTAAACTGTTAAGCGCTGCGCTGCTGTGTGAAGGCTGACTCCAGGGACGGCCCCGGGTCCTACCCCTGACTGTCCTGGCTCCTGACGGTTCAAGGAGCGTGGGGCTTGGCCCGGAGTGGAGAACAACAGCTGATCCCTCTTTTTGACTTTGGCTCAGGGGCCTTCTACCATAACTCCCTTCTCTCTGTCCCCTGGGTGCTTTGCAAGTGTCTGAACAAGGGGATTCTTAAAAACCTAGGTGCCTGTAGACGTCTCCCCCGAGTAAGAAGTGTAGCCTCTGTGGTTTTACACCAAATTCGAGCTGGGGGAATGAAGGGTCCTCCTTGTCCGATCACTGGTTCGCACTCGCCAGGCGTGTGTCCAGCAGAGGTGAAGGCCCCATGCAGGCACGTGCAGTCAAGGAGGGAGACCACAGTGCGGTGAACTTGGAGCCAGCAGCCCCTCCCTGCTGGGCACAAGTCAGCTCGGGCCTGAGGAGCCCAGATGGGGGCCGGACAGGAAGGGGCCTCCAGGAGGTGACACGCAAGCTGTGAAAGTGCTTCCCAGGCAGACAGGGGAGGTGACTTCCCAGCCAGGGGCTGTGTGAATAAAGGCACAGAGGTGGGACCCAAGCGGCCTGTCCAGGAGCCATCAGTGTGTTGTAAGGGCTCAAGCCTGGTCGCGGGGACCGCTGGCCAGAGTGAGGCCGAGGCCAGGCGGGCCGGGCCCATCATCGGAGGAGCCCAGAGCCTCACAGGGGCAAGAGTTTCGGCGCCAAGGGCACGTAGCCCCGCACCCCGTGTGGAGCGAGTGAACACGAGATGGCCCCTGAATTGCCAGCCCCGTGGTGGGGACTGCGAGTCCCGTAGGATTCAGAAGGGACATAGGCACGTGACCGTGGGCAGACCTGGGAGCCAGGCACGCGGCTTCAGATTCGGTGCAGGGAAGGATGGGAGGCTTGAAGCTTTAGGGGCAGGGAGATGCCACGGAGGTGGTATTTCAGGTGGCATGTGTTGGCAAAACCCGGGAGCCGGCTGGAAGCCTGCCGCGTGGTCCAGGGTGAGGGCATCGTAGTACTTCTGTTTGTGGTTTTGCAATAAGGAGGGAAGTTGGGGGGGGCAGGTTTCGGAGATCTAGCTGTTGGGTTTTGGGAAGCCCTCCACGTTTAACCTCGCCGTCTCCGTCTTTCCTGCTGCAGATATCAATGAATGTTTAAGTATCAGTGCCCCATGCCCTGTTGGGCAGACATGCATCAACACGGAGGGCTCCTACACATGTCAGAAGAACGTGCCCAATTGTGGCCGTGGCTACCATCTCAACGAGGAGGGAACCCGCTGTATTGGTTGGTATCGGAAAAGAGAACCAATCTGAAATCAACTTTTCTGTCTGCGCCTGGCGCCCCCCTCCCTTCTCTGGAAGGGGAGGAAGAGATCCCCCAAGTGAACCCGTCCACCCATCCCGTTGCTCATTTCCAAGCTTAGACCTTCGTCATGTATTGCCTGGACCATGGCAGTAGCCTGCCAGCCTACCACTGTGCCCAGTTTTACCCCTTTCAGTCTGTCCAGGGTCTCTTGAGCCGGAAGCGCTCTCATTCCTCCCTGCTCACAGCCCCCGTTGGTGACAGACAAGGACAGATGCCCCTGCTTACAACCTAGTCCTCCTGAGGTGGCCCCACCTTCACGAGCTTTATAATTCAGATGAACTAGGCCTTGCAGCTCCCTAAAGAAGCCCTGCCCTGTCCTCTCTGTGTAGTATTTTGCCCTTACGTTATTCCCTCTGCCTACCCGCTGCTGCGTTCCTTTGGATCCAGACCCCTGCCAGCCAGAGAGAAGCTCTCTACAACTCCCAGAATACTTCCTTAACGTCTCCCCGGGTCACTGGGCCCTTTCCGCCTCAGCTAGGGTCATTGCTGGCTGGCCAGAGCAGGAGGCCCTGAGGGTAGGGGCTGCATCTGGGTCCTCTGTGTCCCCAGCATGGGGCCCAGCACATAGCAGGTGCTCTGGGACATCGTGTTGAAGAGCCCATGACGCTGCTTTGTCAACGTACAGTTTAGTTTGCTGCCCTCCCGGCTTCCTTTCTGACCATCTCAGGGAAAAGCCCCCGCTTAACGTTTTTCAACGTGTCCTTCTCTTTTGCAAGATGTGGATGAGTGCGCGGCGCCCTCTGAGCCCTGTGGGCCGGGGCACCTGTGTGTCAACTCGCCTGGAAGTTTCCGCTGTGAGTGCAAAGCCGGATACTATTTCGACGGCATCAGCAGGACGTGCGTGGGTACGTGGGTATCCCTGAAGGCCTGGGAGGGGGCCCGGCCAGGTGGCACCCTGGCGTGGCCACAGTCTACGCCTCACCTCGGAGAGCCCTAGTGCAGCAGTCCCCGAGAAGAGACCCTGAGTCAAGAGACCCCCGTCCGGTCCCAGCCCTGGTGCTGCACTCCCGCGTGTCACCCGCCCGCAGAACAGGTGTTCTGCTTGACTCAAGACCTCCAAGGGTCTATGAGACCCCAGCCCACTCCGCAAATGCCCGAGAGCATTCGTGATTTTCTCCCAGAGTCGCTGCCCTCGTGCAGGGCTGCGGGGCTGCGTGCCTGAGGCACCGTGGCCTCAGCGCCGGGAACGGGGACAGACCCCGCCGGCCGAGCGCCTGCCATCCGCAGACCAGGGTGCTCGGGGGAGGCTGGCCCCTTGTCAGACCCCAGTGGACCCTCGTTCAGGGCTCTGGGGTGGGGAACTGATGGGTGGGCACGTCCTCAGGTGTGCGTCACAGAAGGGACACGCGACTGGCCCGGTGAGCAGACGGGCGGGCGTGGCCCCGGCTCCCTCGCCCACTCGTGCCGTGGGTTTGACTCGTGGGACGAGTCACTTTGCGCCTCTCATCTGAGCAGAGAGGCTGCGGGAGGTGGGGTGGCCAGCAGAGGCTTGGGTGGCACTGAGGGGGCCCACCTGCTCCGTTTCAGACATCAACGAGTGTCGGCGCTATCCCGGGCGCCTGTGCGGCCACAAGTGCGAGAACACGCCGGGCTCCTACTACTGCAGCTGCTCCGTGGGCTTCCGGCTCTCTGCCGACGGCCGCTCGTGTGAAGGTGAGGCGGCCTGGGCGCCGGGCAGGCTGATCGACTCCCTTCTCTCGGAGAAGCCACGGCTCCACCCGCAGACGCCGTCCGTTGGGACAGACTCGAGTTTGTTTCCCAAGCGCAGATTAAGTGAGGCATCAGTGGGGGAAACGCCTGTGACAGGTGACGTGTCAGAGATGCCTGGGCCTCCTGGGTCCCGGAGCGCCCAGTGGCATCTGCCCAGGGCCACGCACGTGGGGAACGGATAAGCCGGTTTAGGAACAAGGGACGTGGCTAAGAGTGCGGGATGGGGAGGCGTCCCACCCACCCTGTGTTCACGTGACCTCCGGGAGTGGCTGGCCTCGCCTGCCTCAGTGTCCTACCAGGAGACAGGGCTGGGTAGGTCAGATTTTCGAGGAAACGGGTAAGACAGAGTTTACCCAGACTGTAGCATCCGCGGAGAGGGGCTTGGGTGTAAAACGATCTCAGTTTGGGAAAAGCAGAAGGCAGGAGGCTTTTTAAATTTTTCTTTATTAAAAATTTTTAAAAAATGTTTTATTTATTTTTGAGAGAGAGAGACACAGAGTGTGAGCGGGGGAAAGGGGCAGAGAGAGAGAGACACACACACACACAGAATCCGAAGCAGGCTCCAGGCTCCGAGCTGTCAGGACAGAGCCCGATGTGGGGCTCGATCTCACAAACCGTGAGATCGTGACCTGAGCCGACGCTGGACGCTTAACTGACTGAGCCACCCAAGTGCCCCAAAGGGCAGAAGGCTTTTTTTTTTTTTTTTTTTAAAGTTTTTTTTTTTTTTTTGTTGATTTTTTTTTGAGACAGAGAGAGACAGAGCATGAACGGGGGAGGGGCAGAGAGAGAGGGAGATACAGAATCGGAAACAGGCTCCAGGCTCTTAGCCATCAGCCCAGAGCCCGACGCGGGGCTTGAACTCACAGACCGCGAGATCGTGACCTGGCTGAAGTCGGACGCTTAACCGACTGCGCCACCCAGGCGCCCCAGGGCAGAAGCCTTTTTAAATGCTGGGGTGTGCTAAAGACAAGTGCTGCAGGACGTTAAGTGGGGGATCAGCATGTTTAGGCTGGCTGCACCTGCTAATTGGCTCCTGCCCTCCCACAGAGACTGGGAGGGCAGGGGCGGAGGTGGGGGGCGGGGACCTGCCCTTCCCAGTGATCGCACTTCAAAGGCGTGGTTTGCAGGTCCTGGGTTGTAGGGGGTACATCTCAAAGGGACAGAGCAAGGATTGACATTTGCAAGTTTGCTAAAGTCAACACTTCTAAGAAAAAGGGAGGTCAGGACCGAGTATCTTCTTTGGGCTGCTCTGAGCTTTCTCAGGTAGGCGCTTTAAGGGTCTGGGGTCATCATCCTGGGCACCCCGTCTTGGGCCGGTAGAAGCCATGCTAAAGTGTGCTCAGGGCCCTTAGTCTGCCGGGTGGAGGCTGGAGGGAGTTGTTAGTGCTGAGCCTGTCGGTTCTCAGATAACATCCACCTCCTCTGGGGCTGGACCGAGATGGCGCGAAGTGTGTTCAGCACAGGGCCTGGCACACCGTAGGCGCTCAGCAGACGTCACATCTTCTCTGAGGACTAGGTTCTGACATCAGCAAAGTCCAGAGCTCTTACAGCCCTTGGCGCTCCCCTCCCGTCGCCCGGCAAGCCCTGTTCTGTGCAGCGCGGCGCCTGGGTACAGCGTCTGGACGCTCGGCAGGACGATCACAAGAGTCACATATGCCCAGACGCACCCAGAACGCACAGGTCTCCCACTGGAGGGTGGACGGTGTGACGGGATCCTGGGCCCTCGGGTCCCCCCAAGATTCTAGGATCTGTCCCCAGGAACCAGACTCAATGCACGTGTTTTGGCAAGGAAAAAAAGATTGATGCACAGGGGTCCCTCGAGCTTGGGTTCAAATCCCAGCTTGACCATGTTATGGCCTTGAAGAAGTAACTCGGCACTTCTGGGCCCCATTGTCCTCATCTGCAAAAGTGGGGGGAGCAGGACCCACCTTACTGGGGGCCGTGAGGATGATGCACGTGGAGAGCGTATCCCAGTGTCCTGTGTGAGACCAAGTGCCAGCTATGGGGACCGTGGGTGTCACTGCTGTTAGCATTCATGGCTTACGCTGTTCTTCATCAGTCCCCAGTGACTGGAAAGGAGGTAGTCACGTCTACGTGAGTAGCAACACTGGGGACACAAAACCGGGGCATGGCCAGCTTTGCCCTATCCTTCCGCTACGCATTTGTAAAGCAACCCCGATAAGGTGCGTAGCAAGAACGTGGTTCCTGCCTTCGAGGAGTGTCTCTAGGATTTGATGAGAAACCACACTGGGCAGCAGGGACGGCCAGGCAGGGTGTTGGGGGTGCTGCAGGGACGAAACACGGGGCGAGAGGCTAATGGACATTCTTAGCTGCTCACCCCGTCTGCCCTGCTAAGAATTAGCAGTAAATAAATGTGAGAAGGGACTTCTAGGCCAGACGTTGGCACAAATCTTTTCCTAAAAGCCGCATAGTAAATATTTTAGGCTCTTCCCGCCACAATCTGTGTTGCGGGTACCCACTTCTTTGCAGGGCAAAGGCGGCCATACGCCAGGGTAAATGAGTGAGCGTGGCTGTGGGCCAATAGAACTTCCTTTACAAAAGCAAGTGGTGGGCCAGAATTGCGCTGATCCCTGCTCTCAGCGAAGGGAACAGACGAGCGGGAGCTCAGAGTCGCTGAGTGGGCTGGTGGTGAGCTTTACGCACTGGGGTATCCGGGATGTCAACGGTTCGCTCGGGCCTCCGTCTCTGCAGAGGGCATCGTCTTGGAGGTGAACTGGGGAGGGCTGTGATCACGTCTCCAGCTGAGGACTAGAACTGACCCTAGGAGCCTGAGGCGGGACCCACTGGACGGAGCCGAGACCGGAGGCTTTATGTCGTCCTGATGAGAGATTCCGGAGGGAATCTCTGTCCCTCGGGGCAACCCCAGGCGGCAGACGGCGGGACTTCGGGCCCTCCATATGTGTTCCCTTGAGGGGGACCAGGGGTGTGCGGGGTGGCTCCAAGCGGGGTGACCTCCGGGGACCCTCTCTTTCAGACGTGAACGAGTGTAACAGCAGTCCCTGCAGCCAGGAATGCGCCAACGTGTACGGCTCCTACCAGTGTTACTGTCGGCGAGGCCACCAGCTCAGCGATGTGGACGGGGTCACCTGTGAAGGTGAGGGGGGCGCCCCGCCCGGCTGAGGGGAGACCACCCCCGCCCCTTTCTCCCGAACGCCCTTGCAGGCTGGCGGCCGGTGTAGGTTTTTTCTCCCTGCAGCTGAGGCTTGTTTGGATACAAATGAGTCCTCGAGAGTGAGGTTTAGAAAGCAGCACACCCACTCCCCGGATTTTTCTTTCCGAAATGCGTAGCTGGTGAGCGCCATGTCGTGTGGGGGCCTTGGACCACACGTGGCGGGGACCGCAGGTGCCAGGGCTTGGCGGTGTGCGACCCTGGGGCGAGGAGGGGCCTCAGGGCCCCCCCCCCCCCGCATGCCCGATTCGAAGCTCTGCCTCTCCCTGGTGGGGGACCATCCATCACCTGCAGCCTGAGGGCCGACCCCAGCCCCACCGGGCTGTCAGAGGGTTGAAGATGACCCAGAAGCGCTTAGTACAGTGCCTGGTGCGCCGTAGGTGCTGAAAGGTGCTGTTGGGATTCCTACCGTTTCCACGGAAGGCGTGTTTCCTATTAGCACGTGGATAACCGTTAGCGTCAGGGTGTGCCTGCAGCCCGCAGGCCATCTGTGCTACGTACTGTTCTGAAGCCCTTGGCCTTTCCCCCTCCACTTGGCCCCCGTACTGCCTCCTTCCTCCACGTGTACGTACTTTGCACCGTGGACTTGCTGTGTGACGCTGGGCTAAGCTCTTCCCCTCTCTGGGCCTCACGTTCCCCTCTGATGTAAAGGTTCCTGAGCCCCACCCCAGTACTTTGCGGCTTCCTGTGTCCAGATGGCCCCATGTGGCCGTCCTCCCAGGCCCCTTCCTGGCCCACTGTTGGGAATGGAGCTCGGCCACGGGATGCTGAGGGTGGGCTTTGCCGTCACAGACATTGACGAGTGCGCCCTGCCCACCGGGGGCCACATCTGCTCCTATCGCTGCATCAACATCCCTGGAAGCTTCCAGTGCACCTGCCCTCCGTCCGGATACAGGCTGGCCCCCAACGGCCGCAACTGCCAAGGTGAGCGCTGGGGATGGCCTAGGGCTCTGTGGTGCCGGGGAGCTGAGGCCAGGCAGCCTCCCTGACCCACTGGGGGGGGTGCATCTGGGAAGGGGAGGGGGGGGCCTCTGCATCCACGGAGTGTCTCAGGGTCCACACGCACCCTGGTCTCTCACTCCTGGCATGCCTGTCTTCGGGGGGTTTTGACCCTCCCACCCTGCCCTCAGCAGCTGACAGCCTTTAGGAAGTGGGACCCCATCCCACAGCAGGGGGGCTACTCGGTCAGCCTTTCATCCACTGATTCGACAGGCCCTTGACATAAGCCAGGCCCTGCCGAGAGTTACGGGCAGAGCAGTGAGCAGGTGGGGGAGGCCTCTGTCCCAAGGTGCCGATGACTGCCCTGCTGAGGGCGGGCGTGGTCCGCAGTGGGACAGCCCCGAGGTCTCTGTATTCATGAGGGTCCCGCTGGGGCCAGGGGTCAGCTCCCGCATGGACTAAATGAGGGGGGCCGATGGCCCCCATCTGCACTCAGCTCCCATATCTAAGAACACCCTAGGAGTCACCGTGACTCCTGTAACCGAGCCATTTGGTGACCAAGAGAGGGTATCGAGTAGATATTTGTGAACGAACAACCCCGGAGTGGATCGAGGGACGGCCCCAAGAAGCTGAGCCACAGAGGTCGGGTCTGTCCGGCCCCTTCCTCATGAGCCCCCACACAGGACTGTCGACCCAGAGGCTCAGAGGCCCCGGGTTCTGCACACGTGATTTCTGGTCGTGAGGAAGGACTTTGATCAAAGGCGGGCAGGAGCGGTGGCCTTTCCTGGGAGGCACCCACTCAGCGCGTCCGCAGCTCTGGGTGGAAGTCACTTTGTTTTCGCCTCTCTGGCGGAGCAGATGACTTTCTTGCTCCTGGCCGGCCTCCCTTGCCGCAACCTGGGGTCCTGCCAGACACAGCAAAACACATTCCTGAGCCTCGGCCTTTGAGATTAGGAGTGTTGTTTTTACCGCCGAGATCAGGCGTTTGGCACCTCTCACAGACGCCTCTCAGGCTCGCCAGACCCCACC
The DNA here is from genome assembly GCF_014898765.1 of Herpailurus yagouaroundi. Lineage (NCBI taxonomy): Eukaryota > Metazoa > Chordata > Mammalia > Carnivora > Felidae > Herpailurus > Herpailurus yagouaroundi. The sequence continues at coordinate 4,207,775 of NW_024412413.1, read as the reverse complement.
ATTCTGCTGCTCCTGAGACCTGTGGGAAAGAGGACAGCTCCCCGTGTCCGGGGACCTCTCAGGACAGTGCCCCAGGCCTCACCGACCCCGGGCTCTGGGCACAACGTAGAACTCCTTGAAGCCTTGGTGTCCTCATCCGTCACATGCAGCCATTAGCTTCTGCCATTTCCTTCTGGCATGTCACGAGTCCCCCGTGAGGTGACGGTACTGACCCTCAGGAGCCTCGGACAGGTGCTGGCTGCTTAGAACCTTGGCTCTGGCCCGCGTGGGTTCAAAGCTCAACTCTGCTGCGCGCAAAATGTGCGGCCTTGGGTGAGCCCCGGAGCCTGTGTGAGCTCCTGCCTACACTGAGGATAATACCAGTTCTTGCCCAGTGAGCTGTTGGGAGAACGGAACTCTCCAAAGCTCATCCCAGAACTGTGAACGATGAGTAAAACCTCCATAAATACCGATCATCCTATAAGTAAGAAAGCTGGCCAGGGCACTGCCACAGAGAGCAGGGGAGGCAGGGGAGCAGCCAGGGGAGGGCAAGGGCGGCCCCATCTCCCCCCTCAGTCCTGCCTGGTGGGAGGCCCCAGCGCCACCATCTGGGGATGGGGTCGGCTCGGGCGGCCTCAGCCTTCACCGGGCTGCCTTGGGGTCTCTCACAGACATCGATGAGTGTGTGACCGGCATCCACAACTGCTCCATCAACGAGACCTGCTTCAACATCCAGGGTGGCTTCCGCTGCCTGGCCTTCGAGTGCCCCAAGAACTACCGTCGCTCCGCAGACACGTAAGTCCCTCGGGCCCCGCCGTTGTCTGTCTGCGTCGGCCTTCCTGGGGGCCTGGCTCCCGGCCTGGGTGGGCGGCTCATGAACTGTGCCCTCCCACCGGGGCCCTGGGAAACTTGAGGACCCCGATTCTCAAGCCCCTAAACGCCGGGAGGCTGGTTGCAGAGAGCCTAGGTAGTGACTTCAAGGAGGGCAGGCCTGGCCTCAGGGAGCCTGTGCGAGGAGCCAGACAGAAACACCGGGCCTGAGACCTTGGGCCCGAGGCAGCTTGCCGGGCCTCAGCTTCGTCATCTGCGAGATGCAGAGGTCAGCACATACTCTGACCCAGACGAAGGTAGTGATGCTTCTGGGTGAGCTCATGTGGTTGCTGGGGCATCGTCATTAGGTGACCCCCCCCCTCCTGAAAGCCAGATTCCATTCAGCCCGGTGACTGCGTGGGAACGGCACGGAATTTTCTGCGTCCCAAACTTGAGGCTGTACGTTCCTATGTTACTGGAAGCTCCGTCCTTCCCAGGCCACTAGGGTGTCTGCTGGGATGTCCAGAAACCCCCTTCCTCAGGGCGTAGGGAGGACCTCTGGTCTCACTGCATACCACCCTACCCCTAATTTTATTCAGCGAGGTTCGTTTCATGCCACTGTCAGTAATTTCAGGAGGAGCTCTCTAGTGGGGCCAGATTCGGGAGCACGGGTGCGTGACCCCTCCTTCCAACCCCCGGAAACGCTCAAAGCCAGTGCACAGCTAGGCTGACCGCAACTCGGCCTTTTGACCGTGAGCCTGCTCCTCCCGCTGGAGGGTCAGGGCCTCCTTGGCTGGTGCACCCGGCCCCAGCGTCCACTCGCTCAAGCCCAAAGGGCGGCTGCCCTGGCTTGCGGTTCTGGCCTGGCCTCCGGCTTGCTGAATGCCAGATGCTCAGACCTCCGTCTCCCCAGCGGCACTCTGGGCTCTTCCCAGGTGCTCGTCCTCCGGCCTCGCCACCTTCGCGGGCTTGCTCTGTTCTCCCAGCCCACGTACGTTCGTCCGCCTGGAGATCCGATAGCTCGTGTCCTCCCCGTGCCCCGGTTAGGGAAGAGGCACCCCAGAACTGAGCCCCGGAGGGCAGCGAGGGCGTACCTCGGACCCCTAAGAAAGTTCCGTTTCCTCAATTTGAGGCTGGGCTGCTATTTGTGGTATTAAGTTCCTGCTCCCCCAGTTCTTTGTCTGTGTCTGGGCTCGAGGACTCTGGAAGACTGGCTGGCGCTGGGCATGGAATTCTAACGCAGGCAGCCACGAAGCCCAGACCGGAGGCAGCCTCCCTCTGGGGGTCTGCGTGCTTCCCGAGCCCAAGGGTGGACAGGTGGGCGCCGTGAGCTGAGGTTGTGACTGAAATCAGCAGACCCGGCCCCTTCCTGCGTGTTGGCATTTGCTGTGGAAGCCTTGGCCATGCCTCGGTGCTGGAGAAAGTCATTTACTTGTTTGGGGACCGCGGGCATACTGTGTGCAGGCACCCGGGCAGACAGTGGGCCCACAAAGGCCCCCGTGCCCAGCACCGTGCCTACTAAGAGCACATTCCAGAGCAGCAGTGGCCACAGAGTGCAGCAGAGTCCCCATGTGGCTTGGGTGGGGGGTGCCTGGAGTAGGCATTGGTGGAATGAATGGGGAGGGGGAAACTGAGTTAGGCAAAGAGGGAGGGAGTGGCGGGCAGGACTGGAGTAGGGCTGGGGACAGGGGATCGAAGGGCGTCCGGCCATGAAATGGGGTGCTCAGTGGGGAGCCTGGGCTGGCATTCTGCTCACTGTGGGGGTTGATGCTTCAGGGCTCGGTCTGTCCCATCCCACGGCTTCATCAGCATGTACCGGGGGCTGATAAAGAGGGGGCTTGTCATTTTCTGTGAGTAGGAAGAGGGAGTAGGGCCCCACCCACAGTACCAGCAAGATGGGGCTCCAAGCTGCCCCTCTGGGGAGGACGGCCCAGGTTAACACCCATGCCTGCTCGCCAGCGCCACCCCCCCCCAGCGGCGGGCGCAGACCGGGAGGAGAAAGAAACTGGGGGTAGTTGCCAGGCCAAGCCCTCCAGGACTGAGTTCTCCAGCTTCTTGGGGAAGCTGTGGCATTCCAGAAAGATGCCAGCTTGGAGTTACTCCATTCCAGGTCGCTTGGGCTCCTTGGAGCCTCTATACCCTCAGCTGTGAAGCGGGTGGTGAGGCCACCCTGCCAGGTTCCTGCGGGGTGAGCCTTGATGGTGGAGCAGGGCCCCCTCCTAAAGCTCACGCTGGGTTCAGCCCCCATGGGGGAGTGGGTAGGCGCCCCAAAGGTCTGTCTCACGGCCAGTTTTTAGGGGGCTGCTCCCTGGTGTCCAGGGCAGGGCCTGAAAGGGCTGTGTGGAAAGCGGAAGAGCCAGGGCTGGGATTCCAGACTTCCAGACTCGCTCTCCTGTTCCTTGGGGCGGTGGCCTCAGGTCAGTCTCTTGGCCACCCGGGGGCCCTTTCTGTGTCTGCAACACCTGCTTGGCAAGGCCTTGGGGATTAGCAGGGATTAGTGGTAACGAGCTCCAGGCAGCCAGCCCGGTGCTGGGACAAGAGTGGTAGGGAGTGAGGACGGTGAGGACCGGCCATCCCGTTTCTCTCCCTCGGGGCACTCCAGCTTAGCCACAGAGGTTCCTCGGGGCACCTCTGCTGTTCCCCGCCTGCCGCTTGCCGCCCGTGTGACTGGTTGAGCTCCCGGCCCTCCGACGGGAGACGAGACACGGGCGTCTGAGGGGCCGTGTGGTTGGGGCCATCGTGCTACGGAATCACGGGCTAGCCGGGAGCCCGGTGTAGGAAGGGGGGGTGGGGCTGGAACCCCAAGTTGAGTGGCCGTTGGAGGCTTGTATCCTGGTTGTCCCCTCCTAGAGAGAGGAGTTACCGTAGGACCACGGGGGCTCGGAGCTTAGTGTCAGCATAGTGACAAAACTCTGACAAATGGTAGACCGACCCAGGCAGGATACAGGCCGGAGCTCCAAGCGAGGAGTGGCCCGTCTTCTCGGCACTGTTAGCGCCTCAGGCTGGAGTTTTCTTGCTTTGTAGCTTCTTTTCCTCATCCTCCAAAATCCTCTTAAAGAATTTATTATCTGACCTGCAGAAAGCACTTTATAAAATTTAAGAGAGCTGTGTCAGGAAAGACCCACTAGCCAGCATCTCTGTAGGTAACACTTAGGGAGTCTTGATAGGGAAGATTTAAGGTGTGTGCCCTCTCTCTGTCTCTCTGTCTCTCTCTGGGCCTCAGCCTTCTCTTTCTGTCCACACAGTCTCCTTCTGGGCAGTGTCCCTGGCGGCCAAGGGGCGGTAACTGGAGCATGACCCAGCAGGCTGGGCCACAAACCCCAGGGCTGGGCCTCACGGATCGTCCAGGCTGTTAAGATCCTGACCACACGATTCCCTCCTACCCACAGGAGGAATGTCAAAGCGTTCCAGAGCCTGGGATGGGACTGAAAACATCCTCTTTATCCCCTCAGCAGGACGGACCCCTGAGACATGCGGTCTTAGAAGCCAGAGGAAGGCTGCACAGCCTCGGTTGGCACAGCTGTGGGCCTGAGGGTACAATGCGGGTGGACAGGGGTGAGGGGAGTGGAGCCCTGCCTTGGCCTGTTCCCAGGGCTTCTGTCCAGAATGACAAGAGCGTGAAAGCCAGGGAGGTGCCGGCAGGGAAGGCTATAAGCGCAGGACAGCCTGGGGGGTGGCCAGAATGGCCGTGCCTCCCAGGAGAAGGGACTGGGCCTGGGGGACCTTCCCTCTCTAGTGTGTGGCTACTTCCAGCATTGCATTTTCACAGAAACTAGAGTGTTCCGATCAAATCCGTTGAGCTGAAAAATTGGGGCGCGTTGTTCTCTTGTACATGACGAGATGGAAACCAAGGCGTGTGGTCCCAGGGACCTGGCCCTTCTCTGTGCGACGACAGCCCTCCAGACATGCTGGCGAACAAAGACTTTTGTGTGGGTGCCCAGGGCGGCGGGCAGTTTGCCGGATGCGGTAGTTGAGGTTTCTGTGATGTTTCCATAAGCTCAGGGTAGAGCAGGACAGGAGCGTTGAAGTTGGAGCTGACTGGGAAAACCGGGGCCGTACGTGTTTGTGCACATTTACTGGGGTGCACAGCATGTGTCAAGTTCACGCCGGGTCCTGGAGATGAAGCCGGGGAGCCATCGCCCGGCCCTTGGGAAGTGAATGGTCCACACAGAGCCAGGCCGAGAAATGCCTCGTGTGAGAAATGCCCGCGGCTCTGCGGTTAATGCCTCTTCGGGGCTCGTGGTGGGGGTGTGGGGACCATGGAGGAGGGAGCGTCCGGTTCTCCGGTGTGGTGGCTGCGGGAGCTCGAACGTCATGCACACGTCACGTCCCCTCTGGCCACACGTGCTGGGTTAATGCGTCCATCTGACAAATCAAAACCCCGTCCTTGGACAGGGTACAGGCCACACAGAAGTGGGACAAGCTTAAGTCACATGAAGGCGACTCTAGTGCCACCTGCTGGCCAGACCACCAGGCCTTTCCTGAAGCAGCTGGTGCGTGTGTGCGCGCGCGCGTGTGCATGTGCGTGTGCGTGTGTGTGTGTGTGTGTGTGTGTGTGTGTATGCGCGCGTGTGGATGAAGGCTTTGAAGTGAGACAGGCCAACTTTGTTTCTGCCACTTAATACAGGCTGTGGCGTCACAGACAAGTTACGTGTCCTCACTGAGCTTTGATCTTCCCGTCAGTAGAGCAGGAGAACAGTGTGGGACGACGAAATGAGCGAACGGAAGGAGAAACCCTGATTCACCCAGCACGAGGCCAGGCACCTTCCCTCAGGGTCTCCCGAGCCCCCCGGAACCTTGTCGTTTGGCCTGGAGCTAGGTGTCTCGGGGGGTAGGCCGCCCCTCAGCAGCACCCTTCTTCTGCTTTCCTTCTCTCCTATCTGTCCCCTCTGCCTCTGGGCCCCTCCCATGCATGACTCCCCCGCAGTGCTCCTGATCCTCACCTACCGTGGAGGATCATCCCCAGGGAGTACCCTGGAGCTCGCTCCCAGGGCTGGCCTAGCGAAGCCTGCTCAGAATGGTAAACGGCCAAATAAATGAGATGATTCCCCTCATCCCGATAAAGAGCCGGAAATCAGATGGAAAAAAAAGAGACCCCGCTCACAATAAACGCCAAATGTGAAATAAGTCCAAGTAACCCAACACAAGGCACAGAAACTTAAAGAGCTGAAAGGGAGACGAGATGGAAGGCTAGGACGGTACTTGCTCCTGGCCAGAGAACCCAAACACGGTCAACATGGCAGAACTTCCTGGGGCATGCTCTGCCAGCTCCCACGGGGCTCTGCACTTGGGCTCCACTTCCAAAGGCAGCTGCCATCAGAGTGTGATGGCCTGGTGTTCAGGAGGCAGAAGATCATCCCTGTCCCCAACCTCTCACAGGAAGTTAGAGCCTGTCTCCGTCTCCATCAGGGGAAGTGAGGAGCTCTCACCATTCCTGTCACAGAAAGTTGGAGCCTGTAGCAGGAAGTCAGAATCTCTTTGCATCCTGTCACAGGAAGTTAGGACCTCTCTCTAATCCTATCACAGGAATCAGGAGCTGTCACCAACCTATCACAGGAAGTTAGAACCTATCACAGGAAGTTAGAACCCCTTTCCGTTCTGTCTCAGGAATTAGGAGCTCTCAGCATCCTGTCACAGGAAGTCGGAACTTCTTTCCATCCTGTCACAGGAAGTTAGAAACTATCAACATTCTGTCACAGGAAGTTAGGAACTCTCACCATTCTGTCACTGGAAGTTAGGAGCTCTCACCATTCTGTTACAGGAAGTCAGAACTTCTTTCCATCCTGTTATAGGAAGTTAGGAGCTGTCACCGTCCTGTCACAGGAAGTTAGAACCTATAACAGAAGTTAGACCTCTTTCCATTCTGCCTCAGAAATTAGGAGCTCACCATCCTGTCACTGGAAGTTAGAGTGTGCCACAGGAAGTCAGAACTTCTTCCCATCCTGTCACAGGAAGTTAGGAGTGATCACCATCCTGTCACAGGAAGTTAGAACCTATAACAGGAAGTTAGAACCTCTTTCCATCCTGTCGCTGGAAGTTAGGAGCTATCACCATTCTGTCACAGGAAGTCAGAACTTCATTCCATCCTGTCCTGGATGTTTGGAGCTATCACCATCCTGCCATTGGAGATTAGAACGTGTAACAGGAACTTAGAACCTCTTTCCATCCTGCCACAGGAAGTTAGGAACTATCACCATCC
>NW_024412413.1:4147777-4200777 GCF_014898765.1 Herpailurus yagouaroundi | reverse complement strand
ACAGGAAGTCAGAGAATGTCATAGGAAGTTAGAACCTCTTTCCATCCTGCCACAGGAAGTTAGGAACTATCACCATTCTGTCATAGGAAGTGGGGCGCTCTCCCCGTTCTGTCACAGGAACTTAGAACCTCTTTCCATGCTGTCACAGGAAATTAGGGGCTATCGTCATCCTGTTACAGGAAGTTAGAACCCATCCCCATCTCCATTCCAGGCCCTGGCTGTCCCTGTGGACACACAGGAAACTGGGCCTGGAGCACAAGACCCAGCGAGGCGGGTGGGGATCAGACCTCACTGCCTGAGCACAAATCTGGCTCCCTCACTCTGTGACCTTGGGAAGGCCTCCCGACTCTTCCAGGCTCAGTTTCTGCATCTGAAGAATGGCACTCGGGCCACTCTCACGGTGCAGTTACGGTGCTCGCGCTAGAGAACGCTTGGTGACGAGCGGCCAAGCTCTTGATAGATGGCAGCGGCCGTGACCGCTAGCGGTGGAGATGACCGCCTCCGGGGTCATCTCCGTGCCCCGCCAAGAGCCCCGTGTAGCCGTGACCACGGCCTGGGTGAGGGACCGGGCGCCCGGACGACACTCAGAGGGCAGGGTGCGCCCGGGGAGTGTGGCCCGGCGGGGGGTGCTCTGCCGGCGAGAGGGGACACACCTCACTCCCGGCACGGCCCTAGACCCCGGCCACCCAGCGCCCCCTGAGGGTGTTGGAAGAGGCTAGTGCCTGAGTCAGCGGCCCGGAGGTCCACGGCACCTCCCGCAGGTGAGTGAGGGGTGCTCTTCCTTTAGCCGAATCGGCCAGAGGGGTGGCGGGAGTCCCTGCCCGGCGAGCCCCCGCTTTCCCTCGCGCTCTGTTGTGCCTCCGCTTGCTGAATTTGCTCTAATCCTTTTCTTGTCTCTCTGTCCACTTTTCTTGCAGCCGCTGCGAGCGCTTGCCTTGCCATGAGAATCAGGAGTGCCCCAAGCTGCCTCTGAGAATAACCTACTACCACCTCTCTTTCCCCACCAACATCCAAGTGCCCGCGGTGGTTTTCCGCATGGGCCCCTCCAATGCCGTCCCCGGGGACAGCATGCAGCTGGCTATCACCAGCGGCAACGAGGAGGGCTTTTTCAGCACCCGGAAGGTGAGCCACCACAGCGGGGTGGTGGCCCTCACCAAGCCCGTCCCTGAGCCCAGGGACTTGCTCCTGACCGTCAAGATGGACCTCTATCGCCATGGCACCGTCAGCTCCTTTGTGGCCAAGCTTTTCATCTTTGTGTCCGCAGAGCTCTGAGCACTTGCTTTGGGCCGCCGGGGGCTCCCTCTTGTTGCTTTCCTCGCCCTCCCCTCCGGGATCTTAATAAAGTTTCAGCAGGCGATCCTACCCAGCATGCCTCACGCGCCTTGGTTTTATTTTTTCGCCCGGGTGGGAGGCCGTGCTGTTCATCACCCTGGGGCGAACCAGGCACCTGCCACTGCCTGGTGCTCCCACGCGGTGACGGAGGAGTGGTTTTCACATGCTCGTATGCATCTGGGAGTCCCTGTTGACGGAGGTCACCGTCTACACCGCCAGGGAGCCCGGGGACGGGGTTAAGGAGGCGCGCGTGTATCACCTCAGATGAGTGAGCTCTCCTCCATCTTGTGTTGAGCCCGAAGGCTGAGGCCGTCATTGAAAAGAGGGTATCGGGCTCCTTCCCCTCTCGTTCTATAGATGTGGAGACTGAGGCCCAGAGAAGGGGCAAGGCTCGGCCAGGGTTTTGTGGCCTATTTGTAGCAGAGCCGGGCCGCGGGACCAAGTCTCTGGCTGCGCTTGGTGTCCTGGCTGTATTGCGTGGAGCTGACCCTTTAACGGAGTCCAGAAAACTCGATCCTGAGCCTCTCGTTCTGTTTGTCTTGACGACAAGCCTGAACCGGTGGGAGAAAGACCCAGAACACAGTTGCAGAATCTTGGCTGCCGCTCTTGCCTGAATACGGTTAGTTGCCTCGGCTGGGGATCCTGCCCCCCTGCCAGGAGGAGGAGGCAGAGGATAAGACGATAGATGTGCCACTCGTTGTGCTTCGGGTCCTCCGTGTGCATCACCTCAGTGCCGCAAGGCAGGTGTCTCATCCCCATGGAGACCCAGAGACAGCAAGTGATTTGCCCAGGCTCGCACAGCTGGTGTTTGAACCCTAGCTTGCTGACTCCATAACTCCAACTATTCCATTCTCACAACACCTTCAGGATGGGCCTCTTCATTTCCTCCACCATGATTCCGGCCAAACCATGGTCACCAGTCCCCAGAGTGCCCTTCGAGGCCCGGTATGATTTTGTCCTTGCACATGTCCCCAGCCCGACTACAAATTGTTCCTCCCTTGCTCCCTTCCCTTGAGCCACACCGCTGAGTTCTTTGCTGCCTCAGGCCCTTTGCACACGCTTTGCACCCTTGGCTCCAATGTTGGCTGAAGCTCAGCTGAAGTGCTCCTTTCTCAGTCTGGCCTTCCTCTTGGCTCAGCTCCTCTTTCAGTCTTTCTGCTACCTCGCGCTTCCTTGGTTATGCTTATCACGGTTTGCATTTCCCATTTATCCGTGTTTCGTGTTTCCTGTGTCTGTCTTCACCACCCGGAGGGCTCTGGGCCGGCAGAGACCAGCTCTGTCCCCTTCAGCGATGTGTCCCTAGCTCCTGGCGAGGTGCCTAACACACAGGAGATGCTCTGTCCATGCCCGTTGAGGGAACGGATAACTTTCTACCAACACTGGCTTATGTCTCTAGCATTACTGTGACTGCCGATGCTGTTTCCAAGCAGAAACCCGAGGGGAAGGCAGAACATCACAGGGGAACCAGGATATTGCGGGGTCCTAAGATCCTTCCTATAGTTCCGTGTAAGTTGGTGGGGGGAGGGTGTGCTGGCCTTGCTGTCTGGCAGGGAAGACAGATGCCTTGTGCCTGTTGACAGAGTGGCAGTTGAACTACCGTGGAAGCCAGTCACCTCAAGCCTTCCACGCTGTCTCCCATACCTCTCTCTGGGCATGTCTGGTCTGTACCGGCTCCCAGTCTCCCATCTTCTAGAGCATTCTCCAAGCTGCAGCCAGAGGACCCCTCTGAAGGACCAGCCTGGTCTCGTTAGGACCTTCTGTGATTCATTTACCAGCGGGTCAAGTCCAGCTCTCTTGGGATGGTATCCAAGGCCATGCTCGATCTAGCCTCTGTCCCCCCTTTCAACTCTATCCTAGCTCATCCCCTCGTTCTAGTCCTGCAGGGGTGCTTGTCCTCCCCTGAATGTGCCTTCTCTTGGCTTTAGCGTGTGCCCTGCCACCCTCCTACAAACTGCTATGTTTCTTGAAGGCTCAACTCAAAAGTCATCTCCTCAGTGAAGCCTTTCCTTAACCTGAGCTCCAGTAGCCCTGAACATCTGCACATTTTCCCTGTTATCTTGTGATTATTACTTTTTATTATCCCTACTGCACTGGGACCTTTCGGAGGACACGGATTATGTCTGTATTCTCGACACCTGCAGTGTTTGGCCTATAGAAAGAGTTCAGTAAACAACTGAATAAATAGATGGATGGACAGATGGATGAATGGATGGATGATGAATGGATGATGGGAAGGTGGATGAATGGATGGATGGGTAGATGGATGGATGATGGATGGATGGATGATGAATGGATGATGGGAAGGTGGATGAATGGATGGATGGGTAGATAGATGGATGGATAGATGATGGATGGATGGATGGATGGATGGATGGATGGATGGATGATCGATGGATGGTATTTTCAAGACTAAGTTCAAATATCCCCTCTTCTGTGAAGTTAGCAAGGCACAGCAGGGATCCGGTTATCGTATTCAAGTATTCCTTCCCCATGCTCCAGATTATCCAGGTTGGAAGAAGCCCTTTTCCTTCATGTCCAGGAGTGTTGAGTTGGGGGGAAATGCTCAGGGGCTTTAGAGGCCATGCAGTGACCTTACAGAGTTTGCCAGAGTCCCCTGTACGACATTCCCACCAACTGACCATCCAGCTTAGCTTGCGCTCTCTCTTGTTTGTAGAAGTCCCTACATCTTAAGGTGGCCCATTCCATTTCAGGACGCCTCTGCTGTCTCTGTGTGTGCGCCTGAGTGCCTATGTGGGGCTGATATCTGCACTACCTGGAGGCTTCTCTCTGCCCTGCAGTTCCTTGGGGCTATACGGTCATAGTCCTACATCGTGCTGCTGAGATCATACAGTGCAGAACAAAAATAATAACCAAGAGTTTGAATGTCCTCCTGGCCACTTACTAGTTCTGTGACCTTGGAGAAGTCATTTGCCTTTCAGAGCTTCAAGGCCCCCGTCATGGGTTATGTTGAAAATTACATGTAATTGCAGATGAGGCCCTATCTGGTATATATAGTCGGCAGTCGATAAGTGTTGGTTTTTTCATTCATCGGAGGGAATGTGAGTGTCCGTTTGGATCTTGAGTTCAATGGGGAATGAAGGTTCAGAGGGTTTGGATGTGTCTAAGGTCACTGCCATCACCTCGGACTCCTAGGACTCTGCACTTCTGACTCCATCACTGTCCTAACCCAAGCTCCCCAGGGCAAGTGATAATAATCATGGCTATCATTATTGTAATGATAATAATCATGACTATGATAGCTAACACATGTACTGCTTGCTGAGGGCCAGGTACTGCTCCAAGCATTAAATTGAACTCTCACAACAGCCTTGTGAAGAAAATACGGTTATGATCCCCATTTCACATTGGAGACATGGAGGCATAGAGCAGATAAGTAACTTGCCCAGAGTCCCACAGCTGGTCTCAGGTGGAGCTGGGATTCACACCCAGGCAGTCTGGCTCTGCCTGCTGTCCTCCGAAACCCTGTCCCCTGCTGTCTTGAATGCTGTGAAGCAGATAGGATTGCTGGGATCAGTCAGTGCCGGTTGGATTGTTACTCCGGCCTCATCTCTGAAATCACTGGATACAAGCCCCATTCTATGATTTCCAAGTATAAAGGAAGCAGTGTAGTGTAGAGGGAAGAGCTGTAAAGACTCAGTGAGATATAGTGACGAAAAGGAATGAAATCTGGGCATTTTCAACAACGTGGATGGAACTGGAGGGTACGATGCTAAGTGAAATAAGTCAGAAAAAGACAGATGTCAAATGATTTCACTCATGTGTAGAATTTGAGAAACTTAACAGGAGACCCTAGGGGAAGGGAAGGAAAAATAAGGTACAAACAGAGAGGGAGGCAAACCACAAGAGACTCTTAAATACACAGAAAAAACTGAAGGTTGATGGGGGTGGAAGTTTGGGCCCTGGGGAAGATGGGTGATGGGCATTGAGGGCACTGGTTGCGATGAGCACTGGGTGTTGTAGAAGTGATGAATCACGGGTATCTATTTCTGAAGCCAAGACTACACTGTATGTTAGCTAACTTGACAATTAAAAAAAAAAGCCATTTCAGCTATGTGATTTTGGGTAGAGAAACTTAAAATTTTATTATATTACATGGTCATTTGGTAGTAACCTTATCCTCACATAGCATCACTGTTTTCATTAAGTAAATAGAGTCCATGATGTACTGACCAAAAATAAAAAAACCAAAAGACTAAGTGAGATAATGTGTGCAAACCCTCTAGCACAGAGAATCTAGAAAGATGAAGCTCTCTGGATTCCAACCCAAAACAAACAACTAGACAAAAAAATTTAAATCTACAGAAAACATGCACAACTAAATGAGGTGACAGGATATCCCTAAGAACCCCCAAATACAGCGTATGTCCGTCAGCATGGTATCGGCACCTGTGCAGAAGAAAGCAGTGGGAGACTCCAGAATAGTCAACAGATATTCCCTAGAAAATACAGAGGACAAATTATGGAGCAGCGGCTGAGACTGGGAGACATTTACTCAGTCCATTCCAGTGCGTGCAAGGAGCTCATGGAAGCATTGAGGGAACGGAGCCATCTAGCCCCTAGGAACCCCAGAAACTGAGCCAGCAGGGCTTCCCTTAATGTCAGGATCTCACACTATGGAGAAATTGCTGGGTGGGAAATGCAGCGTTGAGTAGGAAAGAGACAACAGACTGGGTAAAGAAGGTCCAGGTAAATGTAGAGGAATGTCAGAAGGTCAGCTGCCCCAAATGACAGATAAGGGAGTTCTGTGAAGTCAGAAAAACTGTGAATGTGCCTTTTTCTAAAATTTCAGGAAAACTAATTCCACTTGAAAATGATCAACCAAAAAGTAGCAAGGTTGAGTCTCCTACAAAAATTACTGTAAGAAAGGAGATAATAAGGAACAGAATGGCATCCCTCCAGATATTGAAAATACATCAGTAACAGATGTTCACAGTCTAGATCAAAACTGTAACCTATATCAAAACAGAGTAAGAGCACTAAGAAAATGATCAAAAATGTAAGAAAACTGTGGGTCAGAATTAAGAAAAACTGAGACATGAAGTGACAGAACCCAGGAAATAATTTAAAACTAAAGCAAAAAACAATTTCAGAAACATTTCAGAGAAAGAGTGACCAAAAAGAAGACAAATTTTATAAGTCAAAAAAGAAGTAGAAGAGATGAAAAGGCTCAAAGAGAAAGTGACGGACGTAGAAGACACACACAGAGACCCACCATACAGATAATAGAAATCTCTGAAGCACTAACCCAAAACAAAGGAAAGAAATAAGTATTAAAAATGGTAACTCCAGCAAGTTTCCAGAAACTTAAAAAAAAAAAAGATTTGAAAATCCACATTGAAAGAACGCAGCATGCCTGAACATATCTGCTCAGAGCAGCAAATATCAAGACATAGTCTAGCAAAATTATCGGACTTTGTTATTTTTTTTTTAATTTTAGAGAGAGTGTGAGCAGGGAAGGGGGCAGAGGGAAAGCGAGAACCTTAAGCAGGCTCCACGCTCAGAGTGAAGCCCCACGTGAGGCTCGACCTCACAGCCCTGGGATCATGACCTGAGCAGATATCAAGAGTCGGATGCTCAACTTAGTAAGCCACCTAGGGGCCTCAAATTATCGAACTTTAAAGGAAAGAAAAGACAGGGGCACCTGGGTGGCTCAGTCAGTTAAGCACCGACTTTGGCTCAGGTCATGATCTCGCAGTCCATGGGCTTGAGCCCCACATCAGGCTCTGTGCTGACAGCTCAGCCTGCTTCGGATTCTGTGTCTCCCTCTCTCTCTGCTCCTTCTCCACTTGTGCTCTGTCTCTCTCTGTCTCTCAAAAATAAACAAACATTAAAAAAAATGAAAGGAAAGAGAAGACAAACAGTGGGCATCTAGGCAAAAACAGCAATGACTTATAAGGGGAAAAAGTATGTTGTCATCAGACTTTTTCACAGCAACACTTATGCTGGGAGACGATGAATACTTAGGATCCTCAAGAAAACATAAGCCAAGGATTATATGCCCAATGAAACAGACTCATGTGTACAAAGGACACAAGCCACTATCAACATGCAAAAGTATCAGCCTACAAGCATTAAGCATAGTTGCTTAGCCAACCACAACTAAGTGAGTATTGTAAGGACAGCATATAGAATGAATTGCTATATGTCCAAACAGTGTAGACAAATATGAATTGCTGTCTGTCCAAACAACGTGGATATAGCACGTCTATAAAACCTGCAGGGAGAATAGAGAGGATGTATCCAAAAATATATATATTATTTTAAGTAATTGTGTTCGTGGTGGTGGTGGTAATTTTAGTCTTGCTCTTCTGAGACTACTGTGTCAGAATATAGAATAACTAAATAAATAATTATGGGATATTCTATCATCTCCTGTGTTCTTAAGAACCAGGATTCTGATACGGAAGAAAAGAGAGTCCTCTGGAATACAGAAGAGATTAAAAGTCTGTGTGGTTCTCGTTTTGAATCAGAAATATCAGTAGGAACTCATGATATATTTTACCTTTAAAAATGTCCACTGAAGAGGCCTGGGAGAAATGGCCAACCCAGTAGCACCAAACGTATCTGGTATCTAGATTGTGGTCTTGAAATACCGTTTACCGCTAAAAAACCAAAACCGAAACAAAACAAAGACTTCTCGGAGATGTAGCTGGGGCAGTGGAAGTACAAAATAAGGCTGGACCGCCCCGTCATACCAGACAGCAAGAGAGCTACTGGACATTACTGGGGCCAAGTCGAAAGGACACAGGAGCCACTCTGATCTTCCCTCTGGACAAAGATGGGAAAACTTGAGCTCCAGCAAAGGATAATCATTGCAGTGGGTTGAAACCCATCAAACAGTTCACAGCCATGAGTTCGTACCGATACTTGAAAAAAATCAACAGGTAACCTCTGGATGATGAGAGAGAGCTAGTTCATGGTCCTGAAAACTTATTAAACTACATCTTTGTTCCGGGTAGGTGTTGCATTTATGTTTTATTTTACAATAAAGAGGATTTAAAATGTTTCTAGCCCACATATTTTAAACTCGCACCTGAGACAAGCCCCCGCCTCTTCCGTCTACTCCCGATCTGTCGCAGGACACCGTGGGTTTGACTTCTCTGTGCTGGGCGCCGAGCTGGGCACCGCGTGCACGTTCTCTCACTTACCACCCCTGCGACCCACCTGACCCAGGGCTCCGGGAAGGCGGGACCGTGTCTCCCACGTTTGCTTCGGCATCCTTGGTGCCCGGCACCCAGCAGGCCCTGAAAGCACACCTGTTGAGTGAGCGGATGAACAAATGTGTCTGCAGTTGTAGAAACGGAATTGGCAAATAGCCCAGCTTCGCTCACCCGCAGCCAGGGCCGGTGAAAACGGGAGTGTGGGTCCCGGTCCAGGTCGCAGGAAGGGCCACGAGGCATCCCCGCCGAGCAGCCGGGCCGCGGAGGCCACTGCGGTTCTCCGCGGGAGCCGCCTCTGGACGGGCGCTCCCCACCTGGCCACCTGCTGGTCCTCCTGGATCCTGGGTCTCTGTGGGAGTGGCGGTTGCGACATTCCCATCCGCCTCTTGTGCTGTGGTTCCCCCCAGGCTCCGCCAAGAGAAGACAGACACCGTCCGCTGCATCAAGTCCTGCCGTCCCAACGACGTCACCTGCGTGTTGGATCCTGTGCACACCATCTCCCATACTGTCGTCTCGCTGCCCACCTTCCGAGAGTTCACCCGCCCTGAAGGTGAGTGGCGACTCCCATGGCTGGAATCGGCGTGGGGGCCCCAAGGCAGGTCCCCGCAAGAGAGACGTCCCTGCGAGGCAGCCCCCTCAGGGGCCTCCCAATGCTTGAGCCGAGAGCTTGGCCCCAAGGAGCTTCTCCTTGGTAAGATGTAGATTTGCCTCCGCATCTCCTCTGTGTCCCCCGAGCGCACAGCACCGTGCCGGCCCATTCCGGGCTCTCGGCTCAGGAGGGCGCGCTTCTGGGTCGCAGCTGTCCGGCAAATATCTTTTTGGGTGTTGGCTCTCTGCCGAGCACTGGGAGTCAGGGAGGGCCTCTGGGAGGAAGTGACTTCCCCACTGGGGTCTAAGTGGGAGGTTCGTAGTGAAAGTGGGGAGCAGGGACAGAGGGGGGTGCCAAGCGGAGCAGAACTCCTCTGGAAAGGTCTGGAGGTAAGTCTGGGGGACAGCGGGCATTTGAGGAACTAAGCCCAGGTTTCCTGGCTGGGAGGGGTAGAGGCTTGGCAAGAGACAGGCTGGAAAGGATAAGCCTTAACGTGGGTAGCGTTGGGGCTTCTGGTCCAAGGCTTTTGGAAGCCATTACGGGGCTGCACCCGCTGCTGACCACAGAGGGGCTGGATCGGATCCAGGGAGCCCGGGAGTAGAACAGTGTTCCAACCCCCACCCCTGCTGCCGGCACCTGGTGGGAGGCTGTGTGTGGGTGCTGTTCTGCACGCCTTTTGCTGCTGGGTGTACATCCCCCACGCGGGGCTGCTGTGATCTCCTGCCCCCGCTTCCTCCGAGAGGGGAGGGGTTTCGTCTCTGGCCTTGGGAGGAGCTCCACCGTGATTGATTCCCGCAGTAAACGTTGACCGGGCCTCCCGGGTGCCAGGCTCAAGGCCGGGCTCTGGGGCACAGTGATAGGAAGAACACTGTGAGCCTCTGAGGGCAGATGTATAGCTGAGCCAGCGTGACCACACCCCGCGTTTACCCTGCGACGGGGTCCCGCGAGAGCACGTGCCAGAACATAAAAGGGGGGAAGGGGGGAGAGAGGGGTGGCGAGGGCAGGAGAGGCTCCCCAGGGACGTGGTCGCCTGACGGAGCTCGTTCCTCTGGCAAAGGGGCGGCACAGGATCTCCGCAGGGAGGCACGGACTCGGAGAAAATCGCCGACTGGGGTCTGCCGCGTGCAAAATGACACGTTCCAGCCGACCACATACAAATCCTTCCCAAACCGCTAACGGCCGGTTTTGTGGCCTCTCGGGCAGCGCCCGTCTCTGAGTTGATTCTGCAGGGAGTGGAGCGTGGCTGGAGACGCCTGTTGGCGTCACGGGCCCAACAGATCCAGACCTTGACCTTTAACGCTGAAAGGACCCTTAGTGGGCACCACCAGTCAGCCTCCTTCACTCCAAAGGCTAGGAAACCGAGGCCCAGAGGGAGGACGCCTCCAGATCATCCAGAGCCAGGGTAGAATCGGGGCCTCGCGCCCCCAGCCCGGGGTAGTCTGCCCCACTTCGTATCAGAAGGCCGCGGAGGTAGACACAGCCACCGATCTGCCCGGCGCTCCCGGAGAGGCAGCTTTGCTGACCCACATCACCGTGGGCAAGAGACCACCCACTGTCTGGCCCTTGTTGACCCCCCTCCCTTTGCCTCCCATCCACCTCCCTTCCCCTTCTCCCAGCTTCGGGAAGATTTATGACTAGTTACTAATTGCTCCTCAGCTCTGGCACTGCTGATTATTCTATGACCTCAGAGAAGATCCAAGGTTTCTCCAGGCCTCAGTTTCCCCGCTGATAACAAGGGGGACAGGCTGTGACCTGTGAGCCCTCGGGACCCCTCCGCCTTCTCCGTGCAGGGCTCCCGGGCACCGGGTGCCCGTGACCCAGGGGTGCATCTCTGGGCTCTCCATGCTGTGCTTCCTTCTCACAGAGATCATCTTTCTCCGGGCCATCATGCCCATGTATCCCGCCAACCACGCCGACATCATCTTCGACATCACAGAAGGGAACCTCCGAGACTCCTTCGATATCATCAAGCGCTACATGGACGGCATGACTGTGGGTGAGTTGCCGGAGGCGTTCAGGTCTGTCCAGACGCCTCCATGTCCTCCCGGCCAGCGGCCTGGCAGAGGCCCGCTGTGCCGGTCTGCTGGGACGACCTCTCTGGACCGCCCAGCTGCCGTCTGAGCCCCCCTCCTAGAGCCTTCCTTGTCCTGCAGGGCCAGCTGGGGACCCCCAGGGCAACCGCGGGCTTGGAGTGGGGTCCGCTCCCGGCTGGGCCAGTCTCCCACCCGTGAATGGGTGCGTTAACTGGGTCTCTGTGTCTCACGGCCAGGAGCTTCTGGCCATACCTCACGGGCAAGGTGTTTGTCTCAGGACCCAATCCCCAGGTCAGTGGGACCTGTTAGGATTTTTATTCTGGTGGTGCAACGGAAGGAAAGCAAGTAAGGAGTCAGAGCCTGAGCTCTGGTCTCGGCCCCAGACGGCTGGCCTTGTGGTGTGTCCAGATATTGTCCCTCCTGGGAGGTCCCGGGCACCGCCCCGCCATGGGGGCGCAGAGCAGGGCTGGAGCCCTTCCGCTGGGGCAGAGAGGGAGGGGAAGGGCTCCATCAGAGGCCCAGGCGGGGAAGCAGGTGAGTCTGGGTAAGTGGTTCATAAACCTCTCCTGAACGGTCACGTTTTTATAGACCTTAAGTTCTCGGGGAGTGAAAACAATCCCATCTACCATTCTGGACTTAGATGTAGACCCAGGGTTTTCCGAGCAGCTGAGCCCCCGGAGTCCGGGCCCTTTGCTCACGTAGGCCTCAGTTTCTCCACGGCGAACGGGGGCAGGAGGGACTGGGCTTCGTGGTCTCCTAGGCCCTGGATTCTGTGAGGTGTCCGTCCACCGGGAGAAGCGGCAGAGTGGTCGGCCCTGGAGCAGAGCGTTCCGGAAGGAGGTCTCTAGGTGGCGCTGTTGGATCTTAGAACCCTGTTCCCCGCACCCCCGGCGCCGCCGACCGTTGTTAAACTGGCAGCTGGAGACAGGGAATTGTTATTCCCCTGTTGCCAAAGAGCCATTTATAGCGACTTTACAAGCTCTTAAATGGGTTTGCATGTTGTAAACATGACTGAGTCATTTAGGGGCTCCCCACCCCCAGCCGCCTCCTCCGCTGGTTCGCAGCAGGAATAATTAGTTAATTACAATTAATGGTACATTAGTCCTCCCTGGGATTCCAAGGGGAGGGCGTATGCAGCTTGGCTGTGAGGCGTCGTGAAACCTTCTGCACACCCTGGGCCTCAGTTTCCCCCATGTTAGATGAACAGGCCCTTCAGGGACCCCCCGGGGCCTGGGGCCGAGGGCAGGCAGGAGGAGGCAGGGTCAGGGTTTGCTCCGCTTGGGTGGGGTGGTGGTGCCTCACCTGCAACAGCGGTGCCCGGGAGGCCCCCTCCTGCCACCCCTGTGGGCGTGGCTTCCACTCGGGGTAAATCACAGCCTTGGAACCGTACGAGCAGGACTGGAGCCTTCGGATTTACTCGTTCGTTCTTTCCATTCCTGCTCTTTTCTCCGAGCCCCCGTCTGTGCCAGGCCCGAAGCCGGGCAGTGTGGGTCCACAGGTGAATGTTTTGCATTCCGGCCGGGGAGACAGACGGCCCCACAAACCCATCATGAAAATCTGACACTGAAGACACTGATAAGCCTCTGTGGCCTGCGAGGGCTCTCGGGGGGTGGCCCCTTCGGTTCCCCGCTAAATCCCTCCTGGGTGACCCCAGCCAGGGGGTTGGGCAGCGGCTGGGCCCCGATCCAGTGCCCACCAGCACGTTTTTCTAGCCGCATCTGTCCTCCGGACAGAATCAACCTGGGAGTCTCCGTTTCTCGGCTTCCCATCCACTGGGGCAGAAAATCTTGGCGTGTCGGAGCCCGGAGGCTCCTGGAGACCATCTCTCTCGATTCCTCTTTGTAGAGGGGGAAACCGAGGCCCAGAGAGGCGAGAGGGCTTGTTGTCCTTCTCACGGCGCCCCGGGGCAGAGCGGGGAACAGAACGGAGCCCCTGGGAATGGAATGTGGATAAGGCCACAAAGACAAGAGCGGCTGTCCCTCCCTGCACTTGGTCACGCGTGCCCTGGTCTTTGGAATCCAGGCTGGTGCTTCGTGGAGGAGGGAAGGGCTGGCCCCCGGGGGAATGCGTTCCGCTTCCGGGTGGGCCCGGCCACCTCCACTCCTCGGTGTGACTGCAGGAGGCCCATCTGGCCGGGGTCCTGGAGTTTGCCTGTGCCAGCGTCCTCTCCCGGGTAGAGGACTGAGGCCAGAGGAGTCTGGATGGCAAGGTCTCGCTGAGGCGGGACCCGGGCTGTGTTTTGGGTTGGCCTCTCGTCTCTATACCTACCCGATCGTTGCTGCCTTATTTCTCTGCTTAGGGTCTCTTCCCTGGACTTCCTTAACCTTGCCTCTGTCCCAAATAACTCCTGTGCACCCCGGGGGCTTCTGGGCCTCTTAGGGTAGCCATGCTGGCACATGCTGGCCCTGGACACGGACACAGCACGGCCGCTCCAGACGTGTCCACCCGCACTGGATGGATCGCTGCTGGCCCTGAGCCCAGGTGTGAGCAGCCTGCAAGCCACGTGTTCACCCGGCGTCCGTCCCGGGCTCGGTTCTCACAAATACCTTCAGGGACGGGTGTGACTGTCTCCCTGGGGCAGAGGAGGGAGCTGAGTTAAGTAAGCACCTGGGACCCGGCATCAGAAACACCTTGGGGCCCGGGGAGGTGGGGGGCGGGGTTTGCAAACTTGTTTTTAGTGGTGCTGTTCTCTTTTCAAGCAATGTCTTAGGCAGAAACCCTTGATGTCCTCGGGAAGGGAAGGAAGTGTTTTCCAGAGGCACGCAAGCCTCCTGTCTGCTGTGCGCAGCAGGATCCGGGGGCTCTGGGCCCAGTGTGAACCACTGTGCAGCCCCCCGCTGCCTGTCGTACCCGGGAAAGGACCCCTACCTACTCACAGGTGTTGGCCGAACCCCTCCCCGCTTTAGGCCATGCGCTTTGCGGATACTGGACACCGGGGTCAGGAAGGCTTCCTGGAGGAGGTGTGGTCTGAGCTGAGTCTCCACACACTTGAAGGAGTGGCTTACAGTGAGTCCCAGGGGCAGGTGTTTCCTCCCCGGCCACAACCCCGTGACCTGGCGGGACTGTCCCCATTCATGGGTGAGGGGCGCTGGAGGCAGAGCGGGCCTGGAGCCCGGTCCTCCCTGAACACCCAGAGCTGGAGCCCACTGATGGCCCGGGCTGACTTGGGCAAAGTGACTGAGAATTTGGGTCCCAGAGAAATAACAAGGCGAGCTCATTCTTCCCCCGAACAACAGAAGAAAGTGCCCTGAGTACACCCAGAACCTAGAAGGGCCAGGCCTTCCCCTAACGTATCCCTTAAAAGCCCGTTCTTAGCGGGGATAAAGGCAGCTCCTGCTGTCTGTGGAAGGCCCAAGCAGCCGTCCCGTGGCGTTCCTCCTTAACCAGCTGTCAGTGAAAAATGAAAAATGCATTTTCTGCCCGTGCAAAAATGCCCTATTAATGCCTGAGGTATTCTCGGGCCACTACAAAAGCCTTCCTCATCCGGCCCCGGGTTCATGGTTCGCTGTGCAGGCTACTCGCTGCAGTCGGGGGCTGCGTGGGGAAGGGGTCCTTCAGGTGACGGCTCCGGAATGGGGGCTGTGATGGGGGGAGGGACTCATGGAAGCCTCCCCAGAGCCAAGGGGGAGCTATAGACAGCACTAGGCTGGAGTTGCTTTTTAAAAACTTTTCAATGTTTTTTAAAGTTTATTTTTGAGAGAGAGAGAGAGAGAGAGAGAGAGAGACAGAGCACGAGCAGGGGAGGGGCAGACAGAGGGTGACACAGAATCCGAAGCAGGCTCCGGGCTCTGAGCTGTCAGCGCAGAGCCCGACGCGGGGCTCGAACTCACGAACCGCGAGATCATGACCTGAGCCGAAGTTGGAAGCTTAACTGCCCGAGCCACCCAGGCGCCCCTTGAGTTGCCTTTTAGAGCCGCCTTTTAATTTTGCGTGCAGCTGGCCTGATCCTTGGCCAGTGGGTAAACTGACGGGGTCTCGGCAGCTTTTTGCTGCCACGTAGCCGTGGACTTGAGGGTTCCCCACCAGGCACTGACATACAGTGGGTGATCACGTATTTACCCGAGGCCACGCTGAGAAGACCACCCCAGCTCACACACAGGCTCCACGGGGAAACAGCTTCCTGAAACCCTCACCCCTCCCTGGCAAGAAAGGGCCCCCAGCCTGTGGTGGAGGTGTGATTCCACACAGTCCACTTTGGGTGGTACATCTCACGTTTCCTGGTGGCTTTTTTTTTTTTTTTTTTTAAGTTTATTTTGAGGGAGAGAGAGTAGGGCTGGGGCAGAGAGAGAGGGAGAGAGGTTCCCAAGCAGGTTCCACGCTGTCAGTACAGAGCCTGACACGGGGCTTGAACCCATGAACCGTGAGATCGTGACCTGAGCCTAAATCAAGTCAGATGCTTAACCCACTGAACCACCCAGGCGCCCCTCACGTTTCCTGTTTTTAATGGGGTCTTCTACGCTGGCCCCTGGTGTGTGAGGTGGGATTCCTAAAATTTGACTGCATTCGTGGGCACGCTTTATAATTAATAATATTAATTAAAATAAGAACAGCCCTAAAACTACTAGGTAGTTAGCTCCACCCCCCCCCCCCACCAATAAACTGAAATACAAGAGGCGGGTTTGCTAACTGTCCTTCCCCGATGGAGTAGAGAGTTTTGTTTTTCAGTCTGTGCGTAATTAACGGGAAGGCTGCAATGTTACTAAAACGAGCACGGACACAGAACAAATCAGTGCCCGCGGTACCCATGGCGTTGGGCCTCATGAGATTTCCACGAACCTTTTGGCTCGAACTGTGACCGCCCCTGTGTTATGGCCTCAGAGACCCTGGCCATAAACTACATCTCAGATCAGTTTCACGCAGGTATGAACTGTCGCTTCAGATGCGGGCCGCTCCCATGGTTAAATGGTGGAGATCTGCAGGAATCTAATGTTGGCCACAGTCACTTCACTCCCCGCTGGCCGGGCTTGGGGAGGCCCGTGGGCGTGGAGGGCACCAGGACCGCTCAGTTAACCGGCTTGCCCGCTCTGCCATGCTTCTTGAGCACCTACTATGCGCTGAGCGGGGAACATGCAGTGTCTGCCTCTAGGGAGGCTGACTCCCCAGAGAGCGACAGGAGAGCACGGTGGGAGGTGCTGTGGGTGCAGAGCCCAGTCCCCCTGCCTGGGCACATCAGCCCATGCTGCCGGGAGGAGGTGGTGCCTGGGGTGGGCTTGGCCGTGACCGGGTGAGAAACACGAGAAGGATAGCACAGGCCCCGTTCCCTTACTCAGCATGCTGGTGTTTCGAACCTTTTTTTTTTTTAATGTTTATTTCTTTTGAGAGAGAGAGCGGGGTGGGGGGGCAGAGAGAGACAGAGAGAGAGAGAGAGAGAGAGAGGGAGAGAGAGAGAGAGAGAGAGAGAGAGAGAGAGAGAATCCCAAGCAGGCTCTGCACTGTCAGCCCAGGGACGCGGGGCTCCAACCCACGAACTGTGCGATCATGACCCGAGCTGAAGTCGAGTCGGATGCTTAACCTACTGAGCCACCCAGGTGCCCCGTGGACATCTTGACCACCTAAGTTTGAAGGGTGGGGGGGCAGTCTTTACTCATGAAGGGTGGCCTTGAGGCTTCAAGACAAGCACTACACGAATCCTGGAGTGTTTCCGCCCAAGCGTCGCTCAGCCCTTCGCCCTAACTTGCCTACAGGGCGGCAACTCTCAATGGTTACCTCCCTGAGTTCCGGGGTTTGGAATAACGACACTCTTCACTGACCCAGGGACCTGCCACCACACGGCACCAAGCGCAGGTTTGGGCTCTAGTAACCGCACGCACACGCATCACATGCTTCCTACAGAGTGCTGTGTGTCTGGAGGTCCTGCCTACACTCCGTGGCCCCATCACCTAACCTTCCCCGTGGTTCCAGAAACACGCGGAGGCCTCCTGCGGCCAGACCCTGGGTCGGCTCTTGGAGGCTAAGATAGTTGAGAGGTGCTCTTCCCGCGCTCTCTGGGAGCTCCAAGCCCGGAGAGGGGGACGGACACCAAACTGGACCCTCCTGGGGCTGTGTGGAATGTGCTGGGCACACAGAGGAGAGGCCAAACCCACTGGCCTCACGGAGCAGTCAAGGGAAGCTTCCTGGAAGAGGTAACATAAGTGTCGGGTCTTGACAGCTGAGTAGGAGCAAGCCAGGCCGAGAGGCGTTCTTGGCCCTGGGGGCAGCATGACAGGAGGCGGGGTGGGAAGCCACCACTCTCAGTCTGGTGCTCCCAGAGCATCGAGGATGCACAGCGAGGGCGAGAAGCGAGGCTGGGGGGGGGGGGGGGGGGGGGTGTCACGGGGCCGGGACTCCCAGGACTTCTGTGGCCCACAGGGAGCCACTGGTGGTCCGTGATGTTCCTTGGGGGGCTTGAGCTGTCCATCCTGCTTCTAGTATATGTGCTGCCGAAGCGAGCACTGTCCATCCTGCTTCTAGATCCCTCTGCCGCCTCCTGCGATGGGGGTTGTCCCCACTTCACAGATGAGAAGGCTGAGGCCAGAGGGACCAAGTGACTTGCCAGGGCCTCTCAGCTGGGGAGCATTGGAGGACGGAACTTGGACCTGGGCCACCTGTCCCCAGAGCCTCCCGTCCCATGGCCTGCGTGGTGCAACCCTGTGCACTCTGGTCTACACCAGCTGGCATCTCTACCACCGGCATCAGCCTCGTGTCCCCCGTGCCAGGCCGCCCGGGGCCCAGGGACAGGATCTGGAGGTCCGGCCCGGTTTTGCTTGCGAGTGGAGAAGCCACTGGCTGGCCACGCGTGCGTTCGCTCAGACCCACGCACGGAGCCCTTTTACAAGCTCCACGCCCTTGAGCGTCCTCCTCACTCGTGAACGCTCCCTGTGCCGCCTCGTGGGACGCCCCCCCCCCCCCCGGGGTGGGCATCACTGTTCGGAGAAGAAATGACAGAAGGCCGCCCCCGGGTCCTGCAGCCAGCCAGTCAGAGCCGCAGCTGGTGAGCAGGTCCGCAGGGTGTCAGCTCTGTTCTTGGTTTGCCCGGAGCCCCCGAGCCCCGTGGGAGGCTCTGGCACCCCTGGGGCCCCCGAGAAACTGAAACGCGTTCCTGTTCCGGCTCCTGGCACCGCGGCTGCTTGGTAAAATCTGAATGAATGGAGGGTCACGTGACGGTCCCACTCACCCTAGAGATGGTTACCTAAGTCAGGTTTGGAAGGGATGTGCCCTAATCATAGACGCCCATTAATGCAATCAGATCAGACAATTATGTGAAAGCCCCCAGCAGTGCCTGGTGCACAATGGGTGTGCAGAAAGCCCATCTCAATGGCACCGGATTCCTCTCCGTGGAAAGGAGTTGACAGTCCCCGCTTCCCATGTTGTCTGTGCTGAAGCGTGATGTGCATTGATGGGGGTGCTGACACCCTCCTACGGTACCCCTCTTAAAGGAAACTAAGAACATTTTCATTCCGAAATAACATTCTAAATTTCATTTGTGAGTGTATAAGGATTATTGCTCATTTCAAGTTTACCATTTGAATGTTTTTTATGTTTATTTTTGAGAGAGAGAGAGACAGACAGAGAGAGAGACAAGAGCGTAAGCAGGGGAGGGGCAGAGAGAGGGAGACACAGAATCCGAAGCAGGCTCCGGGCTCCGAGCTGTCAGCACAGAGCTGCACGCGGGGCCCGAACCCATGAACCGCGAGATCGTGACCTGAGCCCAAGTCAGACACTTAACCGACTGAGTCCCCCAGGCGCCCCTCAAGTCTGCCATTTGAAAAATACCAGTAGCTGGGGTGGCCCTTTTGGGGGCAAGACAGGATTGAGTCTCTGTGAGCACAGTCGGAGCACTGAGCTTGGGGTAAGGCATTCTGGGCTTGCTTCTCGGTTCTCTCTTTACAGCTGTGCGACCTCAGGCAGGTCACAGAACCTCTCTGAGCCTCAGTTTGCATCTCGGCGACATTGCCACAACACTTTCGTGGCCAGGTCAGCGACCGCCTTGTAGGAGTGGAGTTGAACACAGCGGGGTGGGCTGTTAGGGGATAAATGAGCCCCTGCGAGGCAGCCACCTAGAGCTGGAGCAGGAGAGAGCTTGTGCCCCCCGACGGGACGACAGTCCAGAGGGAGGCACTTGGGACAGGGCCAAGACTGTTCACCCCACAGCAGCTCCGGCTGCCCGGGGCTTATGGAATCAGCCCGCGTGGTGGCCTCCACGGGCGAGGCAGGCCCGCCAGGAGCAGGATGGTGGAGGCCATGCCTTCCGGGTTCTGTCATCCCTCAATCATCTTGCTCGTTCAGCACAACATCCTGGGCCGGGCCCTGGGCAGGGTGCTGTGCTACAAATTTGCACCCAAGCTACAGAGCCTGCTTTCAGGAAGCTGCCTCTTAGCTTCCGTAGCATCCTGCCGTCTGAGCTCCTGTAGGCTCCGTACCTGTTATTGTCTCAGAGGGAGACAGAAATGGGGTGTGGCCCGGCTGCCACGTCCAGCTGAATGTGTTGCGCACTGCAAAACCCTGCGGGGGTACCGCTTGCAGCCTCTTTCGTGTGCAGTGCACGACATCAGCTGCCCTGATATAAGAGCTTGTGAGCAAAGATACCAACCTCATGGCACCCCTGCCCTCCCTTCCCCCAACCCCCCACCGCCAGGCCGGGCCTCTCTCAGAGCAAAGCGCTTTGCTTACCCAGCCATCTGGCTTCAGGTCACCATCTCTTGTCCCAGCCAGCAAGGGCCCAAATCACCTCTTTAAAATCATTACCCCCTAAGGGGTTAAACACGTGCTACTGACCCCGTCTGGCCGCCTGATTCAGAAAGCTTGGCCCGGGATCAGTACACACTACGGACCAGATTCAGAAATTCCATCTGAAAACAACAGCGAGGCTGTCCCTGCCGGTGACGAGTGATTGGCCGGGTCCCGGCTTTCACGGCAAATCCCAGGGATTAAGCTCTCTCTCTTCTCCCAGAGGCACAGCCCGCCTGTCACCCCAGGGCCACACCCTGGCCAGCAGCCAGCTTGTTTCCCAGGGTG
This sequence comes from Herpailurus yagouaroundi, assembly GCF_014898765.1. Classification (NCBI taxonomy): domain Eukaryota; kingdom Metazoa; phylum Chordata; class Mammalia; order Carnivora; family Felidae; genus Herpailurus; species Herpailurus yagouaroundi. Next base: position 4,180,648 of record NW_024412413.1, on the reverse strand, counting down.
ATGGCCCGGCCGCCTCTGAGCCCGGGATGGGCTGCGGCCTGACTTCACCCTGAGGCTGGAGGCCTCACTGAGGGAAGTAGGAGGTGGAGGGGAGGTGGAGGGGAGGGGGTCCCTCGGAGGGGACTGGATGGAGTTGAGAGGCACAGACATTTCTTGTGTCCCCTGTGCTGGGATCCTGTGGAACAGAGATGGGGTGAAGGCACCGGGCCCAGCGCTATGCCTGACCGTGTAACCATATGAAGGGGCAGCTGGATTGGGGGCTCTCAACCCCCAATTTCACAGGCACAGACTCTCAGAGGCGCCCCATCACACAGCTGATGATGCCCCCCGGAGCTCCCCCAGGCTCACGCCGGGCCCCCAGAGGGCTCACTGGGGCTCAGCGCTTTTAGTCCACCCGAGCGAGGCACGCAGGGGCCACGGGGAACAGCAGGACACCGCCCTGTTCCTGCCCGGGCTGCCTCAGTGGCCCCAAGTGGCATGCTGGGCATTTGTCCTGCACTCAGGGCCTCCGCCCCAGGAGGGACCTCCCCATTCCACCCCCCAGCTCAGCTTTCTGGACCAAACTCAAGCCAGCAGCCCAGGACTCGGCCGGGGAAAGTCAAAGGTTGCCGCCGCCCACACGAGCGGCCCCCTCCGCGGCCACCTCGGGGAGGGAGGGGACAGCGTGGTAGAGAGGACGACACAAGAGAAGGCCACACGGAGCTTCGCGTCTGAGCCCCCGGACAGGCTTCGTGGTGAGTCTCAGCTGATGATGCGGCTTGAGAGCTTGGTGGGCCGGACAGCTCTGTGTTCCTGCACGGTGGGGCCGCCGTGGGTGGGACTGTCCCGGCCCCGGCAGGAGGGTGGAAGGAGACAAAACTCAAGACACCGGCCCTGCTGGTGGGCCAAGGTGCCCGGAGGCTCGCCGGCCTGGGGGCGTCTGTGAGTTCCCGCCCCCGCGCCTGCTTGGTCCCCACGGACCAAGGCCTCAGGTCACTGCTGTCCAGACACGCAGAGCAGGTGGAAGGCAGCAGGGTCACAGCGGTGTCATGGTGCCACAGAGGGTGCAGAGAGGGGCGAGAGGTGGGAAGTACGTTCGTCCGTGAACCCCGGGTCACCCAGAGGGCCCAGCCCGGCGCCTGGTGCAGGGCGGGATTCCAGCGATCGGCCAGGACTGGGGCTGGTGGACTGAGGGCAGGGACAATGTGGGGACAGAGGACCCCCTGGTGACTTCCTGAGAAGGCCAGCTGTGGGTCCTGGGACCCCGAGATGCTGTCCTCGTGAGCCTCGCCCAGCCTCACGACCCCACCCGCACCTGGACCGTGTGTCACATGGGGCTGCTTGTGACAGATGGCCTCCACCTGTACCTGGCTGCACGGTCCCACGGGCACCCGCTGAGCCTGGTCAAGTGTCCTCTCCTCTCAGCAAAAGGTGCTCTAACCACCTGGCTCTGAAAGCCGGGAGCCAGGGACCCCCACGGCCAGTTGTGGCTGGGGCTGCCGGCTTTTAAACCCCTCCTCCCCGGCTGGAGAGACGTCCTCAGCCTAGGCCTGTCCTTGTCCTCCTCGGCGCTCAGCACTCTTGTCCCTTCCCCTCCCTCCACTGTGCGCAAGCCGCACCAGCCCAGGCCTCAGACCCCAGACACTCCGTGGCCTCTCCCTTCTTCCAGCTCTTTCTCCTCTGGGTAAACTCCTACCCATCCCTCAGAGCCCAGGGCAGGGTCATCGCCTCTTGCACGCCCTCCGCACCCCTGCAGGCGGAGTACTGAGCTACTCCACCCCGCACCCCCACAGCACCCTGGATGGGCCCTTTGGGACTGTTCTCATATCCCTTCTTCCAGCAAATAATGTCTGTGTCCTGCGGGGGTAGGTCCTAGTCCAGGGGACGCGGCAGCGACCAAGACAGACGGACAGACGTGAATCCTTGCGAGAAACTCATTTTATTCCAGAGGGGAGGCGCAGAAAGAAAGAAGCAGAATACGTTCACAGTCAGCGGGTGGTGAGGGCTACACAGAGGGCTGGAGGGGAGGAGGGGCGGGTGGGGTGTGGAGGGGAGGAGCCACTTTAAATCTGGTGGAGACAGTCGTCTAACACCCCGAGGAGCTGAGGCAAGGAGCCACACAGAGATGTGAGGAAGAGAGCATATGCAAAGTCCCTGAGGCGGAGGGAACAGCACATGCAAAGTCCCTGGGGCAGAGGTGAGCCTGGTGTGTTTGAGCCGCAGCAAGGAGGCCAGTGTGGCTGAGCCGAGGCAGGAGCTGGTGGCTGGTGGGGCAGGGTCTTGAGGCTGTTGTGAGGCCTCTGGCTTTTGCACTGGGTGAGCTGGTTGCCACGTGAGGGTCTCAAGGTGAAGAGTGAGGTGACCTAACGCCTTAAAGTCTCCCTCTGGGTGTGGAGCCGGGACTCTCACAGCAGCCTGGGCTGAGGCAGCAGTGGCTTTGGCCACGTGGGTCCAGCGGAAGGCGTGAGAGGGAGACAGATTCGGGGCGAAATTGGAAGGGAGTGCCACGTTTTGCTCACCCATTGGGTGTGGGTGGATAACCCCACAGATTTTGGCCCTGAAGAGAGGAGGTCGGTGTTGCCGTCTGCCGAGACGGGAAGGCCGTGACGTGGCAGCTTGGAGGAGGCCAGGAGTTCACTCAGAACCTGGGGATCGAGGCGCCACGGCCCCGAGGCAGTGAGAAGTGGTAATCGATGAGCCTGGGAGACGTTAGCGTGTGGATGGTGGCCGGAGCCCCGAGACCCTGCGAGCTCGCCGTGGGAGCGAGTGTGGACACAGAAGCCGCCAGGACGGGGCGCCACAGCCCTCACGCTCAAGGTGGGGGACGGCAGGCGAGCCTGGAGCCCTGATGTCCCGGGAGAGGGAAGGGCGTTTGCGGGAGGACAGGCGCACCCACTGGATTTGGTGACACCCAGGCCCCTGGTGACCTCGGCCAGGCCGTCCCCGTGGACACAGTGGAAGGGAGACGCTTGGGACAGGAGCGCCGGAGGCTCCTTCTAGAAAATCTAGAAGATCATCTGCTGTGAATGGGAGCAGAGAAATGCCCGTGCTCGCGGCGGGCACGCGGCGGTCATGGCCTCGTGGGTTCTCGCCTGGCTTGACGTGAACTCCACGAGGCAGGGGCTCATCTGTGCAAGGCCCGCTCCATCACACGTGCGCGTGTGCACACCCCCGCATGCGCGAGGAGGCCCCCCGGGCCCGGCAGGCTGCAGGACCACGCAGACCTGCCCGCTTCCAGCGTCACCACGGGGTTAGAGCGAGCCCAGAGCAGCCCCTTCGTGTCCCCCGAGGTTCTCCCGGGGACCGTCTGTGTCCAGCCAGGATGATTTGCGACTCTCTCCTACCGCCCCCCTCGTGCCCCTTTGGGGGGGGGGGGGAAGTCTTTGATATCACCGGGCGTGTTCGTAAATTGTTCCCCGTTTTAAAGCAAAAGCAAGAACGAAGCCAAACAGCCACAGAGGCATGTTGTGCGACGTCCGAAGGAAAGTGTGGTGACGACCCGAATCTTCCAAAGCCTCGGCTGACGGCCATAAATACGCACAGGACGCAGACACCCCCCATCACCCATGATCGCGAAGAGCGTTGCCTGCAGCCTTGATGTCGGGTGTTTCCAGAAGGGCCCTGCGAGGAACGTCCGCTCCGTGGCCGAGACCGGGGACCCCCAAGTGGCGTCCTGGTCATCGCTGCCGTCAGACCGATAGCTGTGACCCTCCCTCGTCCGGCACGTTCCAGATGCTACTTGCAGAACCTCTAGGAGACTCGCCGCATCTCCGGATGAGGAAACGGAGGCATGGACTCAGGGGGGCACGCGAGGTGTTGGGACTCCACATGGGGCTCCTGGGCCGTGACCTTCCTGTGTGACCTCGGGCCGGGCAAAGCCCTGCTCTTTGAGGTCCAGCCCAGCCCTGAAATTCCTCTGCCTCCACATGTCTGAGCACCCCCCACCCCCAGCTCTTCTGGGCGGGCCGGCCGGTCCTTCAACGTCCAGCCGAGACTGACTCCCTGGTGAAGCTTCCACCACCTGGTGAAGCTGCCACCCCACCCTCTGTGTCTGACTTCGGCGGGGGGCCCGGAGCTCCGCGAGGACCCACACCAGCGCCGGTCGGTGTTCGTAACCGCGGCACCGGGCGCGCTGCCTGCCCAGAGCCGGGGCTCCGTGCTTGCCGAAGGAATAAAGAAGAGAGGGCACGCGCCGCGGCCAGCTGCTGGGGCCTGGGGTACCCGTTCTGTACCCGGCAGGTGCCCACCAGGCCGGCGTTCGAATTCCTCGGGGCCTTGGCTGCCTCTGAAGGAGGAGGGTGGTGCTGTATTGCCCTCTGGAAACTGGAGGGCAGGACTTGTCTGTGTCTGGGGTCCCCGGGTCTTTAATGCTAAGTCACGTCGGCAAGACTTGTGTGCACCCTGCCCCTTCCGTAGCCTTTGCTCATCCTGGGGGGACTGCGAGGGGTTCGGCGTGGCCGGAGCAGAGAGTGCGAGAAATCAGGCCGGACAGGGCGTGGGGGCCTGATCAAGGTGTGTGCTCCACCCCCGCTGGGAGCCGGGGGCTGGGGTGGGTGGGATGTGATGTGTGCCAGGGCCTCGCACGAGCCCAGAACTTGCATTCTAGGAGGCCGGCTGTGGCCGCAGCCGGGGAGTGCATTGGGGGTGAGGAGGAAGGTGTTGGAAGGTCAGGCCCGGCCTGAGGTAGGGTGGGGCTGGGGCTGGAGCGGACGGGAGGGTCTGGAAACTCCCGTGGATGGGCTTCGTCCGCCTGCCTAGTGATGGCGCGTCAGGGTTGGAAGCCAGGCGCCTGTTGACCTCCGGTCTCGCGTTCTCTGGAGGCTGGAGGAGGCCGGTGGATTTGGGGGCAGGGGGGCATCTGGGGAGATCCGAGCAGCTGGCGAGCTTGGGTCTGGGGCAGCAGGACCCCAGCAGGCAGGTGGGAGGGGCAGGAAAGGATTGCCCATCCCTCCCTTCAAGGGCACACTTTTGGCCAAGTCGGTGCAAGTCAGTACATCAGATGGCCAATCCCTTCCAGAAGAGCACCAGGCCTTCTCTTCCTCCGGCGGGCCACGCAGCTCGGTGGAAGGGGCGGTGGCCCAGGGCTGGCTCCCTGATGCCCAGACCTGACTCACTTCACCGCGCTGAGCCCGTGTTCTCCTCCAGGACGAACGAGGCTGACACAGGAGGACGAGAGGGTAGATGGGAATGGGCTTCGCGAGCACATTGGCAAGCGCTGCAGAGACGTCAGCTTCCGCATCGAGGGGGAAGGCAGGTCTATGCAGAGCGGCATTTCTTTCCAGATTTCTCCTGGAGGGCAAGGTGGACTCTGGGGAGCTGCCTTAGCTCACGGGAGGCCTGTGGCGGGGGCACATTTATAACGATCAAGAAATACGGACGGTGAGTTCTGCTGAGACATGTTGGGAGCCATTTGGTATTTTAATTTTTTTTAATGTTTATTTATTTTTGAGAGAGAGACAGACAGAGAGTGAGCAGGGGAGGGGTAGAGAAAGAGGGAGACGCAGACACTGAAGCAGACTCCAGGCTCCGAGCTGTCAGCACAGAGCCCGACGCGGGGCTTGAACTCACAAACCATGAGATCGTGACCTGCGCCGAAGTCAGATGCTTAACCAACTGAGCCACCCAGGCTCCCTGCCATTTGGCATTTTAAATATGGAGCCCAGACACCTGTCCCCCTTCCTCGCAAGCACCTGCCTGGGTGTTTCTCGGGGCTCCGTTCCTTCCTTGCCGACTACTTATGTGACTGCTTCATGGTTCATTCCTTTCTGCCAGGTTTGCCCTATGTGTGTGACTCAGCCAGGGAAAGCACATTCCGGAAGCTTCCTCCACATCATGCAGCACCGTGAGGGGGGAGGAGACACAGTGGGATGGGAAGGGCTGGGCTTTGGGGTCAGTCCCAGCTGGCGGGCATCCGGACCTGTGAGCCGTGTGACCTGGGGCATCTGGGCTCTCAGAGCCCACTCCCCTCCCCCTGGGGAAGGGAGGTGATGTCTGTTCCTGACAGCGGTATGGTGGGGACCCAAGAAGCCACGGGCATGTGGGATCCCCCCATCTCCCTTCCCCTTGGCCGGCTCTGTTCCCTCTCCCAGCCCATCCATGCTCTAGTTTTGTTTTGTTTCTTCGAGTTGTCTCTACACCCAACATGGGGACTCGAGCTCGTAACCCTGAGATCAAGAGTCACATGCTCCACTGACTGAGCCGGCCAGGAGCCCCACGTGGTAGTTTTTTCTCTTTGTCTGTACCAGCAGTATATCTTCGTTTTCTCGAGTTTTCCTTTTTGCCCTTGGTCTGTGCTGTTAATCCCCATCTGCGGGGATCATTATTTCTACCAAGGAAACTTCCCTGAGACGCGGGTGATGACGTGCTCCTTCCCCGTTGCTGTCGCGTTTGTGTTTGGCAAGACCTCGTGGCTCTCCTCTGAGCTCCTGGGTCGTGGCCCCGGTACCTCGTCCTCACGGGCCGGCGCTCTGCCTTCCTCCCTGCTTCTGGCTCCGCGTGGCAGCTGCCCAGGCCGGACAGTGAAGCCTGGCTCTCGCTTGTCCCCCTTTCCTGTGCGTTCTCCCCCGACAGTCTCCTTTCTGGGTGATCATTTTCAACCTTACAGATTGTGCTTAATGCTTTGGTGTTCAGTTCATTCATTCATTCATTCGTCCAGCAAGTGTTGGTTAACCGCCACCTATGTGTCAGGTTCAAAGTGGGACGAAGTGTCCCACAAACCAGAGATACGAGAATGGCCAAGAGAGACGTGCCATTGGCCTCCAGACGCACACGGCAGCGGGGAGACCGATAGCCACCAAGTAAGCAAATGACTATCACGTGGTTTCAAGTAGTGACAGCTTCTCACTCTTTGCTACGTCAACAGGTGACTCTTAACCTCTGTCTTGTCTAACCTGAACCTCTTTTAAAAAGCACAGTTAGCTTCCACTGACGTGAGACAATCACGGAAGCCTCTTGATTCATCACCTTGCTTGTTAAAATCCTCTTCGACGTGCTGTTCACGCGATTACACTCGGTCAGTTAGAATCGCAGGGCTTCTGGGTTGAAGGCTGAGCTTCAGAAAGGATGGCGACTTACACAAGGTCACGCCGCTGGTCAGCGAGGAACCAGCAGGGGAACCCAAGGCTGCCGACGGCAGGTGTCTTTATAGACCGGCGTCTCGTGTCAGGGACACAGGACTCATGCAGAGAACTGGTTTTCATCCTTCCCAACACGTGGTGGACAATCAGGTGCCAACGAAGCAGCAGAGGCTGAGGGGCGGTGGCTTCAAGGGCCGGGAATGCAGACCCCAGACCGCACGAGGTGACAAAGGTCCCCCATCGGACCCGTGTGCCTCACGTCGCCGGGCTCCTGGACCCCAGCACGTCAGCTGCAATTTACAAAGCAGAGACCAGACATGAAGGTGAAGTGCCCGAGGGGGCCTACATTTTTCAAAGGGGGGAAAAAAAGGCTTAATTATATCTTTAGGAGGCACAGACACGCCAAGGAATACCAGCAACGTCTGACAGACGAAGCAGAAACGCCAAGGACGAGGATTTGGAAGATTAACACAGCTGAACTCGGCACCATGGCCTTTTTCTTTCCTGGGGCTCTGGAAAGCTGAGGAGGTAAACACCCCAGCAGGTGAGGTGGACATACCAGGCAAGACGGAACCGTGCCTCTCCCTTTGGCCTGCCTTTTGCTGCCGGACTGGTCGTGAGCCACTGTCCCTCAGAGTTTTCCGTGGCCCCTCTTCCCTTCAGGACGGAGTTTTGTCTTGCTTGCTAGATTGTGGGGGACCTCAGGGACTGATGTCTCATCTTCCTCTGCCTTTATCCCACTCCGTAATCGTGACGGAGCTCCTGCTCTGTCCTGCCCCAGGCCCTGTGCTGGGGACAGCGGGGACAGAGAAGAACAAAGTGCAGATGTGCCCCAGAAAGGGGAGCTGGCTGTGACTGCGGTGGGCAGATGTGGCGTCACGGCCGAGGGAGAGTGGGCACCGGGTACTCCCAGGGCTAGGGAGGCTTCATGAAAGAGGACGTAAGCAGTCCAGCTGGTCCCCAGGGCCTGGCACGTGACAGATGCCAATATCATACCTGCAGAATCAAGTTGATGGCTGGAGCCAGCCCCGGTGGAGGCTTTCCGATCTCAGTGGTGACACGGATGGGCACCGTGCGTCTCTAGTCCCTCCCTGGTTTCTCTGCAGTAGGAGGGCTGGCGGTGGCTCTGAATGCACACTCCTCTGGACCAGTGGTGGGGAGGAAGCCAGGAGACGGCTGCAGACCCAGATTCCTGGTTCTGCAAGACTGACGGGGTGGGAGGTCCCAGGAACAGCCTTGACCACCTCCTCAGCCTCGTCTGCCTGTCTCTCCCCAGGACTGACACTGTTCCCAGAACTGGTCTGAACCGTCATACTTTTGGGGTTTGCACATGTCCTTCGTGCTTCCTAGGCTTGTAATTATTTCTCAAAATCCCATGTAATGTCTGTGGAATCTTCCTTAAACCTGCCCTGTGCAGAATGCCCTCTGTTGGGTGGATGAGAGGATGGATGGATGGATGGATGGATGGATGGATGGATGGATGGATGAGTATGTGGATGGATGGGTGGGTGGATGGATGGATGGATGGATGGATGAGTATGTGGATGGATGGATGGATGGATGGATGGATAGATGGGTGGATGGATGGGTGGATAGATGGATGAATGGATGGATGGATGGGTGGGTGGATGGGTGGGTGGATGGGCACATGGATGGATGGATGGGTGGATGGGTGGAGGATGGGTAGGTGGATGGATGGATGGATGGAAGATAGGTGGATGGGTATGGGTGGGTGGATGGATGGATGGATGGATGGATGGAGGATGGGTGGATGGATGGGTGGATGGATGGATGGATGGAGGACAGGTGGATGGGTATGGGTGGGTGGATGGATGGATGGATGGAGGATGGGTAGATGGATGGATGGGTAGGAAAGTTGTGAAGAAAAAGGTAATAGCAGGAGAAAGCCTGGGCTCAGTCAAAGGGAGGACTAGGAGGTTGAACTCAAGCCTGAACTACTCTGGGAATGGAGGGAACGTGTCCACCCAAACCAGAGCAGAAGTAGAGCTAGTCCACAGAATGGGTGTGGCCTACAAAGGGAGCCCTGGGTTAGCAGGGATTATGGGTAGAGGTGGAGATTCGGTGTTGACATTAGGTCACAGGGAAGGGATCGAGAAGCTCCTTCTGGTTGGAGGGTGGGGGGAAGGCAAGGGGCACACTCCTGAGCCCCGCTTGTGCACTTGGGATTTCTCGTTTCACACTTGCAGCACGAATATTCGTGCCACCTTAATCAATCACTTTTCTCGTTAAATGGGAAGATTCTGCAAAATCCCGACTCTGCATGTGACCTGCATCAGAAGTCAGGCCCCCTCCTCCCTGGCCCTTCCCAGTGTCCCTTTCACTCAGGCAGCCCCTGGCTTCCTTCCCTGGTTCTTTGGTCTCTGTGCGCAGCTGCGGCCCGAGCCACAGGCGAGCCGCTGCCTCGCAGAAATCAAACCTCCAACAGCGCCTGTGATGGACTTAGATGCAGACGAGCTCTACACATCTCCCTCTCTCTCTGCCCCTCCCCCGTTCATGCTCTGTCTCTCTCTGTCCCAAAAATAAATAAACGTTGAAAAAAAAATTAAAAAAAGAAAATCAGATCACATTTAAATTGGAAATGGGATGCGTTTTGCCACCGCGAGTCATTTCTGAGGAGGTAGAGGGTATGCTCATGCTCGTTCTCTTTCTGATTTTGAAGGTTGCTATTTTTATGTTTAAGTTTATTTATTTATTTTGAGAGAGACAGACAGCGTGAGTGTTGGAGGGGCTGAGAAAGAGGGAGAGAGAGAATCTCAAGCAGGCTCTGCACCGTCAGCATGGTGCCCGATGCGGGGCTCAAACCCATGAAACTGTGAGACTGTGACCTGATCAAACCAAGCGTCAGCCGCTTAACTGACTGAGCCGCTCACACAGCCCCGAAGGTGGCTATTTTTAATCCGTGTTTCACAGAAGAGGAAATTAAGACCCAGGAAAGTTAACAAACCCTTCTGGGGCCATAACTGCTGTTCTCTGTGCCCACACTGAGCCACAGGACAGCCCACCATGTTCTCTCCAGATTTACATAGCCCAGCGCTTGGCACACACAGGCACACCGGAAACTTCTGTGGGTCTGAACTGTTAATGCTGTTCAAATGTGTGTGCGTCATTATTTGATAATATTTATATTTTACATATAAATTTGTAATAAGTACATTTTATATGTTTTATGTAACATTCATAAACATATCTACATAACATAAGATATACAGATATGTATAAGTTTCTATAAATTTGAAACATACAACTATATATTTATACATAATATTTATATGTTAGATTTTAACATATTTTAAATAAGTATATTTACATATTTCCTATTATGTAGTTATATATTTGGCATTATATAATACCTGTGTAATATAGGACGCCTGGGTGGCTCAGTCGGTTAAGCACCAACTTCGGCTCAGGTCATGATCTCATGCTTTGTGGGTTCGAGCCCCGCGTCGGGCTCTGTGCTGACAACTCAGAACCTGGAGCCTGCTTCGGATTCTGTCTCCCTCGCTCTCTGCCCCTCCCCCCCTCACACACTGTCTCTGTGTCTCAAAAATAAATGAACATTAAAAAAAAAAAAAATAGTTCTCAGGCTCCCCCAGCCTCTCACCTCTTCCTTGAAAATCTGGAAACTCTGAGTACTGGGAGCTTAGTCTTAACCTCAGCCCCAAGGACAGGTGACGTCCGCAGGTAACCCAGGCCCCCGAGGCCGGTGGGCACCACTGTGGGGCTGAGGCCAGGAGGGAGGAGAAAGTGATAGTGATCAGGGCACAGCGGGTGCTGGACTGCCTGGGGGGGAGGGGGGGGGACAGGGAAGCATGCTTGACTCAGCACCTGTGAGCCCCCACTGAGCTGGCCCAGACTCTGTACCCCGGGAGGGGTGGGTGGGAGTGGCCGGGTCAACAGGGGCCACTGGCACATGGAGGGTGGTGACAAGCCCACGTCTTCAGCGGCGAGCTGAAGATGTTCGTGGGCGTTCACCCAGGACAAAGCTACAATGTCACCACCCGGCGGGGGCAGAGAAAGGGTGCTGACAGCCTGCAGAATATCTCTCCATCAGAGCTGAAGCCCTTGTTTACTTAGAATAGCCTGGAATCCCACGCCGGCTGCCGGGCATTTCATTTTTGAAACACAAGCCCAGAGAGTGAAAGGGGGGATGGCACTCCCAAATTCCCCTTCTGAGCATGAACTTGGTGTTCCTGACCGGGAGCCAGCGCTGGTGCGGGAGGCCTTCTCCAGCCTTCTATGTGGGCCCCAGGGGCCTCACCGCGCTGCCTCGTGCGTGCTTCCTAAGTCGGCGGCAGGGATGTTTGTAGAAACCAGCCTGGAATCAGCAGTCGATGCCGCAAACAATCAGTGGCGAATTCTCAGCATGTGGTTGTGGAACTCCAGGCTCCAAGCTTGCTCTGGGTCACGTGACTGGCAGGTGCTAGCCCACGCTTCCCACCCTGGCCTTCAGCTGCAGATCAGCCACAGAAGTGGCCATAGAGTACTTCCAGGGAACCGCCACCCCCCCCCCCCCCCATATCACATGACCTTGGACAAGTCCTAGCATCAGAACAGGTGGGATGGAGAAAGTCCCCTGCAGGGACTGAGGCTCAACGAGCCTGCAGACTTTGCTTGCGTTGCTTCGTCTGTCGGGAGGAACGCCTCCTCCAAGAAGCCCTCCCTGACTCCCCCAGACTTCACCTCCTCCATTCTCCCCTGCTGGACTTCTCTCAGCCCTGCACTTACTTAGATCCTCCACTGGCTTTGAAGCCAGGATTCTATTATTTTCTCTGTCTCACTGAGAACAGCCCTGGTGCCTACGGGAGAAGGCATGAATGCGTGGGGAGGTGAAGAGGGGAGCCCTCCGTCTGGTGGGGAGGTCGCCCTGCGCATCTCGGGCCGATGCTGTGCTGGGTCGCCCGGATCACGCGGTGCAGAAGCACGGGGTCACATGGTATCATTTGCTCCCTGAGGAATCGGAGGCCCAGAGAGGGCTGCAGTCTTTCCACAGCCCAGCGAGGCTAACGCCCACCCTAGCCTCGTGTGTCTCGTCCCAGAGTGCGGGAGAGTTCTCTCTGGGCCTTTGGCCGTCCCGCAGAGGCGAGGAGGTGCCGGCAGGGCCCGGAGACAGGGAGGTGGCCAGGCACAGGGGAGGAGGCCTCCAGTCATGGCCTTCGTGTGGTCCCTCCCCCGGTCCAGGGAGGGACAGTCGTGTCCTGGGCGCCCGCTCCACGACAGGCCCTCTTCTGGGCTCTTTCGAATCCCCCGTCAGGAAGATGACTGCGGTGAGCTCACCGCCCTATGCCACGCAGGGGACTCCAGCGTCTGGCTCAGAGTGGGGCTCGACGCGGTCTAAGACGCCTTCCGTTCTCTCCCCAGGTGTCGTGCGCCAAGTACGGCCCATCGTGGGCCCGTTTCACGCCGTCCTGAAGCTGGAGATGAACTACGTGGTCGGGGGGGTGGTGTCCCACCGAAACGTCGTCAACGTGCACATCTTCGTCTCCGAGTACTGGTTCTGAGGGCCCGTCCTGGCGCCGCCACGCCTCCGGGCCAAGTCCTTGCTCCGGCCACCGTGCCCGCCCTGCCGAGCTCTCTTAAGTTTTTGTTTGTAATGTCAGGCCCGCACGTATTAAGCTGCGGCCAGATGAACAAGTTCATCTCCTGTGTTTCGGTATTTAAATAGCGAGCCCAATTACTCAACCGTTTGTTGGAAACCTTGCTTGTTCGTATTATTTTCTTCATGCAGAGGTCAGCGTTTGCTCCTTTCTCTGCCTGCGGGCTGGGCCTTGCGAGGGACCCAGGAAGGAAGGGCGTTTTTCGGGGGGCAGCCAGTCCAGATGCCGAGAGAAAACCAGTTCTTGCACTGACCGTACGAAATTTGACGTTTGGTACTTTTTTTTTTTTTTTTTTGGCCAATCGGGTGTTTTACGCCCAACGATGGGGCTGCGGTAGAGTAGCAGGTATGACCAGTTCCGCCCAGAAGCTGCATCACACGATGCCCCGGGGAGCACTCAGAAGGTGCCCTACCGTTCTGTTGAAACAGGAAAGGGAAAGGCACAGCCTGTTAGGTTTGTGTGCGAGCCGTGCGTGTTCACCAGGGGAATGGCTGGACTTTCTCGGCACCTGCATCCGTCCTTTCTTATCATAGGGGGGGGAAATAAACAGTTTTGCGAGCCTCCCCATGGCCTGTGCCTGACAGTCTTTCAAGAAGAGGGCTCTCGAAGTGCCTGGGAATGTCCCCTCAGGCCTTCTCAGAGACCCCGCCTCCTGGGGAGGTTCTGGGGGTGGGGCCCAGCACGTATTGGAACAGCTTCCCACCCGGGTCACTTCTGATACCACGCCCACCTCTGAGAAGTGTGGCTCGAGCCCACCCTGTGCCCCACGACCAGGCCTGCTAGGCAAGACACGGAGCCCCAGCGTCTGATAGAATTGCTTGAGGGATTCTGGTCCCTTCTTGAAATCACTGCGGAGAAATAACAATTCTCTTCAGCAGGGTAGAGGGGCCACCAGTGTGCACTGAGTCCCCCCCCCCCCGCCCCCGCCGCCCCCATGCACTTGGCACGTGGTGCCTCATCCACGGCTCCCAGAGCCCAGTGAGGTGGGCACGATCGTACGCAATTTCGAGATGAGTGAACAGGGCTCAATTGCCTAAGTCACACAGCTTTTCAGGGACAAGGGATTCAAATTCAGTTTATCGGACGCCAAGCTCTGGGTCAGAAGAATCGTGGGCAGACTGGGTTTCTAGGGTGTCCCGTTACTGCCAGCATTGATGGTGGAGCCAAGGTGCAGTCTGTGCCCTGAGGCGCACTGGGACGCGCGGCGATGTGGCAGCGGGGTCCCTGGCTTCCACACACGCCTCTCCTCCAGCCCCTGCCCACATGTATCCCATCTTCTTAGGTATGGATGCCCCTTGTGGCTCAGAGCCTCTCTCCTCCTGTATCCCAGCTCATCTCGGCAGCCTGGACCCTGGCACTGGTTGAGATCTCAGCCCCACGTGGGACTTCGCCCTCGTTGGGATTTCAACGTGGCCCCAGTTCTGCAGAATGTGGTCTCTAGCCACCTTCGGGAACTCCCCGCGTTTCTGAGGTCGCTCATTTGGGGGGCACCGGTCTGTGAACGTCAGGCCCGGGCCAGCCAGGCACAAGAGCTGCTGGGGCCTGGCCGTCTCGAAGTGGTGGGGAGGGGGACAACAGGTGTAGGACTGGACAATCCAGGGAGCCATCTGAGCGGCTCTGGAGACCAGTGATTTGGGGTCTTGGCAGAGAAGGGCGGGGGGGGGGGGGGGACCGGGGGGTTTGAACGGGGGTGGGGAAGCGGGGGGGGAACGGCCAGGAAAGCAGAGCCCCTGGGGGGCTCTGGTTTCCTGCCTGGAATTTGGGGGCGGGGCGGAGGCGGGGTGGGGGTGGGGGGCAAGTCTGCAGGAGCCAGGCAGCTCTGGGCCCAGGCCCTTGGAGGGGGAGGTATCTCCTGCTCCCTGAGGCCTGGGGTGGGAGTTGGGGGGAGGTACTGCAGGGCCGAATGGGAAGGGAGAAACGAGGACCCTTGGAACAGGGGCCCTCCCACTCTCTTTATAGGGGTTAGAGTGGGAGCTGCCATTGGTGGGCAGGGCCAAGCTCCCTGCCACTGATTGGCTCTCGGGAGAGCACGTGACTCAAGCTGGCCAATCAGCCCTTCCCGAGAGTGCGCTCTGGGGCGAGGGAGCCAGCCGAGGGGAGGCAGAGAGGGGACAAGGAGCTGCCAGGTGGAGATGCGGAGGCGCGGAGAGGGAGCTGGGCGCCTGTCCCGGCTGACTCGGGGAGCCAGAGAGGCCGGCTCGGGCCTCACCTTGGGAGGGCCCAGCGGCGTGACTTACTGGCATCTGCCCAGCCTCAGTTTCTGCATCTGGAAAGCGGAGGCGATAATCGCTGCCCGGCCGCCCTGCCCTAGACGGCAGTGAGCAGCGCCGGCTGGAGACGCAGGGCACGAAAGTGCTGCCTACCTGTGTGTGATCTTAATTCACTCATCGTCCAGAGCGGTGACGAGGAGGGCGAGGATCGCGATGGCCAGTGTCAATCAAACCACACTAATTCCCTGCGCAAGTACGGCGTCTTCCTGCCTCTGCATTTTCTTAACCATCCGTGAGAGAGTCAGTAGAGCCGTTGTGTAAATTAGACACGAGCACAACTTCTCCTATTGCATATCGTGCTCCGGGTTGGGCACCTGGTGGACCACTAAGTATCCCATTGGTCTTGCCAAGTAATGACTGCCGGGGCCCAGCTTCGGCTGCATCAGGGGACCAGCTAATGTGAACCCGCAGTGCCTCCGGGCCCCAGACAACAGGGGTCCCTTAGAACAAAGTAATTGAGGGGAATCGCTAAAGGGAAAGCAAGTTCAGGAGAGGGCAAACGCACACCGGCACCAGACCGAATCATTTTTGCTGACTTGGTAGAGAAGAAACTTGGAGGGAAGGTTCCAGAAGGTCTTGTGCTGTACTATTCTACCAGAAAGCTGCGTCCGTTTTGAATGAAGGGAACTTACGCTAACGTTCAGAGGAGCACGGCAGCGTTGTGGCAGGAGTGCCTGGGTCGCCTGGTGTCCTGGAGGGGCTGGTGTAGATGGAGGCAGGGCCACCCGTCACCTGGAACCCAAGGAGGTAAGCCGGCTTTCCTAAGTCCCCACAAGGTTCTCAGGTTTGTTCAGGTGAAAACACCTGGAAACCATCCTGCATTCTTTCATTCCCAGTATTTTGTCATGACAATTTTCAAACACACAGCAAAGTTGAACGAATTTTACAATGAATGCCGGGATTCTATTGGTAACATTTTACAAGATCAGTTTGCACTTTGGTTTTAATGTTTATTTATTTTTGAGAGAGAGAGAGAGAGAGAGAGAGAGAGAGAGCGAGCGAGCCTGAGCAGGGAAGGAGCAGAGAGGGGGGACAGAGGATCCAAGCAGTCACTGAGAGCAGAGAGCCCGGTGCAGGGCTCAAACTCACGAACCGTGAGATCATGACCTGAGCCTAAGTTGGACGCTTAACCGATTGAGCCACCCAGGTGCCCCGATTAGATGCCACATTTTGTTAGAGTCTAGTGTGGACAAGCAGTGGAGACAGAGACCCCAGAGGAGTCTGAACTGGTTTTGTGCGACGTGGCTTCGGCAGCAGGCTCCTTGCTCCCTCCTCTGTCAGGGACACCCTGACACAAGTCTGCTTGTCCTGAGGCCACTTCCTGGACTGCAGCGGGACCGTCACCCTGAGCTGATTCAGATTCATATCCAGGACAGTTCGCGTATTGTGTCCCCTTCCCTGGCTGTGCTGTGCTCGCCTGGGTGGCATTGGGGTCCCAGCAACAATTCTTTTCCTATCGTGCTTCCCAGCGCCATTCACAGCGAAGGCGTGGGCTTCTAGGCGCTGCTCACCACCCTCCTGGAGGTGGAATAAGATGGAAAGTGACTCTTGAGTGACTGTTGAGGTCTCAAGGGAGAAACAGAGCACGGCAGAGCTTGTAGAATATGGCCTTTAGGGAGTATGGTGGCCGTCACCGTGACCCCGATGATAATCACGTCACATTTCGTACAACTCCCGTTTTGTGCCAGGAACACCTCTAACTGTCCCCCAGCACGCATGCGCAAACACACTTCCTCCTTAGCTCCTCAGCCAGGCCAGCTCGGGGCCATCTTCTCATAAGGAGACACCTGTCTCATCCCCTGGATGACCCTCTGCTCCCATCACTACAGAACTCACAGTGTGACCACCCGTCCTGTGACCCCCCCGTCATGTCTCCCCAATGCCAGGATCCCCAAGATACTGGATCTGTGACTTTACTTTTTAAAACTTTGTATTGGGACGCCTGGGTGGCTCCGTTGGTTGAGCATCTGACTCTTGATTTCAGCTCATGTCATGATCCCAGAATTGTGGGATTGAGCCCCGAGTCAGGCTCTGCACTAAGCATGGGGCCTGCTTAAGATTCTCTCCCTCCCTCTCTCTCTCTCTCTCTTTCTCTCCCTCTGCCTCCCGCCCCACTCAAAAAAAAAAAAAAAACCCTTGTTATTTTTTATCTCTTTTTAATGCATTAAAGTATAGAGTGTATGAAAGCTCTCATACCCATCACCTGGCTTCAACAATTACCAATTAACCACCTTTTTACTATTCCTCCTGGTCTCTCCCTTCTCTCGACTCCTTTTGTTTTTCCAGGAGTATTTTTTTTTTCAATAGACTTTCTTTTTTAGCACAGTTTTAGATTCACAGAAAAGGGGTGAAGATAGCACACGGTTCGCATACACCGGGCCCCCAGTCTCTCCACTGTAAATAGTTTCCATTAGTCTCGTACGTCTGTTATAATCAATGAACCCATATTAATGTATCATTGTTAACTAAAATACGTACTTTAGTTTGGTTCCCTTGCCTTGTACTTAATATCCTTTTGGTGTTCCAGGACCCCATCTAGGACACCACGTTACATGTCATTGTCATGTCCCCTGAGCTCCTCTGGGCTGTGACAGTGTCTCACACTTTCCTTGTTGTTAATGACCTGGGCAGTCTTGAGGAGTACTGGACAGGCATTTTGTAGGACGCCCCTCAGCTGGGCTTTGTCTGATGGTTAGACTGGGTTATGGGTTTGGGGGAGGAAGACCATGGAGGGGAAGTGTCCTTCTAACCCATCATAGCAGGGCACCTGCCATCAACATGACTGATAACGGTCAACGCTGACTTTCGTCATCTGGGTGAGGTGCGTCTGTCGGCCTTCTCTGCTGTGAGGTCGCCCTGTCCTCCTGTCTGTTCTGTCCTCTTTGGGAGGAAGTCACTACACACAGCCCAGCCTTAAGGAATGAGGAATTACTCCCCAACATCTTGAGGGCAGAGTGCAGGGAGTATTTTAGAGCAAAGCCCAGGCATCCTGTCGCTTCGTGTTTAAATACTTTAAATACTGTGTTAATATACATTTCTAATGATAAGGGCTTTTATTTTTCTAAGTTTATTTATTTATTTTGAGAGAGAGAGAGAGAGAGAGAGGGAGACAGAGAATCCCAAGCAGGCCCCGTGCTGTTAGCGTCACTCGCACACATTTTTGTATAAACGTTTTCAGAGCAGCTGCGTCCGTGACAAGCCAAAGGTTGCCTGCAGCCACCAGAAGCTGGGAGAATCCTGGAAAGAATCCTCTCTCAGAGCCTCCAGAAGGAGTTAACCTTGCCGACACCTTGATTTCTGGCCGCGGACCCCCAGAACTGGGAGAGCACGGATGGCTGCTTTTTTAAGCCGTTAAGATTGTGGTGATTTGTTACAGCAGGAAACCTGGGAAACCGATACTCTGCGTGTGTGTGTATGTGTGTGTGTGTGTACATATATGTGTATGTAAATTTTCCAAATTCCTGCTCAACAATACATCTCTTGGTGTATACATTTTTTGGAGAGCGTAGATAGTGAGTTAATACTGCTATTTTCTCATATTTTGCAAAAACAAGGCATCCCGACTATGGGTACACGTACCTCGCGTGTCCCTTTGGTCTCAGCCTTGAGGACAGCGGCTTCATCGGGGGCCCCTGTGGCCCTGGAATTTGCTACCAGAAGGGGGGGCACGGGGCACAGGGGATCGCCCACCTCAACACGACTGGTGCAGTGAAATCAAGCATCCAAGTGACAGCAAGGAGCCCAGAAGGGAAAGTGCAGCCACAATTAATTCCATTTGGAGAATTCAACCGCGATTCGCCGTGTCCGCGGCTCAAGGTGCCGCAATTTAATTATTAAACATTATGGGGCATTAGAAGGGTGATCCATTTTATTTTATTTTATTTATTTTTTTTTTAAATTTTTTTTCAACGTTTATTTATTTTTGGGACAGAGAGAGACAGAGCATGAACGGGGGAGGGGCAGAGAGAGAGGGAGACACAGAATTGGAAACAGGCTCCAGGCTCTGAGCCATCAGCCCAGAGCCTGACGCGGGGCTCGAACTCACAGACCGCGAGATCGTGACCTGGCTGAAGTCGGACGCTTAACCGACTGTGCCACCCAGGCGCCCCAAGGGTGATCCATTTTAAACACGGCTGCTTTATTAATATCTGTGGCAGCTCCTGCATGAGTCGGTGTCATTTGAGTAAGCAACGGTGCTAGAATTACGCACGAAATTATGTACGGGAAAGGGTCAGCAGTCAAGTCAGAGAGAAGCGATTGCTTTGAATCATTGAAACCTCCCGCATTGGGTCTCCCAGCAGATAAATGTCACCCTGGCTGGTTCCTGTTGGTTTTCTGCGGGCACTTGGCTACCACCCCATGAGCTGGCTGTCTTCCGGATGGTGTCTTTGGTGCCGCGTGAAATAAGCACACGTCTCTTCCTGGATGGGCCCCCTCGCTGAGCCACCCTAGACCCGCTCACGTCAACTGCCCTGGCCTCCAGGTCCTGCTGCCTCCCAGTAACTTGCTCCTTTAGAGCAAAGCACCCCGGATCCAGCCCCTCTGCTTTGTTTGTGAGACCCTGCATCTCGTCCCTCACCTCAGTTCACCCCCTCCCACTGGTGTGTCATTTCACCTGCGTCTCCCCCCAGCTGCCGGGCTGGCCCTCCAAAACCCAGACCGGAAGGAGCTCCTCCTGGTCCTGGATCCTTCAGAGGCTTCCACACCAACCTCACGGTGCGGCTACGGGACCCTTCCCGTGGGGCACCACCCTTACTTCCCCCCGCCGCCCACCCATGCTACATGAGGTCCAGACGCACAGAACGTGTTCGCACACACAGATCCTTCCACTTGGGGTAACAGTGCTTCCACCTTCTCTGCCTGGTGAACTTCTCCTGACCCTACGAGACCCAGCATACAACGCCCACTGTTTTAGGTGCACACCCAAAGGAATTGAAAGCAGGGACTCGCACAGATCTTTTTACATACGTGTTCAGAGCAGTGTTCACAACCACTAAGAGATGGAAACAACCCAAGAGTCCATCAACAGATGAACGGATAAACAACATGTGGTCTATACATACAATGGAATATTATTCACCCATAAAAAAGAAGGAAATAAGCGAGACACAGAAGGGCAACAGTTGTATGGATGGTTTTAATTAAAAGAAGTAGATACCTAGAATAGGAAAATTATCTCGAACTAGAAAGTAGAGTAGAGGTCTCCAGGGGCTGAGCAGATGTCTTAGGGAGTCAGTGTTCCATGGGCACAGAGTTTTTGTTCGGGGTGGATGGAAAACTCTTAGGTATAGAAGGTATAGGTTCAACAGTACCGTAAATGTATCTGATGTCACTGGTGTCCGCTTATGAATGGCTGACCCCATAACTACCATGGCATGTGTATTTTATCATAATTTTTAAAGATTAAAAAAAAGCTTTTTAATGTTTATTTTTGAGAGAGAGAGAGAGAGAAAGAGAGACAGAGTGCAAGCAGGGGAGGGGCAGAGAGAGAGGGAGACACAGAAGCCGAAGCAGGCTTCCGGCTCTGAGCTGTCAGCACAGAGCCTGACACGGGGCTCAACCCCACGAACTGGGAGATCATGACCTGAGCCAAAGTTGGATGTTTAACCGACTGAGCCACCCAGGCACCGCTTCAGAATTTTTTTAAAGCAACCTCTATACCCAGCGTGGGGCTCAAACTCACAACCCCGAGATCAAGAGTCGCACACGCCATTGATTGAGCCAGCCAGGTGCCCCTGATTTAAAAAAAAAAAAAAAACTTTAAAAAAGAAATTCCAGATGCTCTGAGACGCCTCCCTCAGTTTCTCAAATGTGACCAGTGCTTCCCTTCTCTGTACATTTGGAGTCTTCCTGTGGTAGGCGTTTGCTGAATCGCACCTTAAATGTCCATTCATGGGTCGGGGCGCCTGGCTGGCTCAGTCGGTTAAGCGTCGGACTTTGGCCTAGGTCATGATCTCGTGGTTCGAGCCCCGTGTGGGGCTCTGTGCTGACAGCTCGGAGTGTGGAGCCTGCTTCGGATTCTGTGTCTCCCTCGTTCTCTGCCCCTCCCCTGCTTGCACTCTGTCTCTCTTTCTCTCTCTCTCTCTCTCAAAAATAAACATTAAAAAAAAATTTTTTTTAAATGTCCATTCATGGGGCACCTGGCTGGCTCAGTGACTTAAGGATCTGACTCTTGGTTTCAGCTCAGGTCCTGGTCTCACAGTTCGTGAGTTCAAGCCCTGCATCGGGAGCCTGCTTGGGATTCTCTCTCTCTCCCTCTCTCTCTGCCCCTCCCCCGCTCGCTCTCTCTGTCTCTCTCTCAAAATAAATAAATAGACTTTTAAAAAACCTATAAAAAATAAATAAATGTCTATTCGTGTGCCTGTCCCTTCCCGGAGAGCAAGTACCCCGAGAGCAGAGGCTCATCTTTGTTCTGATGTCCCCTGGCACAGTGTCGGGCACAGAATAGGAGCTCAGGAAGTGTTTTTTGGATGGAGAATGGAAAACCACCGTGCTGTGCACTGAATTGTGCCCCCATCCTGCCCAAAATCCATATGTTGAAACCCTAACCTCCAGAGTGACTCTTTGGAGACGAGGCCTTTGTAGAAGTGATTCAGGGTCATCAGGGAGGGGCCCTGACCAGATAGGGTTCGTGTCCTTAGAAGAAGAAGAAAAGACACCAGAGATCTCATACGAACGTCATACATACACGATGCGAAGGTGGCCGTCTACAAACCAGAAGGGAACGTCACCAGAAACCAGTTTTTCGGCAGCCAGATCTTGAACTTCAGCCTCCAGCACAGCGAGGTATGAATGTTAAAGCCTCTGTCTGCAGTATCTGTTACAGAAGCCTGTGACACACTGCCACCAGACAGGAATGGAGGCGAGGCTCACACGTGCGGACCCATCAAGCCACGTGACGACCCATGACCGCACCGTGACCAGTGAGAGCTGCTGGCAGTGCGATCAGAAGAAGGGGCAGCTTCTGGGGGGCTTCCTGGTCTCCCAAGATTCAGGACTTTCTAGGGGCGCCTGGGGGTTCAGTTGGTTAAGTGTCCGACTTCGGCTCAGTTCATGATCTCATGGTTCGTGAGTTCGAGCCCCGAGTCAGGCTCTGTGCTGATGGCGTAGAGCCTACTTAGAATTCTCTCTCTCTCTCCCTCTCTCTCTCTCTCTCTCTCTCTCTCTCTCTCTGCCCCTCCCCAACTTGCGCTCTTTCTCTGTCTCAAAATAAATAAATAAACTTAAAAATGAATACATCAAGTTTCGAGGTTAAGCGTCCGACTTGGGCTCAGGTCACGATCTCACGGTCCGTGAGTTCAAGCCCCGCGTCGAGCTCTGTGCTGACAGCTCGGAGCCCCGAGCCTGCTTCGGATTCTGTGTCTCCCTCTCTCTCTGCCCCTCCCCTGCTCACGCTCTGTCTGTCGCGCTCTCTCTGAGAAGTAAGTAAACGTTAAAAAAATTTAAAAACGTGTTTCGCATAAAAAACTCAACCGATGGTCCTCTCTGAAGTGACGTCTGTGAGTTCGCGGGTCAGGGTTGGCAAAGACCGGAAGCCAAGTCAGCTTCCCCCGCCTGCCCCACCCCCCGGCCTCCGACCTCCAGCCTCTGCCCTGAACCGAGGACCACCTGGTCCCCTTCAAATCCCATATTTGCCGGATTGTGTTAATAGTCCAGCCCTGGGAGGGGAGTGGTAAGAATGATAAAAAGCACGCGTGTGTGGGATACCTCCGGAAACACGTTCAGGGTTTAAAAGTGATGAATACACACCCAAGCGGGGCTAACCCCGAAGGACGAGAGGTGGCTTTACCTGCGGCCAGCCACAGGGGACTTGGAAATTAGAAAGGAATGTTTTCCACTCGGCAGAGAGAAACACTCTTATCCCAGGGCCTATCTTGACAACTTGATGGTGACTCTTCTCAACCCAGCCTAGATAATTGCATAATTAATTGTGTGCAGGTAACTCGCCGGGAGAAGGTGCTTATTAGGAGCGGGGAGCCCGACGCCCACTCTCCCCTGGAAAGCCGTCAGGCTCGCCTCTGCGCCAGGCGCCCGTGTGAAGGGGCCGCCCGCCAGCGTGCAGGGCCTTCTGTGTGCACCTCTGCTCACGGGACGGCTGGACCCGAGCGCCCAGGGGCCCCTGCCACTGCCTGTTTGTTCCGCCGGGTCAAGTCTGAGGCTGTTCCTTGGAGCCGAGGCCCTGCCAGGGTCGGTGCGGCGAGGCTGAAGAGGCAGGAGTTTCCCTTGGGGCTTTGGTCATTCTCCCTTTGGGTTCCCTGAGATGCTTCTAGAAAGCCAGCCTCTGCTTCCTTCCCCCCGCAGCCCCCTCCACGGTCCACACAGCTTGGGGCCTGATGTGCCTGTGCCGGGGCCGGTTCCTTGAGTGCTGGCATAGGTCCCGATGCTGGGGGACAAGTCAACCCCACCCTCAGGGCCCTCGGCCTTCAGGGAGCCAGGCCGTCCCTCAGTGGCCTGTCATCTGGAGCACGGCTGCCGTGGGCCCTGATATGGGCTGCTGGAGGCAGGGAAATTGTTCCCAAACCAGACTCGGTTCTTTAACCCCCATCCCTACCACCGTCACCACGATTCTGGCCTCCGGTGTCCCATCCTGTGAGACACACATTCCCAAGGGCCTCTCCCCACTTGGCTGTTCCGCCGACAAGGCAGGGGCAGCCGGTGCTGGAGAGCCGGGAGTGGAGGGGACGGCCCAGGGCTGTTGTAGAGGAGGTGAGGCAATCATTCCGTCATAGGGTGGCCCCACAGGCTTCTGTCTCCCTCCCTTTGCAGGAAATCCAGAACAAAGAACGTGGTATCTGCTTGCAAAGAACGTGGTCAGCTTGCAAGCCCGTGAGCCTGGGGTGACCTTAGCGTGCGTTACAGAAGCCACGCTGTAGGGAAGCCTGCACCTCTGTCCCCCTGCCCCTCTCTCCCACCCTACACCTCTACAGGAACCTAGAATCTGCCCCGGAGCCTTGGCTTTGGGCAAGACTATTATGGAGAAGGATAGGCAGGGGTGGGAGGGGAGGGGAGACAGGAGACAGGCACGCAGAGCTCCGGGCATGGAATAGGGCCAAGGAAGAGGGGCGTCACCTGGAGGGTGGGACCCAGAAGCCATTGCAATGTCACAGAGCAAATGTGGCCATGAAACAGCCCTCTCAGGGCAGCGGCCAAGGGCCAACGTCCTCAACTGGAAATCTAAGCAGTTAGCAGACCAATTATAATGGCAACATCAGCCGACAGCTCTGACCCTGACATTATATCATTGCATGAAACCCTCCCTCTCGGCAATGAGTCCCGCGCCCCGGCCACCCTGCCCCAGATCCTGCACCTGCATGGATGAATTATTCCAGTCCGTCTGTCAAGTCGCCAGTGACCTGGGATCCTTCCCAAGAGGCGAAGGCCTGCTTTGCATATTCCTTGTGCGCAAAGGCTGATAGATCCCAGAAGAAATCTTCGGTTTCCCAAGACTGCACCCTCCTGGGCATCGTTTGCTCTCTGACTCCTACACCGATGTGCGTGCAGCGGGTGCTGAATTCTTGCCTGCCCCAGCAGGAAGAGTGTGCATTTGTTCACAGAAACAGCCTCCACATGGTCTCCCTGGATGAGCCTTTACTGTCAGGAGCTGGCAGAGGCGTCGGCCGCGCCCCCCCCCCCCGCCCCAGCAGCATCGCCCTGGAAACCCGAGCCCCCCACAGCCTCCCAAACCAAAATCACGGCCCAGAAAGCGCCAGGCATCCCAGGACCGCGTGCTAACGGCACTGACGTCCCGGGAGAACCCACTCCGGCCTCTACCGAGGCAGGCTTGTGTTGAGAACATTGGTGTTGCTGGTAAACAACAAGAAATCGGGATCTCGCAGCACTTTGTCGTACGACAGGAAGATGGGTGCAGCCGGAGGTGAGGCGTGGTGGGGCGGGTTCGTACCCGGGGCCTGGCTCCCTCCGGTGCTGAGGGAGAGGCGGCAGGAGACAGGCACTCGGGGCTCTGAGGTGGAAGCCGCTGGTGCTCACAGAGTCCGTTCCAACCAGAGACTGGAAACGAAAAGACGCTTCCGACTGGACCCGGATGGCTTTCTTTAGGGAATTATCACCAGCTTGGCACATGCCATCTCCGGGCAGCACTGGGAGGTCATTACTAATCACCACCCAGCAGAAGACGAACCTGAACCTCAGAAGCCCAGGGACCTGCACCGCCCCCCCCCACCCCCACCCCCAAGCCTAGCAGCTCCTCCTCTGGGGCCCTCCCAGGCTCCTTCCGCTGCAGACACGGAGGAGAGACCACCTTGCGTGTAAGCCCTGATGAGCACTGTGGAACGAGTCTCTCCTCCTTACCAACTACGTTCAGTTCAGTTGTGTGCAAATCCCCGCATCCAAATACGCCTGAGGTAAAAACAACAGCACAATAACCGCCGAGGTGACGGCCGTGGACCCAGGACCTGCGCAGGCTCCTCCAGGACGGGTGCGTGAAGGCTTCCGGAATAGGTGGGTCTGGAGCTGAAAACGCTGGAAAGGGGTCCTTTCCTCCCTTCTCCCTGTAGGGGACCCACCCCAAGTCTAGTGCTTTTCTCCAGCTCAGGTCAAGAGCCTCCTTAGACTTTTCTTCAACTTGTCAGTTTTCTCATCTGAACAACAGGTCTGATAATTACTACCTCGCGGGGCTTTGGGGAGAAGGAAGCAAGGCGGCAAATGCAAAACACAGTGCACAGTGCCTGGCCCGGAAGAGGAGCTCGGAGATCTCTGTTCTGGTTTTTCTCCCTCCTGGAGACTTACCTTTGGGGGCTCTCCGTAAATGTCACTTCATAATAATGCCATTATTATTTTAAATTTTAAGCAAATCCTGATTGCACATCTTCAAAAGCACAGGTACAGAGCCAGGCCCAGAGACACAATGAACAACACACGGTGGCCAGAGGGTAATGGTGTAGGGGTCTTTCAGGCCCAGAAGAAGCCAATTTCTTTCTTTTTTTTTTTTTTAAAAATTAACATTGATTTATTTTTGAGAGACAAGAGAGAAACAGAGCATGAGCAGGAGAGGGGCAGAGAAAGAGGGAGACACTGAATCCAAAGCGGGCTCCAGGCTCTGAGCTGTCAGCACAGAGCCCAACGTGGGGCTCGAACCCACAAACTGCGAGATCGTGACCTGAGCCTAAGTCAGACCCTTAACCTACTGAGCCACTCAGGCACCCAAAGCCAATTTCTTTAATTGCCTGTTGTAACTTACTGGACCAAGTTTTGTTTTCGTCATTTTTATTTTGTTAGTTTTCCCTCTATACACCAGGATGTTTAAGACAAAACGCATTTCAATTTCACAAATATTTTGAGAAATAAATTCTCAGAAAAACCAGCCAGTGGATCCGTCATAGTACAACTCCGCTAACTTTACTAATAAAAGCATCGTATGCTGTCAGAATCCTGAGGCTCAACATATCCCTTTTCACTTTGGCCACCGGGAGGCTCAAATCTAAACTTACTGTCCAATTGAGTAACACCCTAGCTGACATTGAAAATGTAATTTTACCTCCTGCCTTGTTTCTGATCTCCTTTATCTTACTCTGTACTGTTCTAGGGCGTGCTCTTTAGGGGAAGTCATCTCATATCCTTTCTAGAAATGGGGCACAAAATTATTATATTGTAAAAGGCGAAGAGAGCGTCACGACAGAAATCACCTGATGCCAGAGCCAAAAGGTAGAAGAAACCTAAGTGTACTTTGGTGGATGGATAGGTAAACAAAATGTGGTCTGTACTTACAGTGGACTAGTGTAGGTAATATTCCTTTAAAAGGAAGGAGATTCTGACACCTGCTATGACGTGGATGAACCTGGAAGACACTTTGCTCAGTGAAACTAGCTGGACACAAAAGGACACGGACTGTATGATTCCACTCACCTGAAGGACCCGGAGAGGTCACGTTCACGAGACAGTGGGTGGAGTGGCAGTTACCCGGAATGAGGAACTGTTTAACGGGGGCTGTTCCAGTTTGGGGAGAGGAGAAAGTTCTGCAGGTGTACGGTGGGGATGGGAAAGTGGTCAGTTTTGTAGTGAGTAGGTTTTACCACAATTTTTTTTTAAAAACTTAACAAAAGAAAGGAATCACCTGCAAATGGACCCTGCAAAACTTCTGTCTTCTAGAAATGCCCTTGGCTGGTCTCTGCCATTTTATTCTTAAATTTTTTTTTTTTAACGTTTATTTATTTTTGAGACAGAGAGAGACAGAGCATGAACAGGGGAGGGGCAGAGAGAGAGGGAGACACAGAATCGGAAACAGGCTCCAGGCTCTGAGCCATCAGCCCAGAGCCCGACGCGGAGCTTGAACTCACGGACCGCGAGATCGTGACCTGAGCTGAAGTCGGACGCTTAACCGACTGAGCCACCCAGGCGCCCCTGCCATTTTATTCTTAGTAGAGGGATAATGTAGTGGCTTCCTCGCGGACGCATCTGCCCTCCTACCGAAGTTAGTTGTGTTCTAGAACTCTCCAAGGGGGCCTCGGAGCACAGAGGCTGGCTCCCCACCCCCACCGCCCGGCGCGGCTAACACAATCCCGCCGTAACGTGATGAGTGAACAAAGCCCTGTCCCCAGAGCAGACCCGCGTCTGCCGAGCGGCAGAGCAGGGCGGCCGGCCCCGGACGGGAACGCCGTAAATGGAGTCTTTCAGCCCCATGGCGACTGTCATCGCCGTGGCCCGCAGGTATTCACACCGTTTTCCCCGTCATTAGTCGTATTATATCATCATCCACAATTTTGCTTGTTATTCCCCCACCCCCACCCCCAACGGGGTGGGGGTGGGGGGAGGAGGGCTGTGTCATCAGAATACAGGGCGTTGAGGAAGAAGGCAGGAAAGGAGGGAGACCCCAGGGGACGACACACATGCCCGCTGCTTCACCTGCAGCCGATGACAGGCGGGGCCCACAGAGAGGCTTTGTTTGGCGGGGACCCGGTGGCACTGGCTGGCGACCGCAGGGGCCCTCGAGGTCAGTTGACGAAAGGTCGGCTGGTGCCCTCAGAAGCCTGGCGGGGTTTCTGCGCGACCCAGTGGCGCTTGTGGGCTGTCCCCTGAGCTGCAGGTGACGGTGCGCAGTCTGAGGCAGGGCAGGGATGCGGTTTCCACGGCAACCGGCTACCAACAGCCAGAGTACCACAGAGGGGGGCTCAGACTTTGCAGGCAGATGGCCTGGATTTGAGTCCTGGCTCTGTCACCGGCAAGCTCTGTGCTGTTGGCATGCAGCTAACCCTCTCTGAGATCGATGTGGGGACCACGATTCTACCCGTTAACACTCCTAGCGCGGTACTTGGTACTTAGTCCCCTTCCCCCACCCTCTTCCCCATCAGCCTGCGGCGAAAAATACAGTCCTGTCGGTTTAGGTAACAAGACTCCGGACCCCCTCCCGTGTGCTCAGCTGGTCCCCGCCCTTCCCTCCAGCCGCCTCTAAGGGACAATGCTCACCGTCCCCTTCTCAGAACCCCTCCGGCTGGTGCCCGGCGGATCAGCAGTGCTGATTCTTAAGGGCTTGGCCCAGATGCTCTGCAAACCTCGTCTCTGCTGGACGGCAGGCTGTCACCCAGAACACGGGCAGAAGTGATAACGATGCCAACAAAGTATTAGATACACGGAGAGCGTCATCACGGTCCAACGTAGCCAAGGACAAATCTGCGACAAGGAAATTCGGTTACTCGCGTGATGCCGGGTGCGGTGTTCGGCACACAGTTCGCTTGTAGTAAATACCAGCTCCCTTTATAGCCCCTTCTTTTCGCCCAGAGTGTAAATGATCCGCTTTCCATATGTAAGAATTGGCAACCGCGAGGCGAGGCGGGGCCAAGGCCCCCGCGGAACCAGCAGCAGAGAACAATGAGCCTTTTTGGATTTACACAGTTTGTTGCTCGTGTAGACAGAGGAAGGGAGGGGAGAGACAGGTGACTGCCACATAAAGGGGAGTTGTGGGGGAGGCGACGCTGGACGGCCGCGGAGTGGCTTCATAGCCTGCACCCGCACCCTGAGGGGTCCAGGCGGGAAGCCTCATGCCTCCTCAGAACCTGGGAGCTGGTGAGAAACTGGCTATCCCACTGCGTCACCGGCTGACTCAGGACAGCCTTCGGGGTGGACAGGGAGGACCGTGAGAAAGGATCTGTTAGCTGCTCCCCCTGAACTCCCCATGCTCTTCTGGTCCGGGAGGACCCCGAGACCCAGACCCAGACCCAGACCAGCTGTGTTTCAAGCCTCGCCCACGTGACCCGCGTCGGGTGCAGGCAGGGGCCAAAATGGAGCTGTTCCCCTACAAGAATATACGTAAGATTGCTCATAAAATGCTTAATAAAATAATCAGGCTCACAGAAGTTGGGGTTTTTTTTTCCCCCAACCACAATGATTTCTCTTAAAAAGGTGATTTCTGAAACATTAAAAAAATTGTTTTTTAAAAAGGGGCGCCTGGGGGGCTCAGTCGGTTGAGCGGCCGACTTCGGCTCAAGTCATGATCTCACAGTCCGTGGGTTCGAGCCCCGCGTCGGGCTCTGTGCTGACAGCTCGGAGCCCGGAGCCCGCTTCGGATTCTGTGTCTCCCTCTGTCTCTGCCCCTCCCCTGCTCCTGCTCTGTCTCTCTCTCTCTGTCTCTCAAAAATATATAAAGGCTAAAATATATATATACTTAAGAATCTTTATGTTTGTATACTCCCATGTGATCACCACCAAAATACAGAACATCTCCAGTACCCAGAAACCTCTCATGGCCCAGCCCCCAGAGGTGACCTCTGTCCTTCCTGGACTTATTATAAATAAATGGAATGACGTAGGATGCACTCCTCTGTGTCTGGCCTTTTTGTAATTCGGTATCGTGCCTCAGACATTCTTTCTGATCATTGTGTGGTATTCCACTGTGTGAATAACCGACAGTTTATCACAAGTTGCCATGTGCTTCCTCGTCTGTGTCTTTTACTGGACACAGGCACCCGTTTCTGAAGGGTATAAGCGTAGGAGGGGAATCACGGGTTCAGAATGTAGGCCGAAGGGTTGTCCAACGTGCAGCATCGCAGGAGAGGCTCCCCCGCCCCACAGCCTCGCAAACCCCAGGATGGTCAGGCACTTGCAGTCTAGCCAGGGTAGTCGGCTCTATGACGTCGAGTACTTTCTTAACCAATCCATAGCTCGTTTTGTGGTTTTCACCTGACTTTTTTGTGTGATGGGTAACGACGCTGAGTCCCTTTAATTCCACTTTCTGTCATTTGGAGATCCTGTTTGGTGAGAGATCGCCTCCAGTTTTCCGCCCGGTTCTGAACAAGTTGCTGGCCTTTCTCTTATTGATTTGTAAAGATTCGGTGTGCCTTCCAGATATGAGTCCTTTTCTGAATACCTCTTCTCCCGGCCCGCAGCTCACATTCTCACCCTCTTACTGCTTTCTTCTAGTGAACAGACCTTCTTAATTTCAATGGGGCCCAATTTATCAATCAGCTCTTTTATGATTAATAGCTTTTAGGTCCCGTTTAAGAAATCTGTGCTTATCCAGGGGCGCCTGGGTGGCTCAGTCGGCTAAGCATCTGACTCTTGATTTCGGCTCAGGTCATGATCTCACAGTTTGTGAGTTCAAGCCCCACGTCGGGCTCTGCGCTGATAGCATGGAGCCTGCTTGGGATTCTCTCTCCCTCTC
This sequence comes from Herpailurus yagouaroundi, assembly GCF_014898765.1. NCBI lineage: Eukaryota > Metazoa > Chordata > Mammalia > Carnivora > Felidae > Herpailurus > Herpailurus yagouaroundi. The sequence continues at coordinate 4,150,098 of NW_024412413.1, read as the reverse complement.
TCTCTGCCCCTCCCCTGCTCTCTCCCTCTCTCTCAAAATAAATATATAAACATACAAAAAGAAATCTGTGCTTCTCTGGAAGTCATGATGATATTGTCTTCTGGAAACTTTATTGTTTTACCTTTCTTATTAGGAATATAATTCATCTTGAATTAATGTTTGTGCATGCCACGTGGTGGGGGTCAGGATCCACTTTTCTCCACATGGATATCCAACTCATTTATTGATAAGACCGTCCTTTCCTCTACTGTCTTGCTTACGTACCTTTACTGTAAAGTAAGCGGGCACGTATGTGTGAGTCTGTTTCTGAACTCTGAATTTGATCCCATGGGTCTATGTCTAGTCTAACAGCAATACCCCACTGTTTAATTGCTGTCGCTTAATTTTGGTTACGCATAGTAGATCTTGATATCTACTGGAGTAAGTCTTCCAATTTTGTTCTTTCTCTTCAACATCGTCCCAGTTATTCTAGGTTCTTTGCAATTCCATATAAAGCGGTTTGTCAATACGCCTTACAAAAACACTCCTGGGATTGTGATTGAAATGACATTGAATCTATAGATCAGTCTGGGAGACTTGACATCATAATAATATTGAACTTCCCAATCCATGAATGTGGTATGCCTCGCCACTTAGGTCCTTCCTTAATCTCTCTTTAGAAATGTCTTGTAGTTTTCAGTGTGAATCTTGCACATCTTTCAAAAGATTCATTCCTATTGTAAATTGTTTTTAATTTCATCATCGAGCCATTTGCTGCTAGTATGCAGAAGTAAACTAAATTTCATATGTTGACATTTTATCTAGTGATCTTTCTAAATTCATTTATTGATTCTAGTAGTTTGTAGATTCTTTGGGATTTTCTAGTACATAAGTATGCCATCTGAAAATAAAAACAGTTTTACTTCCTTTGTATCTTTTTCTTTTTCTTGCCTTATTGGACTAGCTAAGACTTCTGGTACCATGTTGAACAGAAATGGTGTAGTGGGCAAGAGGAAAGTGCTTGGTAGTTTCATTTACATTAACAGTAGAGTTTTTTAAAATGCTCTTTATCAGATTAAGGATATGTATTTTTACTATTAATTGATGGATGTTGCTATTACAAATTACACTGATTGATTTTCAAGTGTTAAACCAACCTTGCATTTCTGGAATAAACTCTACATGCTCAAGAAGTATTATCCTTTTAATACCTCTGGATGTGATTTACTAATGTTTTATTTAGGATTTTCATCTACATTCATGAGAGATATAATTCTGTACATTTCTTTTATTATAATACCCTTGTCAACTTTTAATGTCAGGGTTTGGCTGACCTTATAAAATGAATGGGAAGGTGTTCTCTATTTCCTTGTTCTCTACAAGAGCTTGTGTAAGACTGGTATTATTTTTTCTTTAAAGGTTTAGAAAATGACTCGTGAAGCCATATGAGTCTGGATTTCGCTTTGTCAGGAGGTTTTTAATTTCAGATTTGATTATTTTAAACAGTATAGAATTCTTTGGATTTTCCATTTCTTCTTGAATTAGTTTTGGTGACTTGTGGTTTTTAAAGAATGTGTCCATTCATCGAGGGTGTCCTTTTTGTTGGCATAAAGCGTTTCATAATATCCTGTTGTCCCACTTAAAATGTCCGTAGGGTCTGTAGTGATGGCCCTCTTTCATTTCTGATATTGAGGTGAAAAACATTTGGGGTTATTTTTTCTGTTTGGTTTTTTTTTTCCCCTATAATTAATCTTGACGGGATTACTGATTTTGTTAATCTTTCAAACACCTACTTTGGCTTTGCTATTTTTGTTGTTGTTGTTATTGTGCCTCTCTTCTCTAGTTCACTGATGTCAACTCTTCTCTTGATTATAGTTGTCCTTCCATTTTTAGATTTAATTTATTGGGCTTTTCTAGTTTCATGAGACAGAAGCTTATATCACTGACTTCCAGCCTCCTTATTTTCTTTTTTGTAAATAAAAAAAAATTTTTTTTCAGTTTATTTATTTTGAGAGAGAGAGTGGGGAAGGGGCAGAGAAAGCGGGAAAGAGAGAGAATCCCAAGGAAGTTCTTCACTGTTAGCGCAGAGCCCGATGCCGAGCTCGAGCCCATGAACTGTGAGACCATGACCTGAACTGAAACCAAGAGTCAGAAGCTTAACCCACCGAGGTGCCCCCAGCCGCCTTATTTTCCAGCTCATGCATTTAGCACTAAACATTCTCACTTAGGCGCTTCCTTAGCGGCTCCTCACAAGTTTCAATACGTTTATTTTCATTATCATTCAGTTCAAAGTATTTGCTAACTTCCATTGTGATGTTTCCTCTGGCCTATGAGTTAGTTAT
>NW_024412413.1:4114581-4147377 GCF_014898765.1 Herpailurus yagouaroundi | reverse complement strand
AAAAAAAAAAAAAAAAGAAGTACGTTGCTTAATTTCCAAACACTCGGGAATTCGCCAATTATCTTTCTGTTATTAATTTCTTGTTTAATTGCACTGTGGTCAGAGAATGCACAGAGAATGAAATGTGTGGTTTCAGCCCTTTGAAATCTGTTGAGACTTGCTCTGGGGCCCAGCGTACGGTCTGGTTTAGTACGTGGTCCGTGACTCCACTTACCTCTTTTCCAGCCCAGTGCCATGGATATCATGCGTTTCGTTCCTTCCTGCAGCTTGGTGCTTCCATCTGGGCTCCCTCTCCTTCGGCCTGAAGGACTTCCTATGAGATTTCGTGCATGTTGATTTCCTGGTGACTAATTCTCTTAGCTTTTGAAGACCTATTCGTTTTAGCCTTCATCTCTGAAAAATGTCGTCTTCAAAAAGATTGGCAGGGCTTTTTTTTCTTTCTTTCATCAATTTAATATTGTTTAACGTTTTTATTTATTTTTGAGAGACAGGGACAGACAGAGCATGCGCAGGGGAGGGGCAGAGAGAGAGGGAGACACAGAATCCGAAGCAGGCTCCAGGCTCCGAGCCGTCAGCACAGAGCCTGATGCGGGGCTCGAACCCACGGACCGTGAGATCATGACTTGAGCCGAAGTCGGACGCTTAACCGACTGAGCCACCCAGGTGTCCCTTTCTTTCAGCAAGTGCACGATGTTATTCCATTGTCTCCTGGATGACAAAACTGTGAAATACTTCACAGATCTGCATATCACCCTTGGGGGCCATGCCACCTTCCACATATCATTCCAATTTTATTTTTTTTTTAATTTTTTTTTAACGTTTATTTATTTTTGAGACAGAGAGAGACAGAGCATGAACAAGGGAGGGACAGAGAGAGAGGGAGACACAGAATCCGAAACAGGCTCCAAGCTCCGAGCTGTCAGCACAGAGCCCGACGCGGGGCTCGAACCCACGGACTGTGAGATCATGACCTGAGCCGAAGTCGGACGCTTAACCGACCAAGCCACCCAGGCGCCCCAATATCATTCCAATTTTAGTATGAGCACTGACAAAACAGGAGTATAATGTAGGTTTTAGTACATTTGTACTTGTCCTTTAAAAAAAAGAAAAACATAGGGTTCCTGGGTGGCTCAGTCCCTTAAGCATCTGACTTCGGCTCAGGTCATGATCTCGCGATTCGTGAGTTCAGGCCCCGCGTCGGGCTCTGTGCTGACAGCTCAGAGCCTGGAGCCTGCTTCGGATTCTGTGTCTCCTTCTCTCTCTGCTCCTGCTCTGTCTCTGTCTCCCTCTCTCTCAAAAATAATGGGCTCTGTCTCTGTCTCTCTCAAAAACAAACATTAAAATTGTTTTTAAAAGAAAGAAAGAAAAGAAAAACACCTTTCCTTCCAGCTTCTCTGTTAATTCCCTCCTTTAAATGAGGAGCAGATAGTCTCCCACATCCCCTGGTGGTTGGGTTTGTTTTTTGTTTTTCTGTGAATTTCCAGAAGGGTCCCAATAAATAATGCCTCCTTCCCTTACTCAGATCCCGAAGAAGCTAAGAAGCAAAGCAGGGAAGAGCCATCACAGCACCAAACCCCTTTTATTTTGGACACGGAGGTCCCCGGTTGCTGATGGAGGTGGCTATTGGGAGTGGGGACCGTAACTCCTAACACCACACTGGGCACATCCCACACCTTTTCCCAACCAACTCAGAGCCCCATCCTCTGGGCCAAGTGCCATTAGCTCCACCTGACAGCCAGGAGACCCAGCTTCTCAGAATTAAGCCAAGGTCCTACCAGCTTGTGAGTCGGGATTCAAATCCCGGCCGGTCACAACAGCACAAGGTTTTAAGGGTGGACCGGGTTCTCAGTCCCCAAGGCAGGCTTGCTAAACGGAGGAGAATATATCATGTGTTTACATGTGTGGACTCAGAACAGCAAGCCACCCTCTCCCTTGGTCACGGCACTCCAGGTACAGTGGCCTCTTTTCCGTTCGTCAGATGGTCCGATGGTCACCACATTCCCAGCGTGGTGTCCTTTGTGCTGTTCCCTCAGTTATCACGCTTGTCCCCGCCTCTTCACCCGGCTCACTCCACCTTCACAGATCTCCCTCAAATGTCCCATTTCCAAGTGTCCATTCTGACCCCTCTCCCAACGCAAACCTGTTCCCCTTTATAACCGTCCATCCCGTCTTCTCATCTCCTTCTTTTTTTTCTTTCTAGAACTTACCATACCTTGCCATCACATGATGAGTCTTCTTGTGATTTGTGTCCTCTTGTAATGTATATGTGTTGCCTCTTTTAGACCGCAAGCTCCCCAAAGGCGTGGGCACATCTGTTTTGTTCCTGGCCGTCCTCCCAGCCTCCGGCCGAGAACTTGGCACGGCGTTACTTGTGTCTCCTGTCACTGAGTCTCCTCCTCCCCCTCTGTCCTCCCTCCACACTCCCCTCTCGCTTCTCCCCGGGGTGAAGGGGGTGAGGGGGTCGGCCAGCTTCTTCTCTCCTTCCCCAGCACCCCCCGGTTCTAGTGCGGACAAGCCGGGGAATGTTCTGGGAGCCGCGCAGGTGAGTAGCAGCGGCTGCCCAGCGTGACCGCACTGGCTGGATCCTACCAGGGATCCTGGCAACTCGGCCGGATAACACGTTTGCCTGAGTCATCTCTGGCGGAGCTTTGCCAGGCTCCAGGACGGAACATGCGCGTGAGAAAGAGGAAAGAGCCGTGGGGTGGCACGCCCACCCCTCTTTCAGGGCAGACGAGGGAGGCGGGCAAGGGCGCCAGCGGAGGGGGGGGGGGCCTGGAGGACACCGAGTGAGGGGCCTCCCGTGCCAAGCGCAAACCCTGTTTAGGTGAGGACCCTTGTGCCACGTGGGGCCCCATTTTGTGTGTATTGAACCACATCTTCACAACTGGTTTGGGCTCCTCGGCGTAAGGATGCTGTCACCTCTTTCTTTTACGTCCCACGAAACACCCACCCCAGCGGACGGCGCTTTGTCCCATCCTGAGCAGCACTGAGCCCAGCACCGCAGGCACCCGCACGTCCTCAGCCAGCGCGGCCCAGGCCTCTTGATTCAGAGCGGAGGGGGTGTAAATAGAAGCCGAACAAAACAAAAAAGCAAACAACGTCCGAGGGCAGTGAAAGCAATTGCTGAAGACACTGAAATGCGCAGAGCCCCCCCTCCCCCCTCCTGCCAGCTTCCTGGCGGGACGGGGTGGAGGCCGGGTTTGCGCTGTGTTTTTCCACCCCGCGCCCTCCCCTGGCACCGCGAGCTTATCTGCAAGTGCATCGGCCACACACGTTTCATGGCAAAGGGAGCGGCCTCCGCGGCTTTGCTCATCTGGGTAGGTCTCACCCTGGATTCCTTCTCTGGGACTGTAGGAAGCAAAACAAAGCCTCAAACTGCTAAGGAAACGGGATCCAAGAAATCGATGAAAATGCTGCAGGGGGGCATGCTGGCTTCTGGGAAACATCTCCAGAAACCCGGGCGGTTCCTGATCCCGACGGCGGGTGCACGGCTGCCGTGGTGGGGATTGCTCTGCTTTGGTCCCCCTGCCAGAGCTAACCTGAAAACGACTCAGAAACCCTGGAGAAAGATTGAAAGGTAAAGTCGCTCACTTCAGCAAAATGGAGTTGTGGCAGTGGCTGTGGTGGCTGCCCCCAAGTTCAGCGATCGTACTTCACGGCAGGAACAGTAGATGCACTTAGCACACAAAACGGAGATAAATATAGCGTGACGCGTGGGGGCACCAGTTGCTACAGAGCAAGCCCTCCGACACAGCCTGCATCCTTTTGTTTTATTTTAATTTCTTTTAATATTTATTTATTTTTGAGAGAGAGAGACAGAGAGACCGAGCACGAGCAGGGGAGGGACAGAGAGAGAGCTGGAGACACAGAATCCGAAGCAGGCTCCAGGCTCCGAGCCATCGGCACAGAGCCCGACGCGGGGCTCGAACTCACAGACCGTGAGATCGTGACCTGAGCTGAAGTCGGACGCTTAACCGACTGAGCCACCCGGGCGCCCCCATACCCTGCATCCATCCTTAAAAGGTGCCTTTCTTTTGTTTTTCCTTTCTTGTTTCTGTTTTTTGGTTTTGCTGATGCCGGTACAGCTGTTAGAGGCACATCCAGTCGAATGCACCACATCCCTTGAGGGGAGTCCAGCATATGTCATTTAAAATGGCTCCAAGCGAGTAACCTACCACCGTAAACACACAGAGACCTGCAGACGCTTACCTGGCAGCTGCTGGGTCTGGACAAGTCCTCTCGGGGCTCCGAGTCTACCTCCTGGTGGATAACGTGGGCATAGTAGCGCACGCCTTGTGCTGGGGTTGTGGTGTGAACAGGACCCAGCCGGGCACCGGGTCCTACCCGTGAGCTGGCCGTGTTCACGAGCAATCAAGGCCGTGGTTGTCATTTATCGTACGTTCTCTCCATTCGAACTATGGATGTGGGTCCGAATCACAGTTTTTCCTGAGACCCCTGGAGACATGAGAAAAGGGCACGTAAGTGACTGGACCAAGGTCACAAAGCTGGTCAGAGGCTGAGCTGGGTTTAAAAGGCGGAGTTTCTCTTTTTTTTGTTTTTTTGTTCCTTAACACCCCCAGCCTGCCCCCCAAAAAGTGTGAATGAGTTCAGCTTTTAGAAATGCGACCTTTTAGGGGTGCCTGGGTGGCTCAGTCGGTGAAGCATCCGACTTCGGCTCAGGTCATGATCTCGCAGTCTGTGAGTTCGAGCCCCGCGTCAGGCTCTGTGCTGACAGCTCAGAGCCTGGAGCCTGTTTCAGATTCTGTGTCTCCCTCTCTCTGACCCTCCCCCATTCATGCTCTGTCTCTCTCTGTCTCAAAAATAAACGTTAAAAAAATTAAAACAAATAAATAAAATGTATTTATTAAAAAAAAAAAAGAAATGAGACCTTTTATGCTCCGTCTGCAATATGGAGAGTTATTGTTAGGTTTCCTCCCCCCCCACACACCCCTCCCTCACCGCTCCGTCAGAAATCAGGTGGGGCCGGCCACACGCCGTGGTCAGGCAGGCCACCACTAACTAGTCTAGCCGGGTAAGAGTTAGCTAGAGTTTACGCACTTGACCTCCTAGATGACCTCCCACCCTGTCCACACTCCATAAATCTCCTAGCACAGTCCTCTGTCCTCCAAGGGGTCAGCTGGGCAAGTTAAGCCATTTGGGCCACTTACTAACGTAGGGGAAAGTGTGGAACTCGGGGCTCACAGTGGCTCCTTTAACCCCATCTTGTCCTTGCCCTTCGTCACTGAGTATCCCAAATAAGCCGTGAGGAAGCCTAAAAATTCACATCTCTGAAGTAGATGGTAGGGGTGTGAGCAGGTTGGGGGGGGGGTCACTCTTTCATTCACTGGTCCGTTCGGCAGAGCGGGTCAAGAACCGAGGACTGTAATTAAGCCGTAGTTGAGATTCACCTGAGTTTCAGTTTCTACCCTGGACTAAAGTTCCAGTCTAAAGAGAGGACTCGGAGGGACAGAGGGGAGGACAGCATCTGCCGCCCTGGGCACAGATGCTGAGAACCGGTAGCTGGAGGGAGAACAAGCGGAGGGGCTGGGGGGGCCGGCTCTGGGCAGGAAGGGGGACGGCAGAGCTTGGTTGAGTTCCCGGTGTGGCGTGGGGGCCCCGCTGGAGCGTGACAACAGGTGACCGTTGTCACGGGTCCTGGCGATCCCGTGTGCCCTGTGCTTCGTGCACGTTGCCTCGCTGGGCGTCACAAGAGCCCAGCTGGCCCTGGTGGGAACAGGGGTCCCCGAGTCGGAGGAGAGGTGCACGACTCCGAGCTGGCCCGGAGAGGACCAGGGGGTCTGGGCGCGCAGAAAGGTCACGGAGACCCTGCGGAAAGACAGACAAAACAAGCAGGAGACAGCTGCAGGCTGTGCCTTCCCAGGGGGGCCCAGGGCACAGCTGGAGCCGGGCCAGGGGTCTCCCCGACAGCAGGGAGCACGCTGGAAAGCTCTCTCCGTTGCCCTGGCAACACGGCAGCCCAGGTTCAGGGAATTATAATGAAAAAGCCACATGCAAATGAGGCAAATTACAATTAGGAGGAAGCACAGAGGGTCTGTCCTTGAGGAAGTGCTGGGGGGGGGGGGGTTGTGCAGTCGACAAAGGCTGGAAGAAGGAAGGGCTCATTGCGTGCGTGCTGCACACGGGCCTGGGCACCGGGGCCCCTGCGTCCTGCAGACCTGCTGGGACTCTCCCGAATCTGCGGGGGTCAGATGAACAGTGCGCTTCGTGGCTACGGGGCCCGTGCAATGCCCTCGCTACACAGAGCAGAGGGAGCACGGGGCCGGCGACTCAGTACCTGGAATGGTCTCCTTTCGAATGAGAAAATACAGGCGGCAAGAGCTTTAGTGACTCGCCCAAGCTGTGTGTGGCGGAGGCAGGTTTGGGCGCGGGTCTCCCCAAGATAAACTCAAAGCCCGGCCACTTGCTGAGAACCCCAGGTGGCTAGGCACCTGCCCCACCACCTTCCCTGTACCCCCCCCCCCCCAAGTTCTTCCCTAAAGACCAGCTTTCCATAGTCTGACACCTGGGAGCTGCTCCCACCTGAAACCCACCGCTCAGGCCTGCCCCGGCCGTGGGGTCCCCGCCGGCCTGGTGCCTCGGCGCGGAGCGGGAGACGCGGCCGAGGAGGCTGGCTAGGAGGACAGCCGCTGCCGTGGGGACCGAAGCAAACAAACGGAGAAGCCGAATCCCTGCGTCGCAGAGAAGTAAGGAAATAGGCAAGAGCTAAAACAAGACCCCCGGAAATCGCCAAGGAAGACGTTTCGCGAGGTGGGTGAAGATACCACGTTTGTAAAACAAGAACAGAATTTGCTGAAAAGGAGGGTTCCCAGAGCGAGAGAGAGATCCTGAGCGAGAAATAAAGGAATCCATCGAAGTGCTCTATGGGGAGGCGGAAGAGGAAGAGGAAGACAAAGGTGTGGGGAGAACAGAGCTCCAGGCGCGGGGAGACCCCGGAGCCTCCTGGAGGTGGGCGTCGCCTGTAGGGGCCTGTGCGCCCCGGACCCGGATCTGGTGTCCTCCATCCAGCAGACCAGACCAGACCAGACAGAGTCCTGCCTCAGCTGCTCACTGTCCTGGCCCCCACCCCCCTCCCCCACCAAGGCAGATGAGAGAAGTGCCCAACCTGCCCTTTGCCCCAGGGGTCAAGGGGCAAGTTGTTTAATTTTCCTCTGGCTGACCCCATCTTGAAAGTGATTCTTTATCCCCCGGAGTGCTGGAAACAGAAAGGCATTGTGTTCAGGTTTGCGGCCTGCAGGGGGGGGAGGGTACCTTCCCTGGGGGCGGGGGGGGGGGTGGGCGGGGGTGCTAGTGTTTGTCTTCCTAACCCACCGGTGGTAGCCCCGGATGGTGACCTAACTTCCAACCACCCAGGCCAGAATGTGCTGCCATTGTTTTGTCTCAAGAAGCCCCCGACCTTCGCGTGGAGTTCAGGGTCGACCCTGGAAAATATTAGTCATGGAAATGAGGACCCAGTGAGGGCCTGGGCTCATAGATGCCTCGGACCCGAGAAGGAGCCAGCTGATTGCTGCTTCCCGGGAGCAGCGACTCTGACCCCCGGAGATGCTGACAGTGGGACCACCCTGGCCCGACACGTGGACACCGGGTCACAGGCACCGAGATGGGGAGCGCCGGGCAGTAAGCCAAAACCCTATGACACAGATAGCTGTGGGGGAAACTGAGGCAAAGAGCGGTCAGCCGCGGCAGTGCCAGCATTTGCTGGGCCAGACTCTTTGTCCTTCACCCTTATGCTGTACAGCCTCTCAATACTTTGAAAAACGTATGTTCTCAGATGGGGGTTAATCAAGAGACTATATTCTAAAACCACCTGCTCTGATTACATTGGATCGTTCTTTTTTGAAATGTCCAGTCGAAGGTCCCATAACTGGGTCTTTAAAAAAGAGAGAGAGAGGGGCGCCTGGGTGGCGCAGTCGGTTGGGCGTCTGACTTCAGCCAGGTCACGATCTCGCGGTCTGTGAGTTCGAGCCCCGCGTCGGGCTCTGGGCTGACGGCTCGGAGCCTGGAGCCTGTTTCCGATTCTGTGTCTCCCTCCCTCTCTGCCCCTCCCCCGTTCATGCTCTGTCTCTCTCTGTCCCAAAAAAATAAAAAATTTAAAAAAACGTTGAAAAAAAAGAAAAGAGAGAGAGAAAGGGTTCCCAGGAACACCAGAGGCGGATGACTGGCTCTCAGCCTGGGTGGCAGGAGCTGGGCAGAGATCTACAAGCCAGACTCCCGTGCGGCCAGAGGAAAGTCCTGTAGCTGGGCCCCAAGAAGGCCCTGGTTGATGGCAGTGCAGACAAGCCCCAGACGGCCTCAGCCCTCCGCAGAGGACCGGGGACCCCTCGTGTGGCCATCCCGATATGTACAGAAATGTTCAAGGCCTCCTCTTTGCATGAACTTAACCCAACCAGACGGACGGCGGTGAGACAAGGAATATTCCATTTGCCGAGTGATCTTAAGCAGCTGGTTTTGACCCTTCTTTCTAAACCCTTCAGAATACAATCAAGTTAACCGAGCTATTTCCTTTCTTTTCAGAGATAGCACAGAGACTTCTACAGCCTTCCAAGGCCTCGCTTCTTTGCTTAGTGGCCGAACGTCCGGGGCGGGGGAGAGGGAGGTAATGTTTGGCCAGGGTGGATGGCGGCAGCCCAGCCCCTCCTGCCTCCAACCACCTCCCATTCCCGCCTCACTCACCAGGCACCTTCGCTACAGGTAGGCTGACCTGTGGTGGAAACGGTTTATGAAAAGCGTTGGTCGTGTTTTTCCCGGAAAACTTGAGTGGGTAGGAGGCAGGGCGGGACGGTCTCAGGTCCCCCTACCAACCTTCAAGCAAGCTGGGCTCGCTCCCTCAAATCCAGGGTCAGGTTGTCGACAAGTGAGGGCCGAGTTTGGTTTAAAAAAAAAAAAAAACAACAAAAAAACCACACCGGGATATTTTTAGTGGTTTCTCACGGTTTGGGCCCTGGGCCAGCTCGATTCCACTCAGGAATGTCCTCACATTCTCTGCCCAAAACTTCAGACCCCCAGCCAGTGTCAGACAAGCAGGGCTTCTGGGATCGGTAAAACGGACCATTTCAGTTAGCCCTTCTCTCTCCCCCCACCTCCACCCGCTGTGGAACCCAACCACACAGACCCACGAGCTCCCCCCACCCCCACCCGCTGTGGAACCCAACCACACAGACCCACGAGCAGTGAAAGCTGGGGCCACTAACCCCAGGTTAATATTCCCCATGCTCCGATACGTATCTGAGAAGCGAAATCCTCCCTGGCTTTTATAGTTGCCAGGAGGGGGGCCCACGGGGGTGACGGAGCCGCGTGGTTAACACTGGTGAGCTGTCCGCTTTTGGTGCGTTTCGCTAACCCGGGAAGGTCAGTGATCGCTTTGGAAGCTGGAACCCGCCATGAGACAACGTCTTCTCCCCTGACTCGTATACACCTGCCAAAGCCTTGCTCAACCTCTGTGTCCAGGTGACGCCTTTCCAAACCCCTTCAAGCCAAGGGAGCCCCCACTCCTCCGTGCTCCCCGATTACTGCACCCCATTTAGTTGCCATCCCAATATCTAGCCAATTAGGCCAGGGGCTTTCCAGGGCCCAGGACGGTGTCTTGTCCCCTAGGGATGCCTTCCTTTGGGTGCAGGCGGATGGCTTCTTACCACTAAGCCTCGCCTGACTGCGACCGGTGCATCTCAGACCCAAGATAGGGCCGCGACTGCAGAAGAGTAGAAACCCCATAACACCAGAAGGCGTTCCGTGATGTGCGAAACGGTTCTGACGGCCCGGGTTTCCGCTTGTTAGAAAACATCGACCGTCCCTTTCAGTCTTTCCCCAGCAAACGGATCCCCCCTTGCCCTCTCCTCCATTGCTTTTGTAACCTGTCCCCCAAAAGGCAAACGACAAAATCCTCGGCGGCAGTGGTAGATCGAAGAAAAAGTTAACCGAGCGAGTGCGGAGTCCAAATCTATACCCATTCTATTCTCAGCCACCTCCGTTCGTCTGTCTGACCAGATTCCTCTGTGAGCACTCACGCCGAGGCAATTTGACTTGCTGCCATTTGGGCTGTTGGGGATAAGTGGGCTTTTACTCGGCACGTCCAGAAACGTCCATCCTCACGGACCTACCCTTTGCGACAACGCCTGCGCCACGGCCGCGTACGAGGCGCTGAGGGCGCGGACGCTGTTTAAGTCAACTGAGAGATCGAATCAACATTTTTGTTCGTCGGTAAGAAGCCGATGGAGTATGTAATATAAATGCGTGTGCCTGTGTGTGCACATATGACATCTATAAATAAATGACACGCACTGGCGGGAGCGGTGTTATTTGGTTAAGACTGAAGGCATTGTTTGAGAGAGACGTGGTGGTGGGATTACCTGTTGATACAGTAGGTGTATCAAACGTCACATTTCAGTGGTAATGGAAAGGAAAGGAAAGTGGAGACACACCTCCTTTAGAAGATGTCCATTCATCATTTTCTCCTTTGCAAACACCGAAAAAAAAAGCCCGAGAAGCTGTGTGCCTTTCCTTGAGAGGTGCCCTTCAGTTCCCAGATAGATGAAGTTCGGTCTGATGTCAAGGTTACTAAGGCAACGATGTATGCTTATGAATAGCACAGCAAATAGACACATAAAACGTGAGTAAATCATTAATTCATTGTGCTATTATTGATGGGATCTGGAGAGGCTTACATATTCCTTCTTCATTCCAAGTTCTCGAAAGTTTGCTTTCATCACAAAGCAAACACTCGGATGGCCACTTTATGGATAATTATTCCCTCTCTGCCTCACTCTAGAGGCCAAGGAAGACTGGCTCTCGGATTTTAATGGATCAAAGAAAATGGTAAACCGGGCAAGAGACGTGTGCTTCGTGGTTTGGAGGCTCCGTTCTTTTTTTTTTCTTTTTCTAATTGGCGGCTGTGGTTTCTGTCGAGAATGGAAAATGCATTAAGGGTACTTGGACTTAAACACAAAGCACCTTTCGGTTTGACAAACAGATTTGAGTAGAGGCGAAGTCCCTCTGTTCGACCCGCGAGGATGTCCACATTTCATGGCACACGGATAGGGCTGGGAGGAGGTGTGAGTCACCAGCTGGAGGGTGCTGCCCGGGGGCAGAGAGGTTAAAGGTCTCTGTGCGGTGATGCAAACCGGGCAAGGCCAGGACACCGGGAGGCTGGGGTTGCACCGAGGGAGTGTCCCAGCTTCCTATTCTTCCAGGTGGCTGGAGTGAGTCAGCGCTTTCTCCTCGGTCGCCCACCCGGCCTGGGGGTCACCGCCAAGGTTAGGGAGAGGGGAACTGTCCCAGCTGAGCTTCGCCTCTGGCCCTCCTCATAGATCCAGACCACCTGCATAGAAGCCCTGTCGGCGGTGGGGGGGGGGGGGGCGGCTCCTGGGTGACTCAGTGGCTAAGCGTCTGACTTGAGCTCAGGTCATGATCTTGCAGTTCATGAGTTCAAGCCCTGAACCGGGCTCTGTGCTGACAGCTCAGAGCCTGGAGCCTGCTTGGGATTCTGTGTCTCCCTGTTTCTCTCTCCCCAACTCACGCTCTCTCTCTCTCTCTCTCTCTCTCTCTCAAAAATAAATAAACGTTAAAAATTTTAGAAACCCTTTCTTCACGACTGCCTCCTCCTTCTCTCAGGATGGCTGGTGCCTCAAAGGAAATGTATCCACGATCATTGCCATCCAGGGAGTGTGAGGCTGGAGTCGGGCCCTGGGCCATGCAGCCAAGCCTGGGTAGCCAGAGTGCTGACCAACAGCAGGGGACCCCTGCAGCATACCTTCCGCACGCTGTGTGACCCAGGCAAGTTGCTTAACCTCTCTGTGCCTTGGCTTCCTCCTCCCTAAGCCGGGAACAGTCATGGAACCTGCCTGGAAGGGCTGCTCAGAGCATTATCTGGATGGATCTGCACACATCGCTGGTGTCTCGGCGGCCAGAGAAACAGAGGCCAACAGGATCGCGGCTCGGTTGGTAGCATATCCACGTTCTGGCCCCTGGTCTAGGTACTGGGTGCTTTCAGACCCTTCCGCGGAACTTTGAGGAGATGTCGCTGGCCTCACGCAGGCCACCCACCCCTTCTCTCGAGGCCACAGAGGAGAATCCCTTGTCTCCCGTCACCCCATGCATTTGGAGAGAAGTCTCCAGAGGCCGAGTCTCCAAGGCCGAGCTTGCACCGCAAGGTGAGACCCGCTTAGCAAAGCGCCGGCCAGGAGAGGCGCTTCAAAAATGTCTCTAGATTGGATACACACAGTCCTCGCAGGGAGGTGCTGTGTGAAGGGAGACAGGAAAGCCATAGCCAAGTTCATGTGTGAGCTAGAGGTGCCCAGAATGCCAGGTGGAAGCAAAGAGGCTCGGGTGGTTCGTGCATGTTCAAGGGGAGGGATCGGGGAAAGCTTCCTGGAGGAGGTGGCTTTTGAGGTGGGTCTGGAATGAAGAGAAGCTCGCAGAAGCCCAGGGAGCTGAGGGAGCAAAGCCATGGAGGTGTGAGAGCGCGGGGCGGTGGCTGTCCTTGGACAGCAGGGCACAGCGGGGTCAGCAGGGGGGGAGCGAGGGAGTCTCTCTTGTCCTTTCCTCCCCCTGCGCATCAATACTCCTGGTCCTTGGAGATCTGGGTAGGCAAGCGAGGAGGAAGCTTCATGGTCAGGTCCTAAGGTCTCTGAGGGCAAAACTGTCCTCACCCTCCTTAACCCAGGGGCCGGGGCAGGGCCTGAGAAATGCTGTGAGCTTTCTCTCCTTGGGGCGGGTGGGGGCAGCAGTGCCCTGGCCTCCGGGGTGGTCAGTAAGTCACACTCTCAGCCCTTCTGGTCCCTGGTCAGCCCAGGGAGGGGTCTGTCCCGAGCTGCCGGCTAGCATCATTGGGGCAGGTCCTGGCCTCTGGCGAGGGGGTCAAGGGGGCTTGGGGAAGAGTCCCTGCGTCCCCGAGGAAGGGGGCTGTGGAGGTGCTGCTCGAAAGGAGTGCGTGAATGCCCCTCCTGGGCATGTCTGCGCCTGCTCTGAGACCCGCTCATATCCAAGGCATAGGGCTCGCAGCCCCGGGAGAGCGTTCCAGAACGGGGAACTGCCGGTGGTCCAGGGGGGTCAGCTGGCGGCTTTGTGCGTGTGGCGATTTGTGGCAGCCGCTTTCAGCTTTGGGGGCTCCCAGGCATTCACGTTACCAAGACCTTAGGACTAAGACCAGAGTAGTGTCCATGCTCTGCCCGGGCTCAAATTGGGAGGGGAGGGGAGGACGAAGGGGGGGGGCAGGACTACCCCTCGCCGCGGGCATGGTTAGAGCACTTTCACTCCTGAGAAGGGGCGGAGAGGGGCTCCCATTCCCTGCTTTGTAGATACAGCACTTGGGTTTCAGAGAGGTTAACCAAAAGACCCAAAGCAGCACAGCCAGGGAGATGCTCAGTGGGCCCAGAGCCAAGCTCCTCCGATGCCCTGGACCCGTCTCGCTCCTGCTGGCTTAGCTCGCGGACAGGCCAGCTGTGCCCCCTGCAGAGCATGCTGTGTGACTCCAGATGGGACAGACCTGAGGGACGGTGGTCCTGGAACCCCCGGCTCCGACCCGGGCTTGAGCCTCTGCCCCACCCGCACGGTGCCTGGGGTCTACACAGGCTCCTCCCCTCTCCGTTGGGGAGGAGCACTCAGCGGTCAGAGGTGGGCGCAGAGCCCGGGGTTGGTGGGGGGGGACCCGAGGCTCTGCAGGGACCCATCAGGGGCCGGAAGGGAGCTCAGCCCGAGGGACCATTTCAGATCCGACATTGCCACTGTCCTGTTCGTGAAAACAACGGATTCCAACCTGCGTCCCGGGTGTTCACAGAGGTCACTGTGGAGCCCTCGGTGTGACGATGGCCGGGTTGCGTGTGCTACCGGACCAAGCCGCCAAGGCCTGCTCCGTGGTTCCTGATTTAGTGAGCGGCTGAATCACCGAGCCACGGGGATCCTGACTCAGAAGACCTGGGGTGGGGTCCGAGAACGTGTGATTTTAGCCCCCCTGCAGGTGCCGGGCCCTGCAGCAGGGGCTCTGTGAGGCTCTGGAGGGCTGGCCGGAGCTGCTGGCCGCTCAGGGACAGAGCCGACGGAGCTGGGCTCCCCCTGGGTTTGGGTGGGGAGACCACACGTGTGGGGCACCGAGGGAACAAAGGATTTGGAGCTGTGGGCCTAGAGACCGCATCCTCTTTGCCCCCCAGAGTAGTGTTGTTATTAAGAATCAAGTCCCCTTGCACGGCTCCCTGGGGGCCCCGGGGGGACCTGTCCCCAGGACACTCTCCGAACCACCAAACGATAGGGTTCAGCATCAACTCCTCTGCCTGCCATCCCAGAAGGGCCTGTTCTCGTCTAGACCCAAATGTGGACAGAAATGTGTGTCTTCACCCTCTCCTTTCAATGAAATGCTTTTTGCCTGGGTAATTGTTTTTGGATTCGGTATTTCCATTGTTCTGTTCACGAAAGTAACAGATTCCCATCCGTGTCCTCATTTTGCAAGGCAGAAATTCCCCTGGATGTGAACCCGGTGTTTTCGGAGGCCCGTCCGCCCGCCGCTGTGGGCCCTGGGGGGATGAGGGATTGAGGGGCCGGGTGGTAAACTGAGGAAACACTGCCAAGCTTTCTGCGGAGATTCCCACACTGCACCCTATGTGACTAGCGCTCTGTATCTTGCCCGCAGATCCCAAACGGATTCTTTCCGCGAGGAATCAGCCCTCACACAACATGAACGGGCTCGTTTTATGTCAGAAGGCTAAATTTTAACTGACAAATTGGACAGGTTCCCTAAGGCGAGGGTTGCTAAGCTTTGTCAGTCTCACAAAAAATGTGATTTATAATATATTCCCATTCGGTAGACACTCCTGCTCCCAGGAACGACGGCCTAGTGCAGAAACAGGTCTACTCAATATCTTGACCCCATATAAAAACACGCTCTGTCAGGGTGTCCACGAGCATACAAACAGATGTGCATAAATCAGGATTCAAGAGAGCCAAGCGAGTTTAATTGCATTAAGTTTTAATGATAATTTAAGCAGTCAAACCCTTAAAATTCAGGGCAGGGCGAGAGGAACCCACGATTTACTTTAGAATTTTGTATTCTAAAGGAAAGAACTAAGGGTCTGGCGAAAGCAATCTTATTTCCTCTGCTTCCAGTTTACGAACAGGAAAATGGTGTTTGTCGTCCCCTAATTACCCTGATGTTGATGAACACAGAATATGTCAGATATCAGAAGTCAGTCCGCACCTTCAGCCGAGCTCCCTCAGAGATCCTTTGTTAAACACACACACACACACACACACACACACACACACGAACGGAGTAAACCATCTGACTCCCTAAAAGTCCCCGTTAAACTTGCCAGCTCATTTTGCCCAAGAAAACCGGGACTGCTCTGAGCAAAGTGGGCAGGGATGGGTTTGATCTCTGAATCCGACTGCTTAGCAGAAGTCAAGCGGCCGATTTTTCCACAATGTCTGCATATCGTGAAACTTCCTAAAAATCTTCCAGGGGGTAACCTGAGCTTATGAAAAATGATCCTGAATGTCAATAGGACAAAGCTTCCCTTCCAAGATGTAATTAGGGGAGCTGGGGGGCACGCCTTTCATATTTTACTTGACAAGCATCTTTTTTTTCCCCCTTTGTTCTGTGTGCTCTGGAGAGCTTCAGCAGGGCTTTGCCATTTCTTTGTTAGGGGGAATGGTTTAAAAAAACCCCATAGTTATAGAGTAGTAATTATTTAAAACTGAATCGATCTGACGGGAATGCTCATTTTGCCCAGTATTTTTGTATGTGTGAAAATAAGACTAGTCATTCTAGGTAGTATATGGCTTGTATTTAATTGCACGCATGGTTGAGTTTGTAAGTTCTTTGTTCAAAAACACGAAGGACATACCGACCACGTGAGCAAAGGAAGGCTCAGAAGACTGATGTTGTCTTTGGGCTCCACTGAGAGATGCCGAGGCTGGTCAGAGCTGGCCTAGGGTTCTATCCTACATCATGGTAGAAATATCGACGACGAGTGGAAAATGTGCGCCGAAGGGACATTACGTTACCGTGTCCCAGGCAGGGTTCTGTAACCTCAGCACTAATGCACTTGGGGCTGGATGGTTCTTTGTGTATGCGGTGGGGGTGGGGCTGGCCTGAGCACCGCAAGAGGTTAGCCGCGTCTTGGCCTCTGCCCACTAGGTGTCAGTAGCGGCCTCCCTCTTCCAGGTGTGACAACCAAATGGTCTCCAGACAAACGTCCCCTGCGGGGCAAAATGCTTCTCCGTTGAGAACCACTGGTCTAAAGAATGAAGGAAATTGGGCACATTTAGCTCAGAGTGACAATATTCACAGGGAAGGGGAAAGCTCTTTGCAGGTATGGAATTTAAATTTTTTTTTTCAACGTTTTTATTTATTTTTGGGACAGAGAGAGACAGAGCATGAACGGGGGAGGGGCAGAGAGAGAGGGAGACACAGAATCGGAAGCAGGCTCCAGGCTCCGAGCCGTCAGCCCAGAGCCCGACGCGGGGCTCGAACTCACGGACCGCGAGATCGTGACCTGGCTGAAGTCGGACGCTCAACCGACTGCGCCACCCAGGCGCCCCCAGGTATGGAATTTAAAAAAAAATGAAAGTCATTCTGAGTTGCTTCAGCAGGCGGAACAAAGACAAATGAGGTAAAATTGTAGACAGGCCGATTTTAACGAAGGAACCAAGGAGAACCTTCTAGAAGAACTGCTCAGCTCCCACCCCCAAGGTGCTGATGTTTACACTGGGCTAGAATCCTGACTCAAGATCCAGGACTCTTTCCTGTGATAGATCTTTCTTGGAGCACTGAGCACCAGCAAAGCACTGTGCCAACAGCCTGGCATCCGTGATCGGATTGAGTCTTCTGTTGGGGACAAAAATAAAAAGCTTAAAGGTGGACCTCATGCCCTGGGGGGGGGGGGTCTGTCCTTCCTCCCCAGTCACCCCAGTTGCACAGAAAGGGTGGGCAGGACAGCCAGGGCAAGGGCTACGTGTGGTGGGGTTTCTGGCCTGGAGTCTCCCCGCTGGTGTCTGAGCCAGTACTGGAATCCAGAACCCTCCAAGCGCTCTTTCCAGATGTTCTCCAAGCACAGAGTGAGGCGAGCTCCAGGAGGTAAGCACCTGGCCCGGATTCTCCTTTGCTCTTAGCATCCTGAGCCCTTAGGAGCCACCTGCCTGAGCCCGCCATCTCGGCAGGGAGCACTTCCCCAAGTGCCCACTAGGTGTCACTCTGTGGTCTCGAATGACCGCTTGCCGAGGCCCCAGAGGTGGCTTTTTTCAGACTTAAACGCTTTCCTCTTCTCTGCCTCTGGCACAAACATTCCAAAATCCGCCGTGGCAGGTAGTTTTGCTTTTCTGCTAAATGGCCTCCCCTCTTTTCTCCCTGCCCCTGCCTCCAGGATGAACTCCCCCAGCCTTTTGTGGCGCGGCTCCCCGGGTTCAAGTGCCCAAGAGGGGCCATCCTGGCCTGCAGAACCTCCTGGAGTGAGCGGCGTGGCCGAGCCTGCGTCCCCGAGCTGTGCTGCTTGTCCCCTGATGACTTCTTTCTCGCGGTTGCCTGGGAACACCTGCCTCTTCCCATCTGTCTCACCTTCTAGATTGCAGACCCCCCAAAATCTCCCACCTTTCTGTGCCCCACGCCACAGAAGAAAACACACAGTAGGATGGACAGCGTTTGGGGTTGATGTCACTGAAGGAAAGGGAAAAAAAGGAAAGGAACATTGTAAGCGCAGATAACGGAGACAGGAAACAGGTTCAAAGCCGGGACCAATTCCAACGGTAAAAGCGAGGAGCACGGGGAGGGGCGTGTCCACACAGACACTCCTTGGTCTGGCGAGGAGCCGGCTTGGAAAGCTTCGGCGGGGGCGGGGGTGTCCACCTGCATTGTAAGGGGGGCCTTGGCGGGGCGCTGGGGGACTGGCCAGCATCCGGGGTGCAAGGGAAGACGTGTGCTAGGACTTGGAGGCAGAGACGAGATGCCTGTACAGAGCGAACAGAGCCTTTTGGTGACAGAGAGAAAGCAGGGGCCTCCTGTAAGTTCTGAGAGCCACTGCGATCCCCTTCTCGCCCAGGGCCTCGCGTCCGGTCCCGCGTCTCACGCAAAGGTCTGCTCTCCCAGAGGCCTAGGTGAAAAGTGACCAAACCGCCAACCTTTAACAATGTTTTCTGGGCGGTTTCTGCCTGTGGTGGTGAGGTCTGTTACGTAGCATAGAAATGACGGCACAAAGTTGGGAACCACTGAGGAAGGGTCACTGTGGACAGGGGTCTTCAGGCATTCGGCCCAGGACAGAGCAGACGACAGGCACCTCCCTGCATTTGGAAGAATGTGTGGACAAGTTTTAGGTAGTGGGGCGAACCGGGACAGGTCTGATTATAATGAGAGTAGCTAGGGGCACCCGGGTGGCTCAGTCGGTTGAGCGTCCGACTTCGGCTCAGGTCATGATCTCCTGGTCGTGAGATCGAGCCCCGCGTTGGGCTCTGCGCTGGCCGCGTTGAGCCGGCTTAGGATTCTCTCTCCCCCTCTCTCTGCCCCTCCCCTGCTCTCTCTCTCAAAATAAAAAAAAAATAAATTAAAAAAATTTAATT
Organism: Herpailurus yagouaroundi; assembly: GCF_014898765.1. Lineage (NCBI taxonomy): Eukaryota > Metazoa > Chordata > Mammalia > Carnivora > Felidae > Herpailurus > Herpailurus yagouaroundi. Next base: position 4,128,825 of record NW_024412413.1, on the reverse strand, counting down.
ACATTTACTGAGCACTTGCCAGACGCTGTCCCAAGAGCCCCCCACGCCCTCTGGCTGAGTGCTCAGTAACCACGTGACGTGGTCCTATCCCCACTGTCCGTCCCCACCCTTCAGCTGTGGAAACCGAGTCACATCAAGGACGCAGGAGGCGTCCAGGGCACAAGGCTGGTGGCGCTAACGGCAGAGGTTTGGGCACGGCAGCTCAAGTCTAGAACTCTCGTCTCAACCGCAGTCTCCATCGACAAGCCTCCGCGACGGGGGCTCAGAACGATACGAAGACAATAGCATTTCGGGGAGAGTTTTCTCCTCGGACCCAGACTGAAGGAGCACCTGCCGGGAAGAGTTTGCTGGCTTGCCTGAGACTGAAACGTCCTCATCTGGAATAGCGCCTTCAGGTACAGAACCCTATTCGATTCTCCCAACAGCAGCCTCGCGCTGGGGGCAATGCAGATATTCGTGGGCCCATTTTGCAGATGAGGAAACGGAGACTCAGAAGCGGGGTGGGTGGCCAGTCAGGGCTGCGGCAGGAGTTAACTCGGGCCCAGAGGTTAGCGCCCCAGGCGTCGCACGGCGGCCGGTAAGGCGTTACAGCTGGAGCTGTTTTGCCAGAAAGGAGCCAGCACGTAGCGGATGCTACTCGTTCTCAGGCGTGCTGACAGCTAATTTCAGCTAAAGTTCACAACATCCACTGAGGCTGAGTGGCAGGAGTTGTCTGCGGCCCTCCACGAAGCCGGCCGGGCCAGGCCCGAAAACCCGCATCCGCCTGGCAACACGGCGTGCTATTTCTGCCCCATCCGAGGGCTTCTCCTCTTTCTTCCGCCCGCCGTGGATTCAGCCCGTTTCTCGACCCTCACTTTTTTAGGTCTGGGATGCCAACTCACGGGCAGGATTTTTAGCTTTGGAAATGGAGAGGGGGGGGGCTTAGCTTAGAGCTGTTGCGGGCCAAAGAATTCACGAGGATCCCCGATAGACTGGATGGCGGGCACAACAACCAGCAAAGGAGAAGAGGGAACGAGCGTGGCATAAAAATTCGGGGATGGGGAAGACGACGATAGGGCGCTTAAGCAGGGGAAGGATTCGGTGGAAAGAAAACAAGTTCCGTCTGAGAAACGGTTCGTCGCGAGTGGCGGGGAAAGCTGGCTCCCAGGTTCGGTGGAGGGCAAAACAGAAAAGGCAGAGATGAGGGTGAGAGGCGAGGACCAGGGGTACCCATCTGCGAGTCACCTGGAGGTCGGGCCGAACCCCAGAATCCGGGCAGTGAGGCCCCAGGGAGGAGAGGAAGTGAGGGTGCAGAGGAGATGCGAGGGGGCCTCCGGCTCTGTGGATCCCTTCCCACACCTCCTCCTGGCCCGGTGACCTTCACCTCCGCTCCCCTCTGGCCGCCCACACCCGGGGCCTCGTCATCACCCTGACGGCTCCCACTGCCCTCCGGGATCGCGCTCCCTGACCACAGCTTCCGAAGCCGTCCCCTCCCTCCCCGCCCGGCTGACCTCATCCCCACCTCCGCTCCCTAGACTTTCCCACATGGACCAGAGCCTCCTGGCTGCCCGTCTCCCGCCCTCCAGACCACACAGGACATCATCGAGGCCCATCTCTTCGCCAATACCCTCGACTGCCTCGCCCCTCCGTCCTTCCGCCCGGCTCATCCGGCCAGGCTGGAGCCAGGGATTTGAGAGGCACCTGTCTCCTCCGCCCTACGCCAGCCTTGGCACTCCAGGGGAGGAAATCCCACACCGAGGATGTTTGGTGCCCACAAAGCCACGGTGCCCGGAGTCAGCTGCTCGCTCCCCACGGCTCCCCCCTCCTCCTCTTGGGCATCCGTTCCAAGCCTACGACGTCTCCCCCCAGCAGACGGCTCTGCCCCCGGTTCACGCAGGAGCTCTGCGCTCCCCTACCTGCACGTGCGTGTTTCTGTGCAGGCACCGCGCTCAGCGCTTTGTCCTCGGGTCACCTCTTCGTCCTCGCAACGGCCCCTCCTTGATTCGCATGTTTGCAGATGAGGAAGCGCCGGCTCGTGGACGGCCCTGAGGTCAAAGGAGGTTGTATGTCTTCCAACGTGTGCTCTTAACCCACAGGGCCAGGGGCCATGCTAGATGCTGAGGATATAATTATAAACAAGATAGATGAGGTTCCCGCCCTCATGAAGCTTACGTTTTAGGAGGACAGTACGTAAGTAAATAAGGGACCACATCAAATAATTATCGGCTGCATAAGAACCAGCAAAGGAAGACGCCGAACTCAGTGACATGGAAAAGACTGGCTTGGGTAGGGTGGTCAGCGGGGAGCCCTGACGGGAAGGTGTGCTGACGGCCCCCCGTCTTTCCTCACTCCCCACTTGTGCCGTCCAGGGGTGGTGCCCCACCCCCGCTCTGGATGCCATCATTTATTAGCAAGATGATGTCACTCGCACCGGGAGCAGGTGTCCCCTGTGTAGATGATGAGCTTAGAGGGCTGTTACTGAGGCCCCGAGACGGGAACGTAGTGGGGGTATTTCTGGGATCAATCAATCACCTAGGGAAGAAAGGGGTCCTTGGAGGCTTGGATCGTTGGCCGCAGCCCGAGGGCGACGGAGGCAGGTGAGTTCTGGTCCATCCAACCAGTGTTGAGCATCCTGTCCCAGGTTGGGTTCCCTAGGGAGAGGGGGACGGAGACCTGGGTGCGGGAAGCTTATGGGCAAGTGCGCTTGGGATCGACACCTGCGGGGAGTGGAGGAAGCGGGACTGGGGAGGGAGAAGACACTGACGGAGGCGGCAGATAAATCGGCCTCGGTGCCGGCCGCCCGTGCAGCTGGGCCCACGCGTGGCGTCCGTCCCCGCCACTACGGTGAATCGGCTCACGAGAACACTGCGTCAGTTCCCCAGCCAGCTGGTGGCCGAAGTCGTCCTGTCTGCTTGGTCGTTGAGTGCCGCGTTTGTGTTGGATGCTTCCTGGCGGGCATTTCATGTCTACGAAACATCTTTCTCTTGGCGCCCGTTCTCCCCAGTTCATCCACGTCCTCCTCCCAAATTCTCTTGTTCTAAATTTTCTTCTTTCTTCAAACCGTCTGCCCCGGCTCGTCAGTCTGCATATAGTCTAACCTTGGGCCGTTTCTCTTTCCACGTGAGGTGGCTGTCAGGCTCACCGCTCTAAGCTCTGTCCTTTCGGATGTCAACTCACGGCTGTCTTTCAAAGCCACCCCGGGGCCGGTGCTATGCTACAGCCACGTCCCCCTTTTGGCTCGTACCCACATACCAAAGACAGTGAGCCGAACAATGGTCCCGCAGAGACGGCCCTGCCCTACTCCCGGGAACCTGTGGGCATGTCAGACTGCATATTTTAATTGGCAAAGACACAGCCAAGGAGGCAGAGAACCCGAGGGACGGCGGCGTGGGAGGGACCCAGCCCTCCAGCTCTGTGCTGCTAAGGGAACGCGGTGGCCCCTAGAACTGGAAACGGCAGGGAACCAGATTCTCCCCTCGGGTCTCCAGAAGGAACGCACACCTGTCCCCGTCCACACCTCGACGTTAGCCCCAGCGGGATCCGTTTCCGTCTTCTCCGCTCCAGGCCTGTGAGACGCTGTTGATGAAGGGAGTATCGCAGCAAGCGGTCGCATCTGTGGACCCAGCTGGCCATTTCCCTTCTTCTGATCGCAGAGGGCTCCCATTTATGCGGCCAGAGGTGGTGACGGCTTAGGGACAGTACCAGGGCACTAGTGGTAGGGGCCGTGAGTTTGGGCACCTGGCTGGTGCTACCTTTGCCCTCTGGCCTTCGCTGGTACTGAAACCCAGACGGGCTACCTCCGCTTCGAGGAATGCTGTCGCTGCCTCGGAGGGTCTGGTAGAATTCAGGCCCCTGGCCCCACAGCCACCGGCAGTCATGGGGAGGTGCCCCCTATCTACCAGGATCCCGTCGCATGCTAGGAGCTTTTCTCCTTCGAGAGTGTGATGAGTTTTGGTAAACTTATTCAGCTGGGTGATCGTCACAATATTCCAGTTTGGGGGTACTTCCGTGACTCCCCCAAGTTTCCCTGGGGCCCACCTGCGGTCTACCCCTCTTGCTACCCCCAACCCTGGGGCAAACACAGATCCTCTTTCTGTCCCGATAGTGTTTGCCTTTTCTAGAGATCTCACATAAATGGCATCGCACGATCTGTAGTCTTCTTTTCTGTCTGACTTGTTTCGCCCACCGTGACGTTGTTTTCGTCCGTCGTGCGTCTCTCTCCTATCTGGCCCAAACTCCGACACCTCCCCACCCTGCGTGAGCTCTGGGGATTGGTAAGGTCGCAGCTCTGTGACAGCTGACAGCTGTTCTTTGGCTGGCTTCGTGGACTGTCACCTTGTGCACGCACGATCTGATACGTAGTCAGAGACCCGAGCAGGTTCCTATCTGGTTTCTGCGGTTTGTTCTCTGCAGAGCTCCACCTCCGCAAATTCCAGCCACTTTGGTCTGCAGGCTGCGAGCTCGGTCTCCCTAGCTCGGCCAGGTTGTCTTGCTACCCGGGGCCGTTGCTTTCTGCGTTGTGATGTGGAAAGTTAGGCCAGGCAGAGAGGCCGGGCAATCATGCATTTCTGTCCTCTCGAGGATCCCGGCGCCATGTTGGCTGTCATTTAATGTCTTAAACACGTAGGTCTCTCCCCCATCTATTTTCTCCAGTTTCTACTTCTTGGTAGCAAGTCCGCTCTTGGTTATCCATCAAGGACAGCCATGCTTTTCTTGTTGAATTTCTTCACTAGCTATTATTATATTCAGTCAAATGCAGCTTTTTAACGTGTATAGTTTAAACAATCTTGGTAACTGTATACAGTTGGTAACCACCACCACCGTCGTGATGGGGGAGAGTTCCCTTCCCTAAAACGCTTGCTCGTGCCCCCTCGCCCTCAATTCTCTCCCCTCCCGACGTGTAACTTCTTTCTGTAACTATAGCTTTCACCTTGGCCGTGATTCTTAAATTCTACAGTACACAGTGTTTGTGTATGTGGTCTTTCGCTTAGCGGGTTTGAGATTTTCCACATTATTGCGTGTGTTAATGTTTTGTTCCTTTCTATTGCTGAGTAGTATTGCATTGTGTGGGTAGATGTTTACCCCATTCACTGGGTGGTGGGCATTTGGGGTGCTTCCAGTTTGGGGCTGTTAATGGATAACATTACTATGCTACATCTTTGTGTGGAAAAACATATATATATATATATATATATATATATGCAACCTTTGTATGCATGGACATTCTGGGATATGTTGTAAGTACATGTTTAACTTTTAAAGATCTCACCCTACTGTTTTGCAAAGTAGCCATACCACTTTGCCCTCCTACCAGCAATGGATGATCTAGGATGCTCTAGATCATCAAGGACACTATTATCTCTCTCTCTCTCTCTCTCTCTCTCTCTTATTTTTATATATCTACTTTTTAATTTTTTTTAACGTTTATTTATTTTTGAGACAGAGAGAGACAGAGCATGAACGGGGGAGGGGCAGAGAGAGAGGGAGGCACAGAACCAGAAGTAGGCTCCAGGCTCTGAGCCATCAGCCCAGAGCCCGACGCGGGGCTCGAACTCACGGACCGCGAGATCGTGACCTGAGCTGAAGTCGGACGCTTAACCGACTGAGCCACCCAGGCGCCCCAGTATATTTTTTAATGTTTATTTTATTTTTGAGAGATCGAGACAGAGTGCAAGTGGGGGAGGGGCAGAGAGAGAGAGGGAGACACAGACTCCGAAGCAGGCTCCAGGCTCTGAGCTGTCAGCACAGAGCCTGAGGTGGGGCTTGAACTCATGAACTATGAGATCATGACCTGAGCTGAAGTCAGATGTTTAACCAACTGAGCCACCCAGGTGCCCCTCCCTTTTTTTATTTGAGAGAGAGAGAGAGAGTGTGTGTGTGTGTGTGAGTGGGGTTGAGGGGCAGAGGGAGGGAGGGAGAGAGAAAGAGAGAGAGAGAGAGAGAGAGAGAGAGAGAATTTTAAGCAGGCTCCACGTTCAGCACAGGGCCTGACGTGGGGCTTAATCCCACGACTGTGAGATCATGACCTGAGCCAAAGTCAAGAGTCAGATGCCTGACTGACTGAGCCACCCAGGCACCACTACCTTTCTTTTTTTAACATTTTATTTTTAAGTAATCTCGACACCCAACATGGGGCTGAAACTCACGGCCCCGAGATAGAGTCACACACTCTTCTGACTGTGCCACCCAGGTACCCCCATTATCTGTTTCTTTGAACTTTGGTCTTTTTAATGGTTGCACAGTGGTATCTCATTGATTTTCCCCTTTGAATTACCTCGGTGCTTTTGCCAAAAACTAATGGACCATGTACGTGTGGGTTTATTTCTGGAGTCTATTCTGTCCCATTGATTATGTGCCAATGGCACAGTGTCTTGGTCACTGTAGCTTTATAATAATCTTGAAATCTAAATAGTTTCTGTCCTTCAACTTTGTTCCTATTTTTCAAAACTCTTTTGGATATTGTATGCACTTTGTCTTTTCACGTAAGTTTTTAAATCTGCTTGTCAGTGTCTTTCCACAAAGTGTGTTAAAATTTTAATTGGAGGGGTGCCTGGGTGGCGCAGTCGGTTAAGCGTCTGACTTCAGCCAGGTCACGATCTCGCGGTCCGGGAGTTCGAGCCCCGCGTCAGGCTCTGTGCTGATGGCTCAGAGCCTGGAGCCTGTTTCCGATTCTGTGTCTCCCTCTCTCTCTGCCCCTCGCCCGTTCATGCTCTGTCTCTCCCTGTCCCAAAAATAAATAAACGTTGAAAAAAAATTAAAAAAAAAACAAATTTTAATTGGAATTGCATTGAATCTATAGATGAATTTGAGGAGGACAGACATGTTAACAATATTAAGTGTCCCAATCCATGAACATGGTATATCTTCTTGTGTACTTAGGTCTTTTTCAATCTCCTATTGTAATATTTCGTAGCAGAACAGGTTTTGTACATCTTTCATTAAATTTATTCCTAAATATTCTTGATGTTATTGTAAGTGAAGCTGGTTTTTACATTGAATGTGTAATTGTTCATTGCTAGTATGTAGAAATACAACTGGCCTTCATATTATTGACGTTCTATCTTGCAACGTTGCTATGTTCACTTATTAATTCTAGTAGTGTCTTTTATAGATTCATTAGGGCTTTCTAGATACACGATTAAGTAGTCTGCAAAAAAGACATTTTCATTTCTTTCCTAACTTGTATGTCTTTCATGTTCATTTATTTTTCTAGCCTTGGCTAGGACTTTCAATAAAATGTTAAATATAGACACAGTAAGAGCAGACATCCTTGACTTGTTGCTATTCTAAATAGAAAGCATTAAATCTTTCACTACTGCGTATGATGTTGGGTGTAAGGGTTTTTGTTTTTGTTTTGTTTTGGGTGGGTTGTGTTGTTTTGTAGATATCCTTAATCAGATTTTAAGTTGAATTTTATCAAATATTTTTACTTGCACCTTTGGAAATGATCTTTTCTCTTTTATTCTATTAATAGAGCAAATCATATTAATTGAGTTTTGGATGTTAAACCAATTTTACATTCCCAGAATATGCCCCACTTGGTAGTGATGTATTATCATTTTTATATATGGTTTGATTTGCTAATATCTTGTTACAGATTTTTGTGTCTGTGGTCGTGAGGGATATTAGTCTGTATTTCTTTTTTCTTGTGAAGTCTTTGCTTGGTTTTGGAATCAGGTTAATACTAGCCTTATAGAATATGTTGGGAAATGTTAATTCTTTTGTTTTCTGAAAGAACTTGTGTAGGATTGATGTTGTTTCTTTCTTAAATTCATGATAGTATTTACCACTGAAGCTCTGAGTTCACTTTATGGAAGGGTTTTTAATTATAACTTCGATTTACTTAATTGATATCGGGCTGTTCAAGTTTTGTAATGTTTTCTTGGATGAACTTTGGCAATTCATGTCTTTCCAGGAATTTGTCATTTCACATAGGTTGTCATTCTATTGCCATGAAATTGTTCATAACATATCCTTATTCTTTTAATGTCTATTGAATCTGTAGTAATGACTTCATTGTTCCTGATATTAGAAATTTGTGACTTCCTCTTTTCTTAGTCAGCCCAACTGAAAGTTTATCATTTTTATTACCGTTTTCAAAGAAGTAGCTTTTGCTTTCATTGGTACTCCCTATATTTTTCTATTATTTCATTGATCTTTATCTTTATTATTTTCTTCCTTATGCCTGCCTTGGATTTAATTTGCCTTTCTTTTTCTAGGATCTTTTTTTAAGATGTTTATTTATTTTTGAGAGAGAGAGAGCATGTGAGCAGGGGAGAGGCATAAAGAGATGGGGACGGAGGATCTGAAGTGGGCTCTGTGCTGACAGCAGAGAGCCTGATGCGGGGCTGGAACTCACAAACCGTGAGATCATGACCTGAGCCGAAGTCACTTAACTGACCGAGCCACCCAGGCACCCTCTTTTTCTAGGATCTTAAAGTGAAAGCTTAGATGTATATTTGAGATATTCCTTCTTTTCCAATCCAGGCATTTAAAAGTATATTTCCCTCTAACCACTGCTTTAACTTTATCCCACAAAACTATTTAAAGGAAAACTTTTTTTAACTGTAGTTGACACACAATGTTACATGAGTTTCAGGTGAACAACATAGTGATTTAACAAGTCTATACATAATGCTATGCTTACCACAAATGTAGCAACCCTATCCTACAAATTTTGATAGGACATTTTCATTATCACTCAGTCCAAAACATTTTCTTACCTTCTGTGATTCCTTTTTTTGATCCAATATTATTTAGAAGGGTTTTTTTTTTTTTTTAAGTTTTGGAGGTGTTTAGGTTATTTTATTATTACTGATTCCTAACATAAATTTGCTGTAGTCAGAAAACACACTCTGTAGGATTTCAATCTTCATATGCGTATTAAGACTTATGGCTCAGAATATGGTCTACCCACGTGCACTTGAAAAGAATGTACATTCTATCATTGCCGGGTGTTGCATCATATGTATGTTAAAAGAGGTTGAGAGTATTGTTCAGATATCCTATATCATTGCTAATTTTCGTCTAGTTGTTCTAGCCATTGCTAAGATAAGAGTGTTAAAATCTCCAGTTATGATTGTGGGATTGTCTGTTTCCCTTTAACTGTTGATTTTTGCTTCAGGTATTTGAAAACTTCTTATTGGGCAAATACACGTTTATGATGATTATGTCTTCATAATGAATTTGTTCTTTCACCATCGTGAAGGGTCCTTCTTTGCCCGTGGTAAAACATTCCTTTTTGAAATCTATTTGTCATTCACAAGGGTTATCTATTTCCCATTAGTTAACTTTCAACCTGTGTCTTTATATAGTTGTCTTAAAAAAATCCTTTCTGATGATCTCTAACGTTAATGAGAGTGTTTCTTCTATTACCATTTACTGGTATTATTGATATGGTTAGGTTGGATTTTTCATTTTATTTTTGTTTTGTTTGTCTCCTCTGTATTTTTTCCCTCTGTTGTTCCTTTTAATTTTTTTTAGAATGTTTCTTAGAATTCTGTTTCAATTTTCCTGTTGTTATCTTAGCTATACTTCTTTGTCTTTTTTAAAGTGGTTGCGGAGTGCCTGGGTGGCTCAGTCGGTTGAGCGTCCGACTTCAGCCAGGTCATGATCTTGCGGTCCGTGAGTTCGAGCCCCGCGTCAGGCTGTGGGCTGATGGCTCAGAGCCTGGAGCCTGCTTCCGATTCTGTGTCTCCCTCTCTCTCTGCCCCTCCCCCATTCATGCTCTGTCTCTCTCTCTGTCCCCAAAATAAATAAACATTAAAAAAAAATTAAAAAGATAAATAAAGTGTTTGCTCTAGGAAATACGATATACATTGAATTTATGGGTCAGTATCTCCTCTGTCTCTTCTGTTCTCGTTGTTATATTTAATACATCTACTTATGTTTTAAACCTCACAAGAACATTTGTCATTTTTGCTATAAACCGTGATGTGATACGATATTAGAAGGGAAATGGGAAATAGAAAAAAATGGTCATTTGATTTTACCTGGATATTCACCATTTCTAATGCTCTTCAATGCTTCTGAGGATTTGAGTTTCTGTCAGCCCATAGAAGTTTCTTTAGTGTTCCTCACGGTGCAGTTCCGTCGGTGAGGAATCCTCCTAGTTATATTTTATATTAAAATGCCTTTATTTTGTTTTCATTCTTGAACGATGTGGATATATCATATATCATTTCTGAATATAGAATTCCTGACGGACGGATTTTTTTCCTTCATCAGTTAAAAGATGTTGTCCCGCTGTTTCCTAGCCTCTCTGGTTTCTAGTAAGTCCGCCATTATTTGGATAATTGTTTTTCTGTATATAATATGTCTTTTCTTTCTCTTTGGCTTTCAATGGTGTGGTGCATCTTGGCAGAGGCTTCTCTGTGTTTATTTTGCTTGGTGTTTGCTGTAACATTTATATCTGCAAATTTCTATCTTGGAAATCGAGATGTGGACATTTTTGGCCATTATTTTTCAAATGCTCTTCTGTGTGTGCCACGTTTTCCCTCTCTCATCCTTCCTGTATTACAATTAGACTGGTATCTGAACATCTGACATCTCTAACAAGTTCCTGAGATTCTGGTCATTGTGTTTTCAATGTTTTCTCTTTCTGTTCCTATTCTTGGGTGTGTCTGTCTATCTATCTTCTATCATTTGTGTCTTGATTCAATTTCATTTATTCTTCTGTTTGCCATGTCTTTTTCAGGTCTACAATTTCCATTTGGTCCTCTTTTATTGTTTTTCTCTGCTGAGATTTATTGTTTTTCTCCTGAGGTGCATATTCATTGAAGTCATGTTTTGTTTTAATTCATCGAGTTTAGTTATATTTGCTTTAAAATCTGTTTCTGGGGGCGCCTGGGTGGCTCAGTTGGTTGAACATTGGACTCTTGGCTTCAGCTCAGCTCATGATCTCATGGTTCGTGGGTTCAAGCCCTGCATCGGGCTCTGTGCTGATGGCATGGAGGTTGCTTGGAAGACAGCTATGCTCACCACTATATCACCAGTGCCCGCTTGGGGCTTGCTTGGGATTCTCTCTCTTTCTCTTTCTCTGCCCCTCTCCTGCTTGTGGTCTCTCTCTCTCTTCCTCAAAATAAATAAAGAAACCTAACAAAATAAAATAAAATGAAATAAAGTCTTTTCTGTCCATTCTAACATCTAGCTCATCATATGGATGAATTCACTTAAGTTTCTTTCCTCGTGAGAACGCATTCCATTTTTTTTGTTTGTTTGTTTGTTTCTAAAGTTAGGTTCCTCGCTTTTCAAATTGTATAAAAATAATTCATCCGTACAATCCAACTATGACTAGTAACATTGGAATTATTACCTCAAATACCAGTAGTCTATTGTTAATGCTATCAATTATACCTTGAGCCTACCTACAATTTTCCACCCACTCCCTGTGTTCCTAACTAGCCCAACTACCTAACAGCTTGCTATCTCCTTGCCCTCCTGTTTACTGAATTTTATTCCATACATAGTTCAATGTCATCATTTATTGAGCTAAGCTTAATAAATGTATGACACTGGATTGACCTAGACTATCTCATTGAATACCCCCAGCCACCCAATTGAGTAGGCATTGTTAGTATTCCATTTTACAGGTGGGAGAAAAAAAATGGCTTAAAGAGATGGTTACTTGTTCAAGGTCAGGTGCTAATAGATGAAAGCAGGATCGACATCGTGCAGGTTTGTTTGATTCTGGAGCTTATGCTCTTTACCAGAGATTGGCCAACCTTTTTCATAAAGTACCAAATGGTTACCATTTGAGTCTTTGTAGGACGTACAGTCTCTGTCACAACTTCCCAGATCTGCCATTGTAGCATCAGAGAAGAAACAGACAACGTGTAAATGAATGTGACAGTTTCCAATAACGTTTACGGAAACAGTGGGAAAGATGTGGCTCGCGGTCTGTAGTTTGCTGATCCCCGCTCTTAACAATGACACCATTCTGTTATTTTTTTTTTTCCCTTTAATCTCCAGAGCTATCCATTCAACAAGTATCTACAGCACTGTTTCCGAGAACAGGGCACTGAACTTGGTCCTGGAAGGGGTGAGGAAGGCAAAGGCCCTGACTGGAGGGGCCGCAGATGAGAAGGACGGTACCCAAACACATCTATACCACAGAGCTGACTGGTCAGTGCCAAAAGAGGGGTATAGACTGACTGGAGCTTTTCCCGACGGACACAGGGTGTTTCAGTGCAGTGGGTGGTGATGCTTATGCAGCTTTCTGGTGAGAGAACCACAGGCAGAGATGGCAAGGAGACGGTTTCAGAGGAGCCAACACAAGCAAGATTTTTTCTATCCGTTCGTCACTCGTCTTCTCTTCTCTTTACCACTATTCACTTATTTCCTCTCTCTTTTCCTCGCCAGCATCATACGTACTTTGGTCCAAATCTTTTTGTCTCGCACCTTCCCCTACTTTCTCCTTTGCTTTACTCCCCTCCCCTTCCTTCTTTTTAAATTTTTTTCTAATATATATATATATTTTTTTTTTGAGAGAGAGAGAGCAGGGGAGAGGCAGGGAGAGAAGGAGACACGGAATCCGAAGCAGGCTCCAGGCTCCGAGCTGTCAGCACAGAGTCCGACACGGGGCTCGAACCCACAAACTGTGAGATCATGACCTGAGCTGAAGTCCGATGCTTAACTTAGACTGAGCCACCCAGGTGCCAACCCCCCCACCCCCGCTTCCTTCTTCTTAAAATTTATTTATTTTTGCTTCTTGACTCCTGGTCCTGTTCTGCACTGGGCTCAAGGCACACATTTATATAGCACACTTCATCTGGAGTTTAATTCAGGTACTTCAGCGTGGTTGACACATTATCTCAGGCCAACAATATTTATGTAAAACTTAAAAATGTCATTTAGACTTAATGTAATACTTATCAAAATACCAACGGCATTTTTTTCCTAGAACTACAACACGCAATCCTAAACTTTGTATGGAACCACAAAAGACCCCGAATAGCCAAAGCAATCTTGAAAAAGCAAAACAAAGCTGGAGGCGTCACAATTCCAGACTTAAGTTTTATTACAAAGCTGTAGTCATCAAACCAGTATGGTACTGGCACAAAAGTAGACACATAGATCAATGGCACAGAACAGAGAGCCCAGAGACAGACCCACCATTACATGGCTAATTAATCTTTGACAAAGGAGTCAAGACTATACAATGGGTTGTGAATTTCCCAACACATGGTGTTGGGAAAACTGGACAGCTACATGGAAAAGAATGAGACTGGACCGTTTTCTTCCGTCAGACACAAAAATAAACTCAAAATGGGCTAAAGACCTAAATGTGAGACCTGAAACCATAACAAAATCCTAGAAGAGAACACAGGCGGTAGCGTCTCTGACATAGGCAAGAACCAGAACAATATTTTTCTAGATAGGTCTCCCGAAGCCAGGGAAACAAAAACAAAAACAAACTATTGGGATTACATCAAAATAAAGAGCTGCGGCACAGCAAAGGAAACAACCAACAAAACTAAAAGGCAACCTACCGAGTGGGGGAAGATATTTGCAAATGAGATATTTGATAAACGGTTAGTGTCCAAAATACATAAAGAACTTCTACAACTCAACACCAAAAAACAATCCATTTTAAAAATAGGCAGAAGGAGGGGCGCCTGGGTGGCGCAGTCGGTTGAGCGTCCGACTTCAGCCAGGTCACGATCTCGCGGTCCGTGAGTTCGAGCCCCGCGTCGGGCTCTGGGCTGACGGCTCGGAGCCTGGAGCCTGCTTCCGATTCTGTGTCTCCCTCTCTCTCTGCCCCTCCCCCGTTCATGCTCTGTCTCTCTCTGTCCCAAAAATAAATAAACGTTGAAAAAAAAATTTTTTTTTTAAATAAAAATAGGCAGAAGATATGAACAAACATTTTTCCAAAGGAGACATCTGGATGGCTAACATACACATGAAAAGATGCTCCACATCACTCATCATCAGGGAAACATCAATCAAAACCACAGTGAGATATCACCTCATACCTGTCAGAATGGAAAAAATAAAAAATACAAGAAACAACAGGTGTTGGCAAGGGTGTGGGGGGAAAGGAACCCTCCTCATACACTGTTGTGGGAATACAGACTGGTGTAGACATTATGGAGGACAGTATGGAAGTTTTGCAAAAAAATTAAAAATAGGGGCACCTGAGTGGTTCAGTGGGTTAAGTGTCTGGCTCTTTAAAAAAATTTTTAAAATGTTTATTTTTGAGAGAGAGACAGACACACACAGAGTGCGAGTGGGGGGGGGGGCAGAGAGAGAGGAAGACACAGAATC
>NW_024412413.1:4111621-4114481 GCF_014898765.1 Herpailurus yagouaroundi | reverse complement strand
CCCACAGAGAGAGAGGAAGACACAGAATCCTAAGCAGGCTCCAGGCTCTGAGCTGTCAGCACAGAGCCCAATGCAAGGTTCGAACTCCCGAACCATGAGATCATGACCCGAGCCAAAGTCAGACGCTTAACCGACTGAGCCACCCAGGTGCCCCCTGACTCTTTTTTTAATGTTTATTTATTTTGAGAGAGAGCAAAAGAGAGAGAGTGTGCGTGCTCACGTAAGTGGGGGAGGGGCAGAAAGAGACTCCCAAGCAGGCTCCACGCTGTCAGCACAGAGCCCAACTTGGGGCTCGATCCCACGACCATGAGATCATGACCTAAGCCAAAACCAAGAGTCAGACGTCCAACCTACTGAGCCACCCCAGCGTGCCAAGCGTCTGACTCTTGATTTCAGCTCAGGTCATGGTCTCACGGTTCATGGGATAGAGCCCGCATGGGACTCTGCACTGGGCATGGAACCTGCTTGAGAGTCTCTCTCATTCTCCCTCTGCCCCTCTCCCCTGCTCATGTTCTCTCTCTCTCAAATTAAAAAAAAAAATTAAAGATAGAACTACGCTGTGACCCTCGGTATTACCCCAAACATACAAAAACACTAATTCAAAGGGATCCATGCGCCCCTATGTTTATTGCAGCACTATTTACAATAGCCAAATTATGGAAGCAGCCCAAGCGACCATTGATAGATGAATGGATAAAGAAGATGTGATATATAGTGGAATATTTTTCAGCCATAAAAAAAAGAATGAAATCTTGCCATTTACAACAATATGGACAGAGCTAGAGAAATAGGTGATAAGGATTAAAGAGTACATTCATCATGATGAACACCGAGTAATGTATAAAATTGTTGAATCTCTATATTGTATACCTGAAACTAAGATTACCCTGTATGTTAACCATACTGGAATTAAAATAAGAAGGCTCGGGGTGCCTGGGTGGCGCAGTCGGTTGAGCGTCCGACTTCAGCCAGGTCACGATCTCGCCGTCCGTGAGTTCGAGCCCCGCGTCGGGCTCTGGGCTGATGGCTCAGAGCCTGGAGCCTGTTTCCGATTCTGTGTCTCCCTCTCTCTCTGCCCCTCCCCCGTTCATGCTCTGTCTCTCTCTGTCCCAAAAATAAATAAACGTTGAAAAAAAAATTTTAAAATAAGAAGGCTTAATAAAAGGAAAAAAAGAGGTGAAAACAAAAAAAAGCTCAAAACAAAAACAAAAACAAAAAATGCCACTTTGCCCAAGTGAAATATTAACTTGCTTCTGTTAATTCAGTCAAGGTCGATATCTCTTGGTCGATTCTGGGCAGTCAATAACATCCACTGTTTGACCAATTTATTATTATTATTTTTTTACTTGCTCATACTACTAGTCTGTCCTCTTAATGTAGCTCTTTTAATCTTATAATTTATTTCTTCCCCTGTTCCATCTTTTTTCTTTCCTGTACTTTTTGGATTGGTGTACATTTTTTTTTTTTTTCTGGAGGCGTGTTACTTTCTTTCTCCTTTCTGAAAATATCTCTAAAAATATTCTTTGTTCGTTAATTTAACTAATGTTCATTGAGAAATTGCCACGTGGTAGGTCCTCTCCTGGGGACATTATGGCAGTAAACACAACGGATAAGTAGACCAGGATATAGAGAGTGTTAAGTGCTATGGAGAAAAAGTCCTTAGAATCAGGAATTTGGGTGGTGTATTACAACTTTAAAAACTGGTGAGATCACTTCGTCAGACAGTTGAAGGAAACTAACCATGCCAGCATCTGCTTGGGAGGGTGCGGAAAGCGTCCCACGCAAAAGGAATTGCATGTATGAAGTCCTGGGGCAGGAGTGTAACTCCTCTGGTGGAGGACAACAAGGAGGCCGGTGTGGCTGAAGCTCTGTGCGGGAGGAAGAGACTAGAAGTGTCGGGGCGGGCAGGAGGAGGGACACAGGCTATTTAGGGACTTCTCCAATGGAAGAATTTGAGCTTTTATCTTGAGTGAGATGGAAATCCTTCAGTGGGTTTCAAGCAAAGTGAAATGTTGACATGTATATTTTTTACATGTTAAATTTTGAGAGAGAGAGAGAGAGAGAGAGCGGGAGGGAGAGAGAGAATCCCAAGCTGATAGTGCAGAGCCCGACGCAGTGCTCGAACTCACGAGCCGTGAGATCATGACCTGAGCGGAAATCAAGAGTTGGACGCTTAACTGACTGAGCCACCCAGGTTCTCCTTGGCTTATTTTTAGAAGATCCGGAATGTAGGGAGGCAAGAGAAGAAGCCAAGAAACCAGTTAGGACATTAGAACTTTCCAGGCAATACATTTGAATATTATGGGGAACGTTTTCTGGAAGAATCAGGGTAGTTACTTTCGTTTTACGACTGACGATAGAAAACTAAGGGGCGAAATCTTGATGCATGATGAAGCATTTTACCATCCCCTGCTCCTCAGGGAAATATTGGGTGATTTTGCCTTGCTAATCCAAGGACTGCTAAACATTTTGAATTTTCTTTGGCACCGTTAGGCGATCTAATGCCTGGCACATAATTGGCTTACAGAAGTATTTCTGGAATGAATACGTAGGCAGTTGAATGGGTAAGACTGAGTTACGTTATCACGTAACTTGCAGATGCAAGAGGGCGTTTCTCTGGGGGTGGTTATTGTCTTTAAGTTTTCTGTAGCAAAGATCGTCAAAAGTGCCACATTAGAAACACAGTCCTACTTTTCAAGTCAAAATGTCAGGCGCATGTATCTACAGATTTTATGTGGTCCCATAGCAATGCGTACAGTCCTCCGTCATAGTTATCAAGGCTCTTTTGTCTGGAGTTCCTTCAGGGTTGGGATCATTTCACCTAGCACGGGGCTTGGGGACAATGTTTAATGTATGCACA
>NW_024412413.1:4044227-4106621 GCF_014898765.1 Herpailurus yagouaroundi | reverse complement strand
TGTGAACAAATTGCAGTGGGGTTCTTGACGAGCAAGCGTTCGCACGGAAGGGGTCTGTGGATCTGTTGGATGGATTGGTGGGCCGGGAAAAGCTTTGGATTACTTTGGGTGCAGAGGGACCATATATGGATTTTGTAGGGTTCCCGAGAGGATTAAATGCGGTAGCATAGGTAAGGTGTCTGGTACAGAGGAGACATTCAAACATCAGATCCCTTTTCGGGCGCCTGCGTGGCCCAGTCGGTTGGGCGTCCGACTTCGGCTCAGGTCATGATCTCGCGGTCTGTGAGTTCGAGCCCCGCGTCGGGCTCTGTGCTGACAGCTCGGAGCCTGGAGCCTGCTTCGGGTTCTGTGTCTCCCTGCTTTCTCTGTCCCTCCCCCACTCACCCTCTGTCTCTCTCTCAAAAATAAATAAGCCTTAAAAAAACTAAAAAAAAAAAATCAGATCCCTTTTTATAACCTGTAGGATGAAATCCAAGGCTCTGGGTCAGTTTACGAGGCCCTCTGCACTGTTGTGAGGGGAGTTGATGGGGAGCTATTGAAGGTTCTTTTAAGGGAATGGCAAGCTAAGACCTGGGCATTAGACTGAACTCTCTGCTGTGTGGGGAATAAATCAGAGAGGGTGAGGCTAGAGGCAAGGGACTTTTAAGAAGCTGATGTGGAACCCGAGTCAAAGAACGGCTAATCTGAATTAGGACCTTGTTTATGGGGATGGATGGGATGAGCGCTGAAAAATACCTACACGTTTGAACGGACAGGTCTCGGGGTCCAACTGGATTGTTGGGGGAGAACGAGCAGAGGAAGAAGCTTCCCACATTTGGCGCCAGCTTTCCTGGGTCCGTGGTCCTGTTCCAGGCAGAGTCTGGTGAGCAGGTCTTGGGAGGGGGAGGCCGAAATGCGTGGTGGTGCAGAGAGCCCTCCTTGAGGGTTTGTAGGGACAGGCTCTTGGTTCTGCTTCTGTCGCTGCTGCTTCCGTGTGTCTTTGAGCGAGTTACCGGTCGCTCCTCCGATGCCGACGGGCCCGGAGGGAGGATGGGACGTAAAGTGAAGCAAATGGAGGCCTCCGAGCAGCCAGTGGGAAACACCAGGCAAAACAAACACGGACGGAGGAGAGTGAGAATGTAATTGATGGAACACAAGGTGGAGATCTGAGCTGGTGTAGCGTATTTTGTGGTACTTCCCGTACGTTTGTTGCCATGACACCAGCCTCTGCGGTGGCTGGAGTAAGAGAAGTATCCTATAGCGGAAGAAGAAAACCTTGGGAACCAGGTAGACCCAGACAAGGATCATGGCTTATCTCCCTGGACTTACTTCTCATCTGCAAAGTGGGGATCAAGCCTCTCACTTTGCAGGATTACCATGAGGGTCTGTAATATTATCTGCACAGCACGGTATTTTATGTCGTTTATTTTATAGCTGCTGTTCAAAAGCGATGGGGCTGTAAGTGACCAAGAACCCGATTGTGCTTAATGTCTTGCGTTTGAGAAAGCAGTTGCAGCTCTTTCAAAAAGGTTATAATTTATTCTGATTTTGGGGTTTCCAGGGAGAGGGATCCCAGGATCTCATTACAACTTCTGGCAACCCCCAAGTGAACAGAAGTCCTCCTATCACATCGCAGTGGTTTTGGATGTGCTCACAAATTCTTTGCAACTCTGTCCTGCCGGAGGAGGAGGTGAATTCCTCTCTCCTTGCATGTGGGCTGAGTTTAGGGACGTGCTGTTGTTGTCATAGATTATGGCAGACTTGAAGGCGTGCGACTTGCGGTTAGGTCCTAAAAGGCAGCGCAGCTCCCTCTTTGCACTCTCTCTTAATCACTGACAGAATCACCTGCCATGTCGTGAGGACACTCAAGCATCTATGCGGAGAGATCTGCGTGGTGAGGAATGTGATGAACTGTGTTGGAAGCGGACGCTTGGTCCACGGGAAGCCTTCAGACACCTGCACAACCTCGTGAGACCCTAAGCCAGAGCCACCCCACTCGCACACTTGCAGATTCCTGACCCTCAGACCTGCGCAAGACCACAAGTGTTACTGTTTTAAACTGTTCAATTTGGGGGTACTTTGTTATATAGCAATAGATGGTTAATATACCAATCTAAATTCTTCATGCTCTGGATTCTGTAACCCACTTCTTGAATAGTATCTTAATCACAAAAGTCCATAAAAAAATGCGTAGGGTCATAAATACCAGTGTTAAGATACTCAGCTATTTCTTTGTGGAAGGTAATTCCTTTTCTTATGTGTTAAAGTTGTTTTATATCTTTTGTTTAATGTATGTATTTGCATTTTTATTTTTTTTTTTAAATTTTTTTTTTCAACGTTTATTTATTTTTGGGACAGAGACACAGAGCATGAACGGGCGAGGGGCAGAGAGAGAGGGAGACACAGAATCGGAAACAGGCTCCAGGCTCTGAGCCATCAGCCCAGAGCCCGACGAGGGGCTCGAACTCACGGACCGTGAGATCGTGACCTGGTTGAAGTCGGACGCTTAACCGACTGCGCCACCCAGGCGCCCCTGTATTTGCGTTTTTAACATCTATTGTGATTTTTCTTGCTGTGCTGGGAGTCTTTGTAAGTCATACTAAATCCTTTCTGAAACAAAGATAAAAATACATTAAAAATTCTATTTTTGGGTTTTTGCTGGAGGTTTTCCAACCCTTTAGTTACCTTCATGGTGTATCTCTACATCATCTCTCTTTATGATGTAGCCAGACCTCCCTGTTAACATGTGCAGTCATATGAAATTTGTTGTCCTGCCCTATACCTATACCACTGTCCATTAAGTAGCCATTAGCAGTGTGTGGCTGTTTAATTAGAAATAAGTAAAATGAATAATTTTGTTCCTGCACTGGCTGCATTTTAAGTACTCAGTAGCCACTTGTGACAAGTGGCTGCCTTATTGGACACCGTAGCTGTGGAATATATCCATCATTGTAGAAAGTTCTGTTGGAGATGGTTGCTCTGTATGCTTTTCTACAGAGAAGATTATGTTCTGGTTTTTGAGTATTCCTGAAGTAATGTTACATTTGGGTACTTTTTTTCTATAAAATTTTCACCTTAGACTCCTACCTCATTGTGCTTCCATTTGATAAGCTTCTTGACGGAAGTGAGCATGTCACAGTCACTTATCCCTAGCAAGGAACACGAAATCTGGTAGTTACAGGCGCTTGACAGATGTTTTTTGCTTCTTCCCCATTCTTTTCCTTCTAGGACTCCACTTACATGTGGGTTAGACCTTTCCCTGTATTTTATATGTATCAGAGGCTCCTTTCTGTGTTGTCCATTCTCAGAGCTTCTTTTTGAACATTTTCTGTTAATCTACCTTCTAGCTTTCTGATCCTCTCTTCTGCTATGTCTAGTCTGCTGTTATCTGCTGTGTTTTTAGTTTCAGATACTATGTTTTTGAGTGATTGTATTGCAGAATTTTTCTTTGAGTTTTTTAAGAGATTCATTTTGTTGCTTACTTTCTTGAACGTATTAATTATAGTTATTTGAAAGATAACTTGCCTGATAACTCCCCCCCCCCCCCCCTTTTTTTGTCCTGATAACTTCCTTTTGTCAGTTTCTTGTGTTCAGTACTTTGGTCCCATTTTATTGAGTGCTAAATGCGTTTGAAAAATGGAGGCCGTTTCCAGATATGTTCCCTTTGAAGAATATTTGAGAACTCAAAACCAAAATCAGTTTAAAAACGATTTCTTTTAATAATGATGGTGGGATAACTTGATATCTGATTGGAATAAAATGAACTTCGGCTCACACATTGCACCATCCACCAAAAAATATTCCAACGTGAGTTAGACCTCCGCATAAAAGTTCAAACTATAAAGTGCTGAGAAGAAAACATGGGAGAATATCTTTGTGAGCTGGAGTGTAGGCAGACATTTCTTATCCAGCGCACAGAGGATACTAACCATGCAAGGAAAAATTGACTTTATCAAAATTAAAAGCTACTTCTCAAAAGACACCATTAAGAAAATGAAAAGGCAAGCCATAAACGGAGAGAAAAGACTTGCAATACATATTTCTGACAGAAGACTTGTTTCGGAAATTATGAAGTGCTCCTACAACCCGGGAGTAACAAGACAACCCAATTAACAAATTGGGTGAAAAAGTTCTATGCTTCGTCAGAGAAGATACATCAATGGCCAGCAAGCCTGATGAAGTACTCCGTGTCAGTAGTCGTTAGGGAAATGCAAACTGAAATGAGATCCTGCTTTATATTCTTTAGGATGGCAGTGACAGGCGGCGGAGGAAGGGAAGTGCTGGGGAGCACGGGGAGAAATTGGAGCACTTGGGTGGTGTCAGTGGGACTGCCAAATGGTAGCACTGCCGTGGCAGAGTTTGGTGGCTCCTCGACGAGCTAATGCGACTCCGCGGTCCCGCTCAGAGGCACGTGTCACAGAACTGAAGGCTGGGGCGCCAACAGATGCTTGTGAGCCAGCGTTCGGGGTAGCACGACTCAAAATAGCCGAAAGGTGGAGACAGCCCGAGCGTCTATCGGCAGAAGAATGGAGAAACAAAATGTGGTCCGTCCGTCCGTTGCAATGGTGTTTAGCCGTAAAAGGGAAGGGAACAAAGTGCCGAACAAAGTGCCGATACGTGGTACCACCTGGATGAACCTTGAAAACCTGCTAAGTGCAGGAAGCCAGACATAAAAGGACAACTATTGTACGATGCCGCTTACATGAAGTACTTAGAATTAGGCAAATTGGAGGCAGAAAGCACATTAGAGGTTACCAGCAGGGGGTGGGGTGGGGGGGGAGTTACTGCTTAATGGTTCTAGAGTTTCTATTTGGGGTGTTCAAAAGTTTGGAATTAGATAGTGGTGGTGGTTGTGCAACACTGAATATAATTCAGACCAGTGAATTTTATATTTAAAAATGCTCAAAACGGCAACATTTATGTTAGATACACAGTAGTTTCCCCCTTATCCGTGGGGGACACGTCCCAAGACCATTGGTGGATTCCCGAAACTGTAGATACTCCTGAATTCTGTATATACTATGTTTTTTTCCTATTCGTACTACAATCTATGATAATATTTAACATAGATTAGGCATAGTAAGAAATTAATGGCAAAAACTAACAGCAAAATAGAACAGTAGTAGCACACTGTAATAAAAGTTCTGTGAACGTGGTGTCTCTCTCTCTCTCAGGCGGTCTTGCTGTGCTGTATTCACCCTACTTGTGATGATGTGAGATGATACAACGCCTGCATGATGACGTGAAGGGAGGTGTATGACGTAGGCATTGTGACGCGGCGCTAGGCTGCTGTTGACCTGCTGATGGTGTATCAGAAAGCAGGCTCCTGCCTCTGGACTGAGGTTGACTGCCGTCGCTGGAACTGTTGAAAGTGAACTTGTGGATAAGGCGGTGGGGGGGAGGGGGTGCTGCATATTTTACTGCAATGAAAAAATTAACAATGTAATATACAAAAATCCATCAAATTGTATGCTATGGTAATTACATTTCAATAAAGCTTTTATAAACAAAACCATAATGAGATACGTCTGCATACCCATTAGAATGGCTAAAATTAAAATGACCGCCAGCACCAAATTTTGGCAAGGATGTGGAGCATCTGGAACTCTCACGACTTGCTGCAGGGAGTGTAAACGGTACACCTGCTTTGGGAAACATTTTGGCAGTTTTTTGTAAAGTTTAACCCATGAGTCCAGGAATTTGCCTAAGAGATCCAAGAACGTACATCTACGAAAGACTTGTAAAAAAAATCCTTACGGAAGCTTTATTGACGATAGCCAAACTCTAGAGACATGCCAGATGTCCACCAGCGGGAGAATGGCTAAAACTATGTGGTATTTTGAATGAAAAGACCACCGATACACACAACACTATGGGTGGATCTCTGTGGCATACCGAGTGAAAGAAGCCAGGCACAAAGTATGTCCTGTGTAATTTTATTTTTGTGAAGTTCTACAGTTGGCAAGGCTAATCAGTGGTGACACAGATCTGAACAGTGTTTGTCAAAAGAGGTTGGGGATTGACTAGAAAGGAACGTGAGGAGCAAAGGAACTCTCTGGAGCAAAGGAAATGTGCTGTCTTTAGGTGGGGGTATGATTGGGTGCCCGGGGGCACGCATTTGTCACAACTCATTAAAATAACGTAGAATTGTAAGTTACTACAGTTCTCCTCACCCTCCCGCAGCAGAAAATGGGTGTAATAATTATGCTTCCCCTGTAGGGGGGAGGTAGGTGTTAGGAGTGTTCTGTATGTGGAGTTCGGAACGGTGCGTGGTGCATGGCTGGTGCCCAGCAAACACCGTTATTATCATTGCAGGCTCTGGTCAGAGTCAAGAGTGAAAAATGAAAAGAACTGTGTGGTAACTCCTGAGAATTTTGTGTAATTCACAATCGTGCTTGGGGAGGCTTTAAATTCATTGCAGTTCTGCAGTCAGGTTCTAGTTTCAATAGGCTTTTGGAACTGCCTCTGAAACTTTGGAATACGAAGTAGGTGTAAGGACAAGAAACACAGTGGAAGAAAGATGGTTTTTCAGATCCAAGATGTGGGCAGTGATTTCGTGCCAACATTTTAATTCCTTGGTAGAAAGTTACGTTAGCAATAGTAAATAATTTTAAGAAGCTATAAGAACATCCAAAACAAAAAGTAAATACTTGCCAATAACAGTGTTGTGACTTGGGCAGAAGGATTTCGATGTCTTTGCATGGCGTGACAGCCGTAGGAACCAACGTTTAGAGCAACCATACTCGTGTGCTCTTTGGAGAAGGAAATTGAAGCTTTTTATTAGTTTTCATCCGTGTATTTTTGTTGGTTTGCTTGTTTTTAAACTCTTGACAAATCAAAACCACAAATACATAATAATGTGAATGCCTTCATGGAAGGTGGTGTAACAGATGATCTAATAAGTACCCATGTAATTGACTTGCAGAATCAACAAATGTTAAAATTTTGTCGTGTTCTCGCCAAGTCCAGAACATGACTGATACTGTTAATATCCTCTGGGTGAGAACACATTACCCACAAATTAGCAGCTGAAAGCCACAGACGTTTATTATTTCACAGGGTTTGTGAGGGGCGGGAGTTGCTCGGCTGGGTGGACCTGGCTCAGGCTTTCATGAGGTGGCAGTCAGGCTGTCCACCCGGTCAGCCAGCCGCCGAAGGCCCGACTGGGGCTGGAGCCCTGATCTGAAGCTCACGCAAGGCTTTGCGCCCGACACCTCGGGTCCTTGCCACGTGGACTCTTCCCTAGGGCTGCGCACGCCCTGGCGGCTGGCTTGTTCCACGCGGGATCCAAGAGAGCGTGCTCGAGGTGGACGCCGGAGCGTCTTTATGATCTCGGAGATGACCAGCCTTTCTGTCGCGTGTTGTAATGGCCCCGGGAGGACAGCGTGAACACCACGAGGCGGGGATCGTGCTCGGGGGCGGGTCTTTGTTTCAGCTTCCAGTCCTGTTCTTCCCTCTTTACTCCATGAACATTATATGCTCTCGTTTGCATTTCGTACTTCTGTTTGAGTTGTTTCTGAGTTCATGAGTGCCGCCAGCTGTCCCGCGTGGAGAGCTGGGCCATTAGCGTCAGCTGTTGTGAAGTGTGCCGTCACAAGAGTACAGAACTTATCTCCCTTTTTTCTTGCTGGTGGACATTTGGATTGCCTTGGACTTTTGGCAGTTCACACTGTACTCTTCCATCTTCAGACGCAGGGGAGGCCTGTCCTAGCGCGGAGTTTCACGTGTTGGCTCTCTCACTGCCACTCGTTGCCACGTAATGCAGGGGCATCGCGTTTTGGTTCCCATCAGGCGGGCTTTTTGCTGATCCTCGAACCTGTTTCACTCCTTGGTCTTAGACCTGATCATGGCTGAGTGTTTCCATTCGGGCCTTGGGTATGGAGATACGTGTCTTGTTTTAAAGTCGGCCGTGTGTTTATATATTTTAAAAATAATTGTGATTACGTTGCTTGGAATGGAGGAGAGAGGCTTCTGGCGTGAGCTCCTTCACAGCACTTTCCATTAGCCTCTGTATGTCTTTCTCCCTGCTGGACTGCGACCTTGTTGAGGGACTGTCTTCTTGTCCAGCATTTTCTAACACAGCTCCTGGTCCATTTCGAGGGCTTGGCAGCGAGGAGCCAGTGGCTGAGACGAGAAGGTCACTTCCTGGCACTGAGAGCCGGTCAGTAATGATTGTTCTGGCTACGGAAAAGCTTTTAATTTGGTTTGCTGACCTTTCAATTATTTGGTCACTTCACACACGCTGGTGTTTAGCACCGCAGCTGTAGGTACCGCGTAAGCCGTGTGTTCGACACCCGCAGTGGGAATAGCTCAGTTGCTGTGACACCGAGTTTATAAGCGCGAGTGCGTGCGTGTGCCTTTCACTTGCGCCACGCACGCATCTCATTTTCCTTCAAGGTTAATTACCGTTTCACCTCCTGATGAAAGCCTGTCTTCATCTTCGGGGAGCCTCCTGCCCTCTGTTCCCTTTGGCACTCTGCTTCCCTCTTTGAAAAATCGTCATGCGGCGTTACGATCACTTAGTCACCTGCCAGTCCCACTAGGGTGAGAGCAGCCCGAGGGCGGGCTTCTTGTTTACCTCTGTGTTCTCAGAACCTGCTTTAAGGCCAAGCACATAATGAGCACCTGATGGTATTCTTATTACTTCCTTGAATAGTTCATTTGCTTGAGTCATAAGATACAGAGAGAGACCACAGAGGAAAGACTCCTGTAAGGAAGGCATAGGAAAACTAGCAAATGTGACAGATGACTATGATTTCAGGAGGTAAAAAAGGTCTTGGTATTCCCAGTTGCTTGTATAAACACGTTGACTAACTTTCGCAAAGAAAGGGAATAGAATGAGCACTTCAGAGGTCACCACACTGCATAACTCCAAATAAACCTATCCGCCTGTGTATGCACGTACTCACATAGGTTTTTCCCAAACATTACTGAGCCTCCGGCCGGCAGGGATCTTGGGCCGCACCAAAAACAAAAACAAAAAATGAAACAAAACGAAAAACCCAAAAAAACCCACACGAGTCCTCAGCTTAGCGAAGGTTGCCATATGGCATCTTGACTCAACCATGATTCAGATCAGCTTTGTTGAGAGAGAACATCAATTAAGTTCCACTATAAAAAGCACTTTCAGAGTATGATGACAGCTTCCTTTATTTTTACCTAGGCCATGAGCTGGAATACCACATGGAACTATTTGGTAAGGTGTTCTGACTCAGCTTCAAAATACAGATGTGGTCAGTGTGAGCCACCCCTCACATTCAATTATCTTAAATGGACAAAACAGACAGGAAGAAGTTCGAGCCAGCCAGTCAAAGTAAATAAGGTCAGAGCTGTGACCACCAGTGCCCTCAGGCAGGATTTCTCAGCTGCTGCTTCTTCTAGTCTTTTGTAGCCGTCCCTGGACTGTGGGCAAGGAAGCTTACTCGGAGGGACGGGAACCCTGGGCCCGACCACGCTGAGTCAACCTGTCTGACGGCCGCAGGCCTGGACAAGTCTCGTTGGGCTAAGAAGACCGCTCGGAAGCAAGCGGCGCTCTCGTAGCCCGTGAGCAGTTCATGGCGTGGGGCTTCGTCAAGTGCCTGGTTTTAACGGGCACGGTGAAGTGTCAGGGGCTCTCGTCCTCCCTGAGAACATTGTGCAGCTTTATCAAAAGTCATTAAAGAAGACAGATGGTAAGATAGACCGTTATGTGATGGAAACGCTCCGTGGCGCAGAGACATCAATTGTCCCCGTAGTGACTTGTGGTTTCGGAGCCACTGAAAATAAAATCTCGGCCGGGAGTTTGGTAGACATTCACAAGCTGATTTTCTAATTTGTACGGTAAACTAGGTTTTCTCTCATTCCCTGCTTCCCTGAAGGCTTTGTCATGACTCCTTTTCCGACCCCTCAGCCCTGAAAACCCTTCCCATACACCCTTAGCAAAATTCTCTGTGTGCTCATTTCCTTGAACATTCATCTTCTTGATCTAAGTGAAATACGGCTCACCTCTGAGGAATGCCTTTCCAGAAGGTCTTCCAAATGGGAGGCTGTTTTCTCTCTATCCCGTGCCGCTGGGCTTGAAGGTGTCGTGGGCATTCACCTTGATCGTCGTTGCTGCTTCCAGACCTTTCCCCTGTGACCCCTCCGGCTTTCCGTCTCACACCGTCGGCGTAGGCTGCCCATGGGTCACTTCTGCCGTTAGCAGAGTTCTGTGGGTCATGTCCGTGCTCGTTCCTTGCAGACTTCGCTCTGGCTCACTGTTAACTGTGCTGCTTGTCCTATCTTAGGTCTTGGTTATTTCAGTATCCGCATAGGTTGTCATTGCGTTACTCCGCCCTTCTCGTTCCTTGACTTCCTCTTCTTTGCTGAGCTTGACCCGCACCCCATCCAACCAGCGCTCCCCTAGGCCTTTCATTGATGGTAGCTGCCTTCCCGTCACGATCTCAATTTCGGGAGGTCTGCTCTGGCTCTCTCTAGGTCACCTACCCCAACAGTCTTCAGCCCCACCAGGACCTACAGTCTCTTGATCTGCTACTTCTCATGCCTCATGCTTTCCTGGGACAGCCTCAGCTCTGGTTAAAGCCCACCTGCCCTGTCCTTGGTGTCTGCACCCAACGAGGCTGGAGAAGAACTTCCAGCCATGCTCGCTGGTCTCACATCACGGTGGTGATTACTACACGACCCTGCTCACGGGGCTGTCTTTAAACTGATCACCGGCCCAACTTAGCGCTGCCTGGCGGTGCTCCTGTGTTTCCCTCGGCCATAGTCTCCTGCCCCCGCCCAACCTTGCGCGCCTTTCGCGGTCCTTGTTTCCGTTGCCTCTCCCTCGTCCTCATTCCCGGTTTCCTGTTTCACTGAGACAGATGGAGTCACCGGAAGATAATTCCCAGGGGCTCCTATCACCCGCTCTCCCACCTGCCTGTGTCCGTGCCCATAACCTGCCCTGCCTTCTGTGGCTGTGGATGAGCCTCCTGCCCTGATGCGACCCCCCTCAGGTCTGCACTAAACATCACTCTCTTTTGCATCCGCTGCTGCAGTAATCCACCCCCCCCCTTAAGTAATCAGTTTTACCCTTTCTGTTGGATTATTTTCATCAGTTTATATATCTGCTATAAGTTTTTCCCATTCATAGGAAACTCTGTCTCTTTGAGCCATGATCCCAGTTTTCTGCTGCTGTTGATAACTCCAGAGAGTGTTTTATATTCACCTACTGCAATGTTTTTCTCTTGAACCCATTCTAATCCACTGCTAAGGCCAGTGGTCTTCCTCTTAAATTCTTAGCTCACTTGACCTGTCAGCTGCCTCTGACCCTTTCTTCACTCAGCTTCTGTGTCCCCGCCCTCGTCTGAATTGCCGCCTCCTCAGGTCCCAGGGCTCAGTCCTCAGACCTCTTCCCTCTTCTACCTGTAGTCTCGAGTGACTTCGCTCGGTCTTGTGCTTTAATAACTCTCCATCTGCTGGTGGCTGTCATGTTTGTCTCTGGCCGAACTTGCCTTCTGAACGTCACACTTGTGCATTTGTCTGCCTCTTGCACGTTTCATTGTTTGGGGTGGGTACCTCCCGCTTCACGGATCCCTGCCTGGACTGAGTCCCCTCCCCTCCAGGTGCCTTCCCGGCCATCTCCATTTCAGTAAGCAGCAAATACACCTTTCCTGATGGTGCTCAGACCAAAGTTCTGGAGTGCTCCTGGAATCCCCTTTCTCAGATAGCCCTCTGACAGTTTTTCCCGTCAGGCCTCGTTGGCCGTTTCTTCAGAATGTATCCAGAATCTGATCTCTGCTCACTGTGCCTGCTGCTGCCACGGTCGTTTCCAAGAATAGTGTCCTGCCTGGTCTCCTGGTGTCTTCTCGTCCTCCCCTGTGGTCAGTTCGTTATAGAGCAGCCAGAGGGGTCCCTCAAAATGAAGGCACTCAGAATCCTCTGTGGCTTCACATCAGGATAAGAGCCCAAGTCCTTCTGGCCTGTGCAGTTTGGTTCCACGTTGCCTCGGACTCACGTGACCTTTCCACGCCCTCGTTGGGCTGCTTCTCCGCGAGCCCTCCAGAAACGCCTTTCCCTTCCCCCGCGCTCTTCTCCCAGGAAGGTGCCCAGGGCTTCCTTACCTTCCTGAGTTCTGTGCTCAGACATCACTGTTTTGGGTAAGGTTTTTCATAAGGTTCTTAATGAGGCCTCATATACAAAATCTTTCTTTGCCTGAGAGTGTAAGATGTCCCCCGTATACTTTCTTCCAGAGCTTTATAGGTTTGGTTAACATACATTCCTAGATGCATCTGCAGTTACCTTCTTTGTGTGGTTATAGGGGAGGGTCCAGCTCTGGTTTCCCATGTGGGTCGTTGTCGCTGCAGCCCCCTTCCACAGTGGCCCGGCCCCCGCAGGCCTGGTGGCAGTGCTGTCATTGCATGCACGGCGCCGTTGCGGGACACTGCAGCCAGTGGTTTATTTTTCCACGTCTGTGTCCGTTTCGCCTTTTCTTGGCCTCTGTGACTTGGCATCGTGCTTTTGAGATTTGATTCTGACGAGAGATGAATTTTGACTGTAGTGAGAACAGTGGAAAGGGGGAAGCTTGCGATTTTGGGGGTTTTGGGGGAGGACTGATGTGTTCGGATTCTTTAAAGCAGGGTTGCTAAACTGTGATCCGGGGGCCAAGGCTGGTCTGCCATCATTCATGTGTCTGTATCCTTTTTTTTTTTAATGGCCTGTGAGTTAAGAATGGTTTTTACCTTTTTTTTTTTTTTTTTTTTTTTTTTTTTTAGAGAGAGAGAGGGTGTGTGAACAGAAGAGAGGGGTAGAAGGAGAGAGAGAGAGGATCTTAAGCAGTCTCCACACTTAATGTGGAGGGGCTTGATCCCACAACCCTGGGATCACGACTTGAGCCAAAATCAAGAGTTGGACACTTAACTGACTGAGCCACCCAGACGACTCTGGTTTTTACATTTTTTAAAGGTTGGGAAAAATAAATTTTGTGGCACATGAAAATCACATGAACTTTAAATTGCAGTGTCGGTAAGTAGAACTTTATTAGCACCCAGCCACGGTCGTTCGCGTGGGTGTTGTCTGTGGCTGGTTTTACTCCCACAGCAGAGTTGCAAAGCTGTGACGAGAGATCGTCAGGCCCTCCGGTCCTGAAGTATTTACTCTCTGGCCCTTTACAGAAAAATGGATTGGTCTGGGCTGTCAGGGCCGGCTTGAGAGTTCTGGATGTCACAGAAGAGGGAAAAGGTATAAAAAGCATTTTGAGGTCTGCAAAGATGAATTTCAGAATTTTGCCCCCAAGCTGTTTCTGGCAGGACGTGCAGACGTTTTTATTTTCTGTTTTTGTTCAGTCCAGCCTGGTGAAGTCAGTGAGCACCGCTTGTGGTTTTAAAGAAGCACCAGTGATTCTTACCTTAATCTCAGAACCTGTGCGCATTCGAATGGTTTTTCCCAGTGACGGTGCTTATGCGGTTCTAACCTATCATGCTGGTTTGTCATTGAATGTGAGATACGAGAATGCAGGGAAGTCTCAGCAGGGCAGTGCGGTTATGAGCGGTGGTTTTCCTTTTCTGTAGGAGGTGCCACCTGATGCCCTAACTGTAAAATGTGTGTGCACACGGTGTGATAGACCTATCTAATCTCTGACACACGATCATGGGTGGGTTTATCTAATTTTACTCAGACAGGACTTGCCAAGATTTAACCTACAGATCTGTTCAGACTTGAAGGAGATGAAATTCTACCTTTTGTATAATTCAAAGGCTTTTTTTCTCTTTTTTTGTTCTGTAATGTAACATTTCATTTGTACCTTGTCTTCAGGGTATGCATTCCTATCTAACAGGAATGTCTAACGGTTGAATTTTAATTGTCCTCCTAAGTACTTTCTGCCTTCTGTGAATAAGGCAGCTAAGCTTTGTAAAGTCTGTGAATATTTTGTGTTAGTTTGGTTAAAGCAGAAATGACAGCAATTATTGTTAATAGTAACATTTGTAATATGGGAACGATCGACTGATGTTGGCCATTTCACTGTCGTTAATCATTTCACATACTTAGCTGCGTTCTCTTGATAGAGAACTTAGAATTTGAAGGCAGAGGACATTAGGGCCGCTTTGGAACTCAATACCAAATAGCTTTCTTTAAAGGCCGTAGAGAGGGGCGCCTGGGTGGCTCAGTTGGTGGAGCGTCCGACTTTGGCTCAGGTCATGGTCTCGCGCTTCGTGAGTTCGAGCCCCGCGTCGGGCTCTGTGCTGACAGCTCAGAGCCTGGAGCCTACTTCCAATTCTGTGTCCCCCTTTCTCTCCGCCCCACCCCTGCTTGCGCTCTGTCCCTGTCTTTCAAAAATGAATAAACATTAAAGAAAATTAAAAAAAAAAAATAAAATAAAATAAAGGCCGTAGAGAAGTGAAGAAGTATAGAAGACTGTTAGATGCTTTCATAGGTCTTTCTCTTAGTGAGTAAAAGCTCTTTATGTCTACATCTGATGAAAGTTGTTAATACGTTGTACACAAAGATGGTGAATAAAGTCTATATTTATTATATGGCTCTAGAAGAGTTTTTTCCTCCTACTCTTTACCTCGGGAGCCAGACATCTAACAAATAGTCTCTGCTCTCAAAATTTAATGTTTATTTTTGAGACAGAGAGAGAGTGTGTGTGAGCCGGGGGGAGGGGGCAGAGAGAGAGGGAGACACAGAATGTGAATCAGGCTCCAGGCTCTGAGCTGTCAGCACAGAGCCCGACGTGGGGCTCGAACCCATGAACCCATGAACCATGAGACCATGACCTGAGCCAAAGTTGGATGCTTAACTGACTGAGCCAACCAGGTGCCCCTAAAAAAATTTAAAGTACAGTTAATCGGATTACATTCCCGCTTTTAAGTTCATCCATTGTATCATGTAGTGGAGAAGAAATTAGATGTTTGTTAAAATGTTACTCGTGAGATATCTACATCTTACTTAAGACGTGATATTTTTTCAAGTTTCTGGATATATGGATTTCTTCATGGGAATGGAAGAGTCGATGCCTCTGTACCCTTTTTCCAGTTGCTGTCGCCGGATGTGCTAATGTCATTGCTCATCCCGGGGCTGGTGTCTGGCTCAGGCCGCGTTCTCAGTACAAGTCTGCGAGGCAGTTAGGCGCCACCGAACGTGCAAGTAGTCTTTCCGTTATACACTTGAATTGAATAAATGCAATTAATGAATGCCAGTTCTGGGCCCTGGGGATGCAGAAAAAAAATAGGATAGGCTCTGTTTTCTGGGATTTATGGGCTAGCTGGGGAGCTAGACCGGATAAGCGCATATAATCTACGGTGGATAAGTGTTATTCCAGCGTTACGGACAGAGTGCGTTCCAGTGGGACATAGAGATGGGAGCTGCTCCGCCTTGAGTAGCGGAGGAGTTTCCCCAGGGCTGAGAGTTTTCAGAAGGCCTCGATGATAAGATGCGAGATTTTCCAGGCAGAGAATTGGGGGTGGTTGTGTGCAAAGTGCATTCTGGGAGGGCATACGTTTGAACAGACAGAGAGGGCTGCCCAGTGCTTGGTGTTTTCAGGAATCCATGGGTGGGCAGCCTGGGGGAGAACAAATGACCGTGATCGCAAGCCCGAATTATTTTCTCTTTATACCGCAAATGTGAATTGTTGTATGCTGAGTAAACGCTGCCGTGATTATTCTCTAGTAGCTGTTAATAGTTATTTTGATTTCAGGAATATGATGATTGGCCCCAGCTCAAACATTTTTCTTTTGATTAGAAGAGTAATAAAGGAGAAAGTCATGGTGCATGTATGACAGATTATCACGTAGCATTGGGAATTAGTCATAGGATAGTTCATGAACTTGCTAATTGTTCTATGGTGGGAATATCAGTTCTCCAGTTTTCCTAAGAACAATGCTTTTTTTTCTGTTTTGCTTTTTAGTCTGCCATAGTCTGAGTCCAAAGCTTTTGATGTGCTTGATATGAATATTGAGTAAAACAGATGTCAGGATTTCAAAGGGTGGCATCAGGGGAGACGGTTCGCAGCAGGAAGGTGTTGCCCGAGTGAGGGTAGCTTGCAAAGGACTGTCAGAGGGAGGCTTCTTCATCACAGGTGTGAATACACGTTTCTCAGCTCTCTTAGTAGGAAAAAGAGGTATTACTGTTGATCATTCAAGTTATAGCTCTCTGTTTATTTGACTGTAATATTAAATCATAAATGCCATCGAAGCTTTGTGCAGTGGGGGCAGATAATTAGATGTAATCTTTGTTCTGGAAATCCTGATCACTGTTGGCATCCTTCGAAATGTTTTGAACTCTTGCGTGTTTTCTTAGCACGTTTGCGTCTGCACCGTGTTTAGTGCTCCTTAAAGATGTCGTGAGAGTGTCTGTGAACTTTTTTATGGCAAATCGTCACTGAAAATGGCTCACGCGCATAATTGTTTCTTACGGTCATTGAGGCAGGATAAATACTGTACCCTTGGACTTGCACGTCGTTTATTCGATCACTCAGTCACCGGTAAACACTGTGATTTATGTTATCTGTCTGTGCGGTAAAAACCCGCCAGTGGAAGCACAGGACTCAGGGAGGGAAGTGTCTCCTCTGGGAGGGGGGCAGACGTGTGGAGGGACCCCGCCAGCACCGGTGCCGTGACCGTGGTGGTTCCGTGTCCGCGGTTCTGCCTCAGCGCGCGCTCACCTGATAATCTGCTAATCTGGCGCGGAGCGAGGAAGAAAGGAGGGTGCTGGGACTCTACAACAGGGCCAAAGGCGAAAATTCTCATGGTCAGAAAGAATCTGCGAGAATGTCTCAAATCGCCCAGCACAGCAGTTTTTCTTCTAACATGAGAACAGATTGCTGCTTCTTTAGGAGACTCACGGAATGAGGAAGTTGGCTTGCATTTCGGTGCCACGTTGCGCCACAAATGCTTATCTCCGTACCTCTGTAACGGTAGCCCCTGCAGGCCATGCTTCCCGAGTGAGAGGCATGTGGGAACGGAGAAGCCCCCAGGGAACGGCCACGGGCTCATTTTCTCCCCTGGGCGCGCACTCGGGGCGCGTGGACGGTGCCCTCACCCCCCGCCCTCTCCCCCTCTCCTCCCACCTCTCTCTCTATCTCTGTTTCTCTCTCTGCGTTTCTCCCTGTTTGTCTCCCGCCCGCCCTCCCTCCTCCTCCTCCTCCTCCTCCTCCTCTTTCTCTCTGCCTCTCATCTGCAGTGGAATATTCCAGCTCAGACCATGTGCTGTTGCTGGCTTCTCTGTATCTAGGGAGTGGATAACGCGTTGGCCTCCCCGGCAGCTTCACGAAGACTGTTTCTCATAATTGTACTTTAGTACTTACTGGGTGACAGCAGACGTGGTTATATTCTCTTTCTAGAACATAAAATGTAGATATTCTGTTTTGATTAAGGACAGATCTATAGGCGTAGACCATCCCCCGTCACCGGTCTTTGGGCTGTGGGAGTACTCGAGTCCGACTCCTATTGGAAATGTGGCTCTGCCCGTTATTAGCCGAGTTATGTGAGCAAGTTACTTCAACTCCCCTCTTCTTCAGTTGGGTTTTTACTAAATAATATACGAAGAAGTTGGTAAGAATGGTACCTGGCTCGGCACTCCGTAGATGTAGCTCTTTTATTTTGTGTTGCAAGCCAAGGAGCTGGGACAGACAGGCCGAGCCCGGCTCCCCACAGATAGAAGTATAAACCGTATTCTGGATACGACATGTGGAAATTCGACTTTTTTTTTTCCCTCTGGTTTGTAACAGTTCTGTCCTTTTTCAGAGAAACGGCACCCAGGACTATCTTCCAAAGAGTCCTGGACATCTTGAAGAAATCTTCTCATGCTGTTGAGCTGGCCTGCAGAGACCCCTCCCAAGTGGAACATCTCACTTCCAGTCTGCAGCTAATAACAGAATGCTTCCGGTGTCTCCGAAATGCCTGCATAGAGTGTTCCGTGAACCAGAATTCCATCAGGTAGTGCTCTTTGTGTGTGTGCACGCTTGTTCCGTCGTGCGGGTTTATCGGCGAGAAACAGCGTTGGTGTCGCAGTGCTAACCAGCGTTACCACGAGGCTCTGTTTTTACGTCTCCAGGGGAGAGGTGCTCTGCAGGCTTTGCCATTAGCGGCTTTTAGATGAGCACATGGATGGCACGACATAGGATAGAATGTTTTTAACCTTGGGGCTTATTTCAGTTTGTTATTTATACAGTAAAACCTTCGATCGCGAGTAACTCGTGTGAGGGCTCCGCAAGACCAGCAAACCTTTCCGATACGTTTTTAATTGATAAATGAGCGATGTCTTGCAATATGAATAGTACATGATGCCAGATGTCACGTGATCACAACTGAGCCAGTGTTTCTTCTCTCTCTTGCTCACGGAGGGACTGTGGGTGATCATCTCCCGTGCTCGGATGCTCAGTCTCAGGCCGTGGTGTTTGGCAGAAATCAGTGATTTTTCAGGACGTTGGAAGGTGCCCACAGCTGACACTAGTGTCTTTTTTTTTTTGGTCACTTCAAAGCACCTGTGGACAGTCCTTTGCTTTTCCAGACAAGAGTGAGCTTAGAAATGCTTTGCTTCCTTCTAGCTCAGGCTGCCTGCAGTTCTAGACCCTTTCCCCTGGTGCCTTATTGCCAGTTACATTAAATACGGTACATGACAAGACTTTATTAATACTGCACTGTAGCCTACATCGCTGCGAGCATCTGCAGTGGCCCCCAGGCAGAAGAAGATTCCATTGAGCCAATGACAGCAGTGATTCCATTAGTGGTAGTGAAAGTCGTCCTACACAGTAACCCTCCCCTCTCTGGTCTCCCTCACACCAGCCACGAAGGTTTTCCAAGGTCAGTGCAGGTTAATTTGTTTTTCTTTATATTTTTAATGTTCTTTAAATTATTTTGTATTACATTACAGTATTGTAATCATTTTTATAGGAATATTTTTGGGTTGTGAAATGAATCATCTGAGTTTCCGTTATTTCTCACGGGGAAATTAGCTTTGGTATACAATTGCTTTGGATTACAAGCATGTTTCCAGAACGAATTATACTCGCAAACCAAGGTTTTACTATATTTCTAATGTGTTATGAGGTATTTGGTTATAGTTATGTAGCACAGTGATTTTAACCTAATTTTGATTCTCTGATCCTAGATTCTCCCTTTCTAAAGGCATATGCCGTTCTGGACCTCACTTTTCTTAGTTGGAAACGTTTTACTTAGTTTTAATCTCTTTAATTCATTACCCTTGTGTTTGCTTTGAACAAGGAGCATGTCTTGTACGTTTCTGAGATCACCTGTCTTAAGATTTCCTTAAGATTGTGCAAGGTTGGAAACTCTTTCCACCCATTTTATAAGGTGCACATTTAAAAAAATTTTTTTTAAATGTATGTTTATTTTTGACAGAGAGAGAGAGAGAGAGAGAGAGAGAAACAGCATGAGCGGGGGAGGGACAGAGAGAGGGAGACACAGAATCCGAAGCAGGCTCCAGGCTCTGAGCTGTCAGCGGGGCTCAAACTCATGGACTGAGATCATGACCTGAGCTGAAGTTGGATGCTTAACCGACTGAGCCACCCGGGCACCCCATTTCTTAATTTTTTTAATGCTTATTTATTTTGAGAGAGAGACAGAGCATGAGCAGAGGAGGGACAGAGAGAGAGGGAGACAGGATCCAAAGCAGGCTCCAGGCTCCGAGCTGTCGGCACAGAGCCCGATGCGGGGCTTGAACTCACGAACCGCGAGGTCACGACCTGAAGTCGGACGCCCAACCGACTGAGCCCCTCAGGTGCCCCAAAGGTGCGCATTTTTTAAAGTAGTTAAGAAGATGAGCAAGAGAACTGCCAGGCACTGTTCTTATTCTTTGCCTGCTACTAACTCTCTCTTCCCAGAACTGAGCACCTTTCCTCTGATTTAATGGAATCTGCTTTTTATTACACGTTTTTTCTTGAGATGAAGTCAGAAACCACAGAGAGCATGCTCAGCTTCCTTTCCTGGACTTGAATGTAGACAGAGCCTCCAGGCCTCCGTCACTGCTGTGGTGGGCAAAGTTGGGCTGGTCCAGAAGCCACTTGAGGGACCCCCTTTGCTGCCTAGACAGTCTTATACCTGGGGCTTTGATGTGATGAATGAGATTTTTAAGATCAAAGGAGAGGGGGGAGAAATGCCAGGTTGTGTAACTTTAGTACCAAACAGAGCCTGCTGTCCATTTGCAGATAAATGCCTAGAAACAATAATAAGGTCGCTAATAATAGTTACCATGTAAAAACATAACTAGTTGGTGCTAAGCAGCAGTGGGCAGGGACTAGTGTGTTTTGTCCATTTCCTGGCAGAGAGGCCCTCCTGCGTGATGGGGGAGGGATAGGAGAGCCTTAGGATGGAGACTCTGACTGTGGGCAGGCGGACTCATCCCGTGCTTTGCCAGCCTCGTGGGGAAGGAAGCGAGCCTTCGGTGGGCCTGCCCTACGCCCAGGCTTTGTCCCAAGGGCTTGACCTGCAGGGTCTTGTTTTGTTTTTAGAACAAACCCAAGAAATAGCATGCTACTATTTTTCCATTCTTAACAGAGAAGAAACTGTGACTTGGGGTATGGAACTTGTCTGAACAGTAGAGCCAGGGAACCTTCTCTGTGACTCCACAGCTGCCCCAAGTGCTCTGTGACACCCGTTGACCCTGTTGTGTGTGATTGCTCCGTCCCTTAAACGGCCACGGGACCCTGAACGAGAGCCTCGGCGTCCCTGAGCCGGGCAGGCCGTGTCTCCCACACAGGCCGTCAGGAGTGTCCCGTGAGCTTACTCCTGCAGACTGCAAGTGTGCTGCGTCCGTGGGTTTTGCACCTGCTCGGGAATGGGGCGGTACGATGAAAGTGGATGAGGATATGTCTTTCTTGGAAATGAATTCTCATTTTCTTTTTCTGAGTGTAAAAGTAATACCGAAACTGTAACAATTCAAACATTACAAGAGTAAACTCTATGGCAGATGAAATGTCAGCCGTCTTCCGGAGGGGCCGTCAAAGCCCACACTGTGCTTCGTGGCCGTGGGATCCCGCTCGCACGCAGCTTACGCTTAGGGGTGAAGTGAGAATGGACATTAGAAGGTGTTCGTTTTTCTGCCTCTTTCCTTCTAGGGTTGTGTTATTATTCACAGTTGATCTTCGAGGGAAGTTCCGACCGGTTAAGGCACCAGCTCCTGGAAAAACCATTTTTCTGGTCAGAAACACAAAAGATTCTAGTAAGGACTTCAAAGTCGACCTTAGCTAATTTCCGAGCCTGTCGGGATTCAGATTGCAGCTGTTGTGGAGTTTTCTGGCGCTTTGTGTTAAGTTATGAAGGAGTTAATCAAAAGGTGTGATGCTCTCCAGGCCTTTTACATCTTCTGTCCGGACGCTGCCCTTGTGTAGACCAAGGTTGTGTTCTGCACATATGGAGTGTATAACACGGCGAGGCAGACAATCGGAGTCCAGTGAAATTTTAGGAAGTTCTCAGCACTACCCAAAGCAGTTAGTTCCGCAGGCCGGTGTAAACCCTGCTGCGGGGGTCGCTACACTCTTACCCTCAAGAGCCAGGGAGATGGTTCAGGCTTTGTGATCGCTGTCCCGGTTTCTGAGTTCTCCTGTTGTGGTGTGAGAGCAGCCACAGGTAACACGTGACTGAATGCCCGTGGCTGCGTTTAAATTTGAGTTTGGTAAAATTTTCATCTCATGAAATTACAGGTTTTTTTCTTTTCTCTTTCTCTCTTTCTCTTTTTTTAATTCAAGAACTCTGGCCATATAGAAATAGGCCGTGGGCACATTGGCCCGGTGACCATCTGGCCGTATAGAGGCAAGAGCAGGAACGGCCTCTTTTCCTATACTGGTCTGACAAGTAAAGGAGGAAGGAACAGTGGCTCTCTGACCCCCTGGCCTTGGGGAAGGGAGGGAGGACCCTCCCCGTGTACCCACTAGCCCCGGAAGGAAGTATCTTGGCTCCGGTCTGATTCGTGTTGAGAAATGAGGCAGGTCGGGAGCTGCGTCGGTTTCCTTTGCTGCTGACAAATTACTGCAAACCGATGGCTTCAAACAGCAGAAATTCGTTGGCTTCATAGTGCTGGAGTCACAAGTCCAAAACCAGTCTTGCTGACCTTAAGTGAAGGTATCGGCAGGGCTGGCTCCTTGTGGGGTCTCTAACAGAGAAGCCGTTCCCTGGTTCTTCTGTCTTCCTGAGGCCGCCCGCCCGTTTTCCTTGGCTCATGGCTCCGTCCTCCCCGTCTTCAAAGCAACACTGTGGCATCTTCCGGTATCTCTTTCCGGCCCTGACCATCCTGTATCCCTCTGGTAAGCACTCAGGATCACATGATGCCCACACAGATCATCCAGGATAACCTCATCATCTCAAAACCATTGATTTAATCGCCTCGAAAAAGTCTCTTGCGGTGTTTTCTGACCAACTTTGAGTCTTTGGCAGTAGCTGGGGGTCCAGCAGTTTAGTTCTATTTGGACCTATCTGGAGTTAGTGGCATCAGATCTCATAACTTAAAAGACTCAGTCCCACCGGATGGCCTTGCTTCAGATGTGAACGGGGTACCTGAGCTACATCTCTGCCTAGCTGACTACAAATTTGGAGGTTCCCGTGACACCCCTCAGATATGG
The DNA here is from genome assembly GCF_014898765.1 of Herpailurus yagouaroundi. Lineage (NCBI taxonomy): Eukaryota > Metazoa > Chordata > Mammalia > Carnivora > Felidae > Herpailurus > Herpailurus yagouaroundi. The sequence goes on along the minus strand of NW_024412413.1, from coordinate 4,084,111 downwards.
TAATCCAGTATAAAGGCTCACAGAACTCAGGGAAGCCTTTACATCCTGTCCCCAGTTCACCATGAAGGATACAACTTAGGGATGGCCAAACAGAAGAGACGTGTAGGACAGGTGGGGGGCCACAGGGCTCTGTGCCCTCCCTGGGCCCGTCTGCATCCTCCTGGCGTTCTGTTGTGTTCACCCAGCCAGACTGAAGGTTTCCAGACTTCCGCGTAGTAGGGTTTTTACGGAGGTTCCTTCACATAGGCTTGATCATTGTCTGTTGGCGATGAACCTTGCTCTCCAGACCCCGTCCTCCCCAGAGGTCTGGAGGTTGGGGTGAAAGTTACAGCCCCTGATCACTTGGTTGGTCCCTCCTCCCCGGCAGCCAGGCCCCCTGTGAAGCTACCCGGAGACCCAGTAAGAGTCACCTTATCAGCATAAGGTCACGTATGGTTGAACGGGGCTTGTCGTGAGTAACGGAAGACACTCCTGACCACACCAGAAATTCCAGGGGTTTTAGGAGCTCTGGGCCAGGAACTGGGGCCAAAGACCAAAAGTATTTTTCTTCTTATACCACATCCCTTTGGCCATGTGAGATAATGTATTAACAGGTTCCAGAGTTTGGGATGTGGACACCTCTCGGGGCCATAATTTTCCTACCACAGCCCACCCTTTGGCCCCTAAAGATTGACGTCTGTTACGTGTGCAGAAAGCATTCATCCCTTCTCGAGGTCCCCACGTGTTTGACCCTGACAGCATCAGCTCAAGTACAGAATCTCCTCTAAGTCATCAACTGACAAGTTCCAAATCTCCGTATCCAGTCATGTAAAAATTACTTACGGCTCTGACTCTGGACGCACTCCATCCTGGGGCAGAATTTCTCTTTGTGCACATGTGAAGCTAGACAAGTTATCTGCTCCCCAAAGACAAGTTATCTGCTCCCCAAAGCCTAAGGTAACAGTTTTAGACATTCTCCTTTGAGAGAGGAGAAAATTGAAGGAAAAGAGGAATTACTGATCCCAAGCAATTTCAGAATTCCGTTGAGCAAACTCAGGTTTCAGGGCCTGGGAAGAATCCTGTGTGGCTTGAGGCTGTGCCCCCAGCCCTCCCCTCAGCATCACCCTTCCTTTTTCTTGAAGGGTAGCACACGTTTGCCCCTGAGTAGTTGGATCAGCCTACTTCCTGCCTGTAGAATTTGGGGAGTCTGATTTCATCCTTTCTCGGTGCATTTTGTCCACGCTGGCAGAGTTTCTACCAGTAGAACCTTTCCAACAACCTTGTGGGTCTCACCTGTATGTCATGGGGATTCACGCCATCAGACAAGATGGCCCTCCATAGAGCCTTTAACCCCATCTCTATTCCTGGGTCCTGCTGCGGTGACGGAGGGGAGTGAGTCCCACCCTTACCTCTTCAGAGAGCTCCCCCCGCCGTGTGTCTGAACACTCTGACCTTTTGATCCTTCCAAGTCATGAGCAAAAGGTTGTCCGGAAAGGTTTGGCTCTCTCCAGAGCACACTTTTCTTGACAGTCTGTCCCAGTTGTAGCATCTTTTGCGGTCTGGCTAGACTGAGTTTCCTGAAGCAAGACCTGGTTCCCTTTCCACCTCCTTTATTTCTCCCCTTGGCGTCACTGTATTATACGCAGCAAGAAGCAGTCAGATCACACGTCCCGCATGTCGCTTGGAAACGTGCTCAGCCGAATGTCCAGGTTCCTCATTTTGCTAAGCTTCTTCCCCTGTGGAGGAAGGGCCCCCTTTCCCTGGTTTCTGATGATCGGTTCCCTCACTTCTTCCTGAGCCCTCACCGGCGGTGCCTTTGGTGTCCACACACCTACCCACGGCATCAGAGCTTTTCATCCTGCGCCTCCCAGTTTTGCCCGCCCCGGCCCGGTGCCCAGTCCCCGGTCCCACAGCCGCACGCACTGTTCAGATGTTTCTTCACGGCGCACCTCTGCTTCTGCTCCCAGATCCGCGTTAGTTTCCTGCTGCTGCTCTGACGGATTACCCAATGTTGAGTGACGTAACACAACACGGGTCTGTTACCTTCTGGTGTAGGAGTTCAGGAGGCTGAGTTCCCTCTGGAGACTCCCGGGGAGAATCCTTTTCCTGGCCTTCCCCGGCTTCTAGAGGCCGCCTGTGTTCCCCGGGCTCGCGGCCCCTTCCCGGACTCTGACCCTCTAGTATTCTGCTTTCAAGAACCCTCGTGACCACATCGGGTCCACCTGGTTAATCCAGGATAATCTGTCCATCTCAAGATCCCGAATCTCCTCACAACCTAGAGTCCCCTTTGCCACATAAGGTGACGCGTCCACAGGTTTGGAGGTTATGGTGTGGACAGCTCAGGGCCACGATTCTGTTCAGTGCAGGAACCGTTAGCCAGTGCTCACGGCGCCCTTCCCTGGTTCATCATCTGAAATGCAGGTTTAAGAAAATCAACGTGTTTAACTTTCTTTTTTTTAAAACCTTTTACAGGAACTTGGATACAATTGGCGTCGCTGTCGATTTGATTCTTCTTTTCCGTGAACTGCGGGTGGAACAGGAATCCCTGTTGACAGGTAACTTGCAGTATGATTCACGGGTTATTTGTGTCTTTGAAACGGGTTTAAAAACTACAACTTGGAGTGTTACATCGTTCATTAAAGCAAATGTGTCGTGTTTCATGATACAGAGAAACTTATTTAGTGATGTTAGTGAATTTCCATAAAAAAGTGGCAACGGTTTCCTTTCCTCCCTCTGTTGTGGGCTGAACTGCGCCCCCCCCCCCCAACCTGTCCCCAGATCCACATGGCGGAGTCCCCATCCTGTAGCGCTTCAGAATGTGGCTATATTTGGAGACCAGGCCTTTGAAGAGATAAATAAGGTAAGATAAGTAATCCATTATGACTGGTGTCCTTGTAAGAAGAGGAGGTCAGAACACAGACACGCAGAGAGACGACGACCACGCGAGGACACGGGGAGGGGACAGCCATCTGCAAGCCCAGGAGAGGGATTCAGAAGGAACCAGCCCTGCCCACACCACGACCTCGGGCTTCTAGCCTCCGAACTTAGAAAATAAATTCCCGTTGCTTCAGCCACCCACTCTGTGGTGCTTCGTTATGGTGGCCCTCGCCAAGTAATGGTGTCTCTAAGGATGTGTGAAGGTGGCGTGTCTGTTCTTGGTGCTGAGTGTGCTCTGAACAGTGACCAAAGCAGGCAGAAAATCTTTGCCTCAGTGTGTTTACAGTGCAGTGGAGGGAGTCTGGTGCTAAATATGTTACCTAAGTCAAATACCTGGCATGACTGAGGGAGTGTAGCTCTCTGACTGTTGGATAGCTGTTGATAAGGGATTAGGAGAGAAATCAAGCCTCTTGATTTGAAGATCAGGAAGCTTTTCTAGACTTTTTTGAATGTTTTTGGTTCTTAAGGTATTAGCATCCATACTTCTTCTTTGGACAGGGATCATTACTGTAATATCCTGTAAGAAAACAGAATTTTAACATATGATCTCTATCCAAGGCCTTGAAACGCTTCTGGGCAAACCCAAGTCATTTAATAATAAAATCTTAATGTAAATGTCCGGCTTGTAAGATTTACTAGATCGTGGATTAAACAAATTCTTTCTGATAATTCAGTAAATACGTCCTCTAAAGGAGAAATCCCCACAGGTGCCTGGGTGGCTCAGTTGGTTAAGCATCTGACTCGATCTTGGCTTAGGTCACGATCAGAGCCCTGAGTCTGGCTCTGTTCCGATAGCACGTGGAGCCTGCTTGAGGTTCGTTCTCTCTCCCTGCCCCCCGCCCTGCCCCCACCCCCATCCTCCCCACCCCGCCACTTCCCCACACACGCACATGCGTGCTCTGTCTCTCTCAAAATAAATAAATTTAAAAAAAAAATAATAAAGGTGCAATCGCCAGCAGTTTGTAGAATGTGATCTGATTTATAAGTTGGTTTACATTTAGTTCTCGTTGCCTGTACTGACTCTCAACAGTGAGGCCTTTCACCTTCATGGTAATATACGTGCTACCGTTGGGGTCGGGGAGAGAACGAGACCGGGTAGTCTCTTCACAGGCAGAGAAACTGAGGCACAGAGCACAGGGGGCTAAATTAGCTGTCAGAGGTGCTGCCTGGCTCAGTTCAGTTCTCTTCCTGTTCTGTGATTCCTTAGCGTTCTCATTTTTAAAACGCCTTTGTTAAAATTCCTGCGTCTCTACCTGGTTGAAAGTTCTTCTTTTGGGGAATCGCAGTGATCTTTTCAATTAATTAAGTTGTCTAAGACTCTGCACACAAAGCATTTGCTCTGCGTTTTTTTGAACAGCTCTGATTCCTCAGGTATTCTCGAGAAACCGATAGGGTGTAGGATTCGGTTGGAGGGCATTTTGAAGACGTGCTATGCTCAACGGTCTTTTTGTAGCTTCATTTTGTGGCGAAACGGAGGCCTCCGCGCTCAAGTCGGGGGAAGACAAATCGGCAGCGAGATCCAGGTTGCGCTCTGTTGCGTGGAAAAGCCTCCGGTTTTGAAGCCTGTGTGTGGCGGGAGAAGGGGAGCTGGGAGCGGGCCGCGTCCCGTAATGACCCGAGGCCTCCTGGCGTGGTGGACGGTGTGGCCCTGGCAGCACCGAAGCGGGCGGACGTGCGTTTCCCGGGACGGATTCCCAAATGAGGCACCCCGGGGAGGCAGGGCGCGCACGCTGCGACCGAGTAACTGCCAGAGCCAGCGGCCCGCCGCCGGGCCGTTGAGCCCCATCCCTGCGCCCCCGCGCGGCAGCGCTGCTCCCGAGATGGCCCCTCGCCCGCCGCTCCCCGTCCTTACGGCAGCGCATCAGGCGCCCTCCTGTCTTCCCCGGGCTCCAGGGGCCCCTCTGCTCTACCCCAGACGCGCCACGGGAGACTTGCTGTAGGGTGTTCACGCGATCAAAGACTGTTTTACGGGACTGAGTTTTCTCTTCGCCGAAGCGAGTAGGCGATCCGACGAAAAACTTAAAGGAGCTGATTGCTGAGACTTTTCATGACCGGATTTGTCGTTGATGAATACATTGGCTGTGTGGTTGGTGGCCTGGCTTTTCATTGATACGTGCCAGTCAGAGGGCAGATCTTCAGACACCTGTTTGTGTTGTGTTGTGTTGTGTTGTGTTGTGTTGTGTTGTGTTGTGTTGGTGTGTTCAGAGTTGTTTGCCGGGTTGGCGGCTGTATTTGTTTTTGTTTTTTTTAATTTTTTTTTTTTTTTAACATTTATCTATTTTTGAGAGAGAGAGAGAGAGAGAGAGAGAGAATGAGCGGGAGAGGGGCAGAGAGGGAAGGAGACACAGAATCCGAAGCAGGCTCCAGGCTCTGAGCTGTCAGCACAGAGCCCGACACGGGGCTCGAACCCACAAACCGTGAGATCGTGACCTGAGCCGAAGTCGGGCGCCCAACGACTGAGCCACCCGAGTGCCCCTTGGCAGCTGCGTTTGTATTAGTTTCATTAAGTGATACGTTTCTTACTGACGTGAGACTCACAAGCACACGGGTAAGCACTTGCGGGTGAACCTTTGAGCGGCATTTGGGGCAGTCACCATGTTGTGCGACCACCAGCTCAAACCGCGGAAACTTTCGTGATCCCAAAAGGCAACCCTGTGCCCCCTGAGCTGCTGCTTTCCGCTTCCCCTCCCCTGAGCCCTGGCTGCCGCTGGTCTGCGTTCTGTCTCTACGGGATTACCTCTTCTGGATTTCTCCCGTGAGTGGAATCAGGATTATTGGACCTTCTTTGGCTTCTTTCGCTGAGCAGAATGTTGTCCAGAGTTTATCCCCATCGTAGCCTGTGTCAGCACTTTATTGTTTCAGATGACTGAACAACATTCCATCGTGTGCACGTAGCAGTTTGTTCACTCGGTGCCGGACGTGGGGTCGTCTCCACCCTTTGGCTGTTTGGATCGGTGCTGCTCTGAGCAGGCACGGGTGTGTCCCGTCCGAGTACCCGTTCTCCATTCCTTGGGTACATCAGGAAGAATTTCTGGGGCAGTTTTATATTTAAATTGTCAAGGAACTGCCAAACTTTTCTCAGCGGCTGAACTGTTTTACGTCTTTACTGAGAACGTACATCATTCCGGTTTCTCTATGTCCCTGCCGACTTTTTTTTTTTTTTTTTTTTTTTTTTTGGATTCTAGTCACGCTGACGTTTGTGCAGTGGTGTCTCATCGCGATTTGCATTTTCCTCTTGAGGAATGATGCCGAGCACCTTCTTAGGCGCCTGGTTTGGCCATTTGTAGATCTTCTTTGGGGAATTACCTGTTTGGGTTCTTTGCCCAGCTGTTCATTGGGCTGTTTGTCTTTCTTGTGGGTGAATCTCAAGAGTTATTTGTATATTGTGCATACTGAGAATTGCGGTGAATCTGTAGATCCATTTGGGGAGACTTGGCCATCTTCGTGACCCTGAGTCTGGTCCGTGAATGTGGACCGTCTCTCCACGCATTTAGGTCTGTAAGTTCCGGTTGTGTTGGCTTCAGGCGGATCACGTGTGTTTATAGGCAGAGTGGGAGGATATTACTGAGGCAAGGAGGAGAAGGGACGTCAAAAAGGTATTTCTCACTCCTTGGGAAAGGCAGTTCACGGTATTCCTGAATTTATTTGGAATTGAGCAGTGAAATTTGGACTCAACAATGAAACTTAAAGAAGTTTTATAGTATGTTAGTTCAAGCGTAACATAAGCCTTGTAAAAAGTATTCTGGTTCTTTCTTTTTTTTTTAAATTTTTTCATGTTTGTTTATTTTTGAGAGACAGAGTGTGAGCTGTCAGCACAGAGCCCGCCACCGGGCTTGAGATCGTGACCTGAGCCGAAGTTTGACGCTCCAGTGAGTGAGCCACCCAGGCGCCCCAAAAGTATTCTGGTTCTTAATAAAGCGCCCATACTGTGTTGTGACTGTTTCTCTGTGAGAATCGTCTTTTTGTGGATTTTTAGCAGGGTATCTGTGCCAGCTTTTTGTTACCACTCTTGAGGTAAAAACTGTAATTACATTGTCAAAATAATATTTAGAGTATTATTTTCAGAGAATAATTGCAGTGGTGTGACGAATATATTATGCTCATCAAATTTTATGTAAACACAAGCATGAGTTATTTTAATTGAGTTATTGGTGTTGTTTTTGGCCTTTATTTTCTAATCTGTAAAAATGATGTTGGGATTTTTGAGGGGCTTTGTAACATTTGCAATATTTACACAGATCAGTTGATAAGCTGTTTGGTCAAAGTAAACGGCCATTTGTACTTGTCTGGGGTTTCTTTTCTTGCCACTAGGACATCTTTAAACCTTTTCCTTCCTGGAATCGTGTTCTGATTCAGAGTGCTAATTTTTAGCTGCCTGATGAATTGTTAGGTCAGTTGGCTTCCAGACCAACTTATATTGTTGGCTGTGTGTGTGTGTGTGTGTGTGTGTGTGCACAATTTTACAAAGATTTGACTGTTAACATTCTAAAATACTCAGTGAAAATATAAAGGGCATTTTAAATTGTGATTTAAGATTAAAAACGAGGATCTAACTTTTCACTGTAACCATTTTCCGTAACTCGTTACGGAGTAATTTTTAAAAACTCAGGAAAGTGGAAAGAAAAGTAGTCATCGTGTACACGCAGGCTGCTTGAGACAAACACTTGACGTTTTTTAGTCCTTTCTCAGTGTTCGTACGTATGGGAATGACTGTGTACTTGGAATTCTGTATCTTGCATCTTTTGGATCGTAATGTTAACTCTGGTCAGTTTTGAAGTTCTTGGTTCACCGTTTCCTTTGTATTTTTTTTTTGTTTTTTTGTCCTCCTCTCGGTGTTGGCGATCCCCGGCCACAGTTCGACCATGTTTGAGCCAGGAACCGTTGAATTACTGTGTAAGTGAGGGGCGCAGGCACATTACACACCTTACCTTCCTTAATCTTCGTGGCTACTCTGCCTTTGAGGTGTTGGAGGAACAGCGCGTCCCGTGCTCAGCCAGGGATCAGGTGATAGGACTCGAAGGGAGGGCCAGATCCCCTGAGAGCCTGAGGACAGAGGACGGGAGCCCTGGGCCCCGACCCGCAGGCCGGCCCCCTCCTCTGGCAAAGCAGAGGCCTAGAAAGCTTAAAGACTTCGGAAGTCCCCCCCCCGCTCTTGAAATTGCCCTCTGGTTGCTGATGGGTGGGCAGGGGGATCCTTTCGGGGAGCAAAATCTTTCATTTCGGCTCCTTCTCCTGTGACTTGTTACCTTGATCAGCCTCGATTCCCACCCTGGGGAAGAGCCACCGGCCTGCTGCTGCTTTTGCCCCGGGGCGGGCTGTGTGATGGGGTTCTGGTTTGCCCCGTGTAAAAGGCGTAGATGTCAATACCTGCCTCCCAGGTTGTCGCGGGGGTTAGAGGAGGTGCTCCCGGTGGATCCTCCGCAAGCGTCAGTTACCGCCTCCGTTCTCGCTGCCGCTGTCCCTCAGCCCTCGCTTCTTGGCGCTCAACCCTTGCTGGTGTTTACTTCCTCGGAAGCGTCTCGGTCTCTTTCCGCTCAGGATCTCGTCACATGCCATTCCGCCTGCATGGGCCGCGCTGGCCCCGACGTGAACCGCTTCCAAAACGGTGAGCAAACAGCAGGGCGCGGGCGTCTCCGCCTCGGCACGCATGCCACGCATAGCTGGGGCGCGGCCCTGGGAGGCCGAGGCCCGGCCAGCAGGGGCCTTTTAGGTATGGGGTGTGTCGCCAGGAGGGGGCTGGGACTGGCGTTTCGGGGGAGTATCTGGTTACCGCAAAGGACAGAAGTATTTCAAGCATTTCCCCGGCCAGCATTGCGGTGCCCGTGTGAACCGTACGGACACCGGCTTGCTCCCGTCAGCCGGCTGGCCTTGAAGGCGCGCAGCGCGGCCTCGGTCGTGGCCGGCCCCTCACTGGCCACCGATTTGTGTGCTCGCTCTGTGCCTCTTTTCTTCATCTGTGAAATGTGGACGGTGCCGTCCGCCTTAACTATGAAGATACAGTAAGAACCCGCGTAAATCCCACCTGCACGTCACGGGAGCGATTGCTGCGCGCTGGACGTCGTTCTGGCTCCTCGGCCACCGTCACTCACCCTGGCGTCCGGGTCCTGTGTGGCGTTGCCAGGCCCGGGTGTCCGTGCGTCGGGCCCAGCTGAGCGGCAGGCGGGACGAGGAGGCAGGGACTCGCTCCCCACTCGCGTCTCCCTCCCAGAGCCCTACCTGCGCCCACCTTCCGTTGCTTTCCCCGTCGGCCTCGTTTTGTTTCCCCCGGGGGGGGGGGGGGGGACCGTCATCAGCTGGCCAGGCCTTGTCCACGCCCCCTCCCTAAGGTGTCCCCTGTGCTCCCGAGGCATCCATGGTCGCCGGGCGGCCCCTTTCCCCAGGGGCCTGGCTCCCAGCCCTGCGGAGCCCCTGCAGGTCCTGGGCTCTCAGAAGCTCCCCCTGGTGCCGTCGGTTCCGAGGGTGGTACCTGTTTCCTGTAGCCCCGGGGTCTGTGTTACCTCAGTGTTGCCTTTGTAGCGTATCTGATTCCTGATAGCAGGTTTTCTTCGTTGAAACGACTAGTTCGGTTCTGTTCGCCTGATGTCCTGCCTGAGCTATGATCCTGCTCTAAGGCCTGTGCTTGGTGCCTCTTCTCTTGCTCCCACATGGGCCCCCTGTCCCTTCCTCCCTCTCTTCCCCACTCCTCCCTCCTGCTCTCCCTTGTCTCCATCTGCTCTGCTGGAAAGGGCACGTCCAGGAGATGGAAACTTGAACGCCATAACTTGAACGGGGACAATTTAATGTAAAGAACTGCTGACTGTCACAAAGTCTTGAAATACAGGATTGGGGCACCTGGGTGACCCAGTCGGTTAAGCGTCCGACTTCGGCTCAGGTCACGATCTCACACAGTTCGTGGGTTCGAGCCCTGTGTTGGGCTCTGTGCTGACAGCTCAGGGCCTGGATCCTGCTTCGGATTCTGTGTCTCCCTCTCTCTGCCCCTCCCCCACTCATGCCCTGTTTCTGTCTCAAAAATAAACACACAAAAAAATTAAAAACAACAGAGGATCTGGCCAGTGGGGAAGTCGTGGGGAGGCGGTGTCGGCGGAACTTGCTGGAAATCCACCCTCTGGGGTGCAGGGGCAGGTCGTTCACAGGGAGGTATCCTGACTCGGAACTTGCTCGGAAGCATCCCGAGGAAGTTCTCGGCTGCTGGACACGCCCGGTCGGTCACAATTTGCCGGAGCAAATCACTGGAGAGACTTGACCGCAGCGGGCGGATGCCAGAGAAGCAGCGTGCTGCAGGAAGCCTGGCGAGGCCGAACTTGCCAGCCGGCGAAGGAGACTTCCCGGAAGGGCCCGTCTGCCCTTTGGCAGGGCAGGCGGTGGAGGGTTTACGAAACCGGCGCCCACTCGGAAACCTAGTAAACCCGGCCCGCGCACGGCTCTCGGGGATGTCCGGGAGGCGCCGGGTTTAGAGAGCCCTCGGCTGGGCCACACCACCTTCTCATAGGTGCTCGGGTGTCATCTGGCTGATTTTTGCCAGTCCGGCGGGTGTGTCGTAGAATCTTGGCCTTTTCCATGGGGTTCAGCACTTCCTATATTTTGCCTTTTGGAGATCTTTATTAAGCGTTGTTTCAAATCCCCCCTCCCGTTTTTTAAGTCAGATTTGTCTGTCTTTTTACCGACTCACAAAAGCTCAAATCCTGCGGTAGTTACGTGTTTCTGTTACGTGTTCATTCACATCTTTTCCTGTTCTATGGATGGTTTTTGTTTTTTAACCCTAGGATGTTAACGCTTTTGAGAAAAAAGTGTTAGTTTTGATGTAGTCTAGGTGGTTAATGCTTTTCTTTATGGTATTATTTTGTGTGTTTTGTTTAAAATCTCTTACTCTGCAGTGTTGTTTTCTAAAAGCTTTCTAGTTTTACTTTTTTACGCTTAGGTTAGTGCTTGGAGTTGAATTTTCTGTGTCGTGTGGGGCAGGAGCCCAGTTTCCATTTTTTATACTGGTACCGACCGTTGCTTACTGGTTTCTGAAAACAAATCTTCTTACCTCGTGATTTTCAACAGCGTCTCAGCCGTCGGCTGTTTATATCATGACGTAAATTTTAGAATCATCTTGTCAGATTAGAGATGCCCACACAAACATATAGATGTTCTCTGATGTGTAAAATGACCACACACACACACACAGACACACACACACACACCCTGTGGGGAATTCAGACTCAGATTGCATTTGATTTCTAGAGAAAAACGGATTCCTGTCCTCTGTGAACGTGGTATAATTCTTTACTCCATCAAGTTTAGAATCTTTTTTCTTAGTGGCACTGGGCATCATTTTTAGTTACATTTTTGATGCTTTTTTCTTTTTAATGTTTATATATTTATTTTGAGAGAATGAATGAGAGAGAGGGAGAGAGAGATGTGAGTGGGGGAGGGGCAGGGAGAGAGGGAGACATAGAATCCCAAACAGGCTCCATGCTGCCAGTGCAGAGCCTGACGTGGGGCTCGAACCCATGAACCGTGAGACAGTGACCTGAGCCAGAATCAAGGGTCAGATGCTTGACTGACTAAGCCACCCAGGCGCCCCATTTTTGGTGCTTTTACGAATAGGCTTCATTCTTGATTTTTATTGCTTGTTCCCTATATGTATGGAAGTATTACTGACTTTTTAAATATTGACTCTGCATCCAGAAGCTTTTGGGACTTACTAATTCAGACAACTTGTACGCCTAAAAGTGTTGTCCACATACATTAGAAATGACGTTTCAACCGTAGAGGAAAGCAAAAAAAACAGTTCAGTGTTGTCTCCTCCAGCGTTTGGCCTTTCTTCGTCTTGCCGGCCCGGATTGTCAGCGGAGTGCGGACTGGACGTGGTGATAGCAGGCACCTCCGTCTCCTTCCCTTTCAGAAGGAAGGCTCCTTCTCCGTCTGGCTGTTAACCATAACGTGCGCCTGGCGTTCTGTGTTGGGGACCCATTTTTAGGTTAAAGAAGCCCTCCTCTGTTCCTCGGTGGCTATGAGTTGTTCAGTTTGGCTTGTTGTTTAAAATTATGAACGGGTGTCGAATTTCACCAACTACGTCTTCTGCAGCCTTCGGGATGATCGGATCGTTTTGTCCTTTGTAGGTTGATGTGGTCGCTTACAAAGTTTGACTCCGGAAGGGTAGAGCAGTTTGTGGTGCAGGTGTGAGTGCGGCTTCCTCTCCAGTACAAGATTCCTCCTGAAGCACGGGTTTTGCATTTTTACTTCTGTTTGTTCTCTTCCTTTTCCATAGCGTGCGTGTTCAACTTGGATATCGGTCCCGGTGAGGCTGGCCGCACCGGCTTGGTTTGAGGGTCTGCTCTCTCTCTTCCCGTTCTTTGGGAGGGTTGTGTAAATTGGAAGTCTTTCTCCCTTGAGTGTGAGCTGGCGGGAAAGCCGTCTGGGCGTAGGATGTGTTTTTGTGGGAAAACGTGACTGCCGCTTCAGTTCCCTTCGTGGCCGTCGCGCTCTGCGGGCATTCCCTGGATATTTTACAGAGACGGTTTGTGTTAGCTGTGCTCTAGGGTTTTGTTCACTTAATTGAAGTTTGCAAACCGTGTGGCCTCACGTTATTTGTGATATCTTCTGACTTTCTCTTTTGGCAGCCTCGCCTTTGTCATTTCTGAACGTGTAACGTCGGCGTCCTTTGTGCCTTTCCTCCATTTTGACCCGTTTTTCCAAAGGGTGGTCCGTATGGTGCTTTCTGAAGAGTCACGTTTTCGATTTCCTGATACCCTCTTTTTATGACTGCTGTCCCTTTTAATAATTTCTTGCTCTTAATCTTTATTTTCTTCCTTCCCTGTTTTGGGATATTTTCATTCTTTTTGTAATTTCTCGAAGCAGGTATTCATTGATTTCTGTCATTCTTCCCCAAAATACGCATTTTAAGGCTTTAAAAAGGTTTTCCTTCCTGTACTGTGTTAGCTGCCTCGCGAAGCTTTGGTTTGAGGTATTTTTGTTAACATTTGGTTTGAAATATTGTATTTCCGTAGTGATTTCTTTTCTGTCCCCACAGGTTATTTAGGGGTCTGTTTTCTTGTTCTAAACCTGGTGACTTTCCGATCATTTTGGGGACTAATTTCCCCCAAATACTCGCACGTAGGTGTAATTGCCACGTAGGAAGCGAGCACTGTCTGTATGGCAGTCTTTAAAAGTGCGCGGAAGGGGCGCCTGGGTGGCGCAGTCGGTTAAGCGTCCGACTTCAGCCAGGTCACGATCTCGCGGTCCGTGAGTTCGAGCCCCGCGTCGGGCTCTGGGCTGATGGCTCGGAGCCTGGAGCCTGTTTCCGATTCTGTGTCTCCCGCTCTCTCTGCCCCTCCCCCGTTCATGCTCTGTCTCTCTCTGTCCCAAAAATAAATAAACGTTGGAAAAAAAAAAAAAAGTGCGCAGAGACTCGTCTTTTTCTCCGGCACGTGGTGAAGTGCTTGGCGGTATGTCCTTGGGAAGACCGTACACTCTGCGGCTGAAACCCATTTTTCCTTTTCACGAATCAGCTTCACGTATAAGCAAGTGGGTGCTCGGATAAGCACGAGACAACCGTATTGGGTTGATACGGTCACAGGAATAAATCCGGAATTGCGATACCTTGTAATTGTGTGACTTGGGTCAGATTCCTTATAACCGCCGTGGGTCTTGGTCTCCTGTGCTCTGTGACGAGGATAAAAGCACCTGTCTCGGCAGTAGGGTTCTCCATACGGTAGTACAGTAAGCATTGTGATAAGCGAGCGCGTATATAGTAAGCGCTCAGGGTGTCTGTTTAGAGTCTCCGACCGCAGGAACAAACACATGTTTTCATGGAACATTTGGAAACCTGACATTTGAAACCAGTATTTATCAAGTCCGTATTGTGCCAGTAAAGAGGGTGGCCAGGTGAGCCTTTTCTGTGTTCTCTCCCACACGTGCAACTGTGTTAGCAGGTTCCCGTGTCATCCTTATGACCGACAAAGCAGGGACTGTCCACGTTACGGGGGGGAACTTGGATCTCACAGCGGTCACGTGCCTTGCACACATTCACGCTACGTTGGGAGTTGCACACAGGTCTGTGTTTGTGGCCGGTACACAGTTGTGTTCTCCTGTTACTCTTTCCTTTAATAGACTATTTTTTAGAGCAGTTTTTGGTTCACAGCAAAATTGAGAAGGTTCAGAGATTTCTTGTGTGTCTTCTGCCCCTGCACCTGCACAGCCTCCCTCGCGTTTAACGTGTGGCGCCATAGTGACAGCTGATCTGAGCAATAAGCTTGAATGCACGGCTCCTCACATTCGCAGATGGACTTTTACACAACAGTGCTGTAAATGTATTGTCTCTTCCCCGTCAATTTTTTAGTATTTTCTTTTCTCTAGTTTTCTTTATTGTAAGAATATAGTGTATGAAACAACGTACAAAATATGTGTTAATTAGCTGTTTATGTCATTGATAAATCTTCTGGTTAGCGGTAGGTTATTTATTCATAGTTAAGTTTTAGGGGAGTCAGAGGTCATCCGTGGATTTTCGACCGTGTGGGGATCAGTTCCCTTACCCCCCGCCCCCCGCCCCATGTTCAAGGGTCATCTGTAATGCATTTGTTACGTTGTTATCACCCAAAGTCTGTAGTTTACATCATGGTTCATTCTTGGTGTTTTACATTTCATGGGTTTGGACAAAAGTATGTGCAGTGACGTGTATTCACCGTGATAGAATCATGCAGAATAGTTTCACTGCCTGAAAGTCCTCTGTTCTCTGCCTGTTCATTGTCCCTGCCCTGATCCTGGGCGACCACAGATCTTTTTACTGTGTCCATAGTTTCGCTTTTTCCAGAACGTTACAGTTGGGATCATACGGTGTGTGGCCTTTTCACTTGGTAATTGTATGGAAGTTTCCTCCATGTGTGTTCATGGTTTGATAGCTCGTGTCTTTTTAGTGCTGAGTAACGTTTCCTTGTGTGCACGGACTGCGGTTCATTTATCTGGTCATGTACGGAAGGACGTCGTGGTTGCTTTCATAATTTCATTTGGCAATTATGAGCGAAGCTGCCGTAAACATTAATGTGCAGGGTTTTGTGTGGACATAAGTTTTTGGTTACTTTGGGTAGATACCAAGGGTTGCGATCGTTGGATTGTATGTTAAGCGTGTGCGTAGTTTTGTAAGAAGCCGCGGGACTGAACTGTCCTTCACAGTGGCTGTACCATTCTGCGTCCCTACCAGCCATGAGTGAGCGTCCCTGTCGCTCACATCCGTGCCAGCACTGCGTGTTGTCAGTGTTGTGGATGTTGTCCAATATGCTCTAGTTTTATTGGGTGAAATGTTCTGAATGTGTCAACTGGGTTGTTACTAAATGCTGTTAAAATCTTTTACATAGACTAGTTTTTTGTCTGCTTGTTTTATAAGTCACCAGGAAAGTTGTGTTACTACTGCAGAGTTTAATTGTGGGTTTTTTTTCTTTCTTCTGTAGTTTTGTCAATTTTTCTTTTAATTATATATATATGTGTGTATATGTATATATATATTTGAGGCCATGTTATGATTACAACTTGTAATTATTATCTTTTTGGTGAATTGTCATTCTGAAATCATTATTTTTTTTTTGAAGTTTATTTCTTTTCTTTAGCAATCTCCACACCCAACATGGGGCTCACACTCGCAGCCTTGAGACTAAGAGTTGTGTGCTCCACCGACTGAGCCAGCCCGGCGCCCCTGAAATGATAATGCTTGTTTGCCTTAATGTTTGTTACGTCTCATTTTAAGGGGTCTATGACTTCCTGTTTAGCTGGTATTTGCCTAATATATCTTTTTGCTATTCTTTAACTTTTAATATTTCTATCGTATTCTGTTCTAGATGTTTTGTTTTAAGTAGCATTAAGTTAGATTTTTAAAAATCCGGTCAAAGACTAACTCTCTTAATTAGAGCACGTAGTCCAGTGATAGTTAATGTAAATTAGAGGTATATTGTGTTGACATTTACAGTTTTTTAAAGAAGTTAATTCAGTTTGTACGGAGCACGTTGTTTTGGTAAGGCATTTTAATATTAACGTCATGCCCAAAGTTTCATCGCGGTGAGAGACTTATGTAGTTAAAAGAAGTTAACAGAAACTTCCCGTTTAATGACGTGGAATGGTTTCTATTAAGATATGTTTATTTGGTGTGTTAACAAGTTTTTAAATTGTATCTTTCTTATTTTTATAAATCGTCAGCATTTCGCTGTGGCCTGCAGTTTCTAGGCAACATCGCCTCACGGAATGAAGATTCGCAGTCTGTCGTGTGGGTGCACGCTTTCCCAGAACTCTTTCTGTGAGTATATCGATAAAAGTTTCTCTCATTCTGGAAAGACTGGTTATATCATTCCATTTAGGTGAAGTTCAAAAACAGGGAAAACTAGCCCTTGGTCAGAGAGTTGAGGATGGTGCTTGGTGGTGGTGGGCGGGGGCAGGATCGGCACCAGCCGGGAGAGGGCACGAGGGAGTCTCCTGGGGTTCTGGGAATGTTCCGTGTCTTGACCTGCGTGGTAGTTATGGAGTTATATCCACATCTAATCATTTATTGGGCTGTACACTCAAGATTTATGCCCTTTATTGTATGTTGGCTTTTTTTTTTTTTTTTTTAAGAAAATAAGAGTTTTGATTAAAGTAAGAAATACTGTTAAGTTCACTGTGATTTATAGGAAAACACATTCGTAAGAAAAAAAGCCATAAAACGTTGGAGTATGGGCAGTGAATTGGTCATTATTTATCCATCGAGCACTTGTTATGTGCCCGGCACAAGGCTGTCTGGGTAGATCTGGAGAGCGGTAAGATGGGCACAGCCAATCCGTTTGTCTAGGTTGCTTCACGGTGCTTTTCCTGGTGATTTGGTACTTTGTTTTGACCAACTTCTGTTAGTTCACACAAAGTTGAGCACCGGGATAGAAGGTGAGTGGGTAACGGAGGCAGGGTAGGCAGTAGGAAGCACTGTCTCAGAGTGGGAGGCCTGGCTTCTAGTCCAGGCTCCGTGGCCCACGAGGGGTGTCCGTGGTCGTGGCAGCAGTAAGGCGGCCGAGCAGTGGCTGTTTCTCTGCCCCGGTTGGGTATTCTGTGCGGGCGATTCCTGTCCTGTGAGCGGCCGTGTGGGGCGGGGTGAGGAACCGACGCTCACCGCTGGTCAAGGGCAGAGCTGCTCTCCGGGTCCAAAGGCGGTGCTCTGCTGCCTAAACGCCCTGCTGCCTTCCCCGGTCGTGTCGGTTTTCTGGGCTTCCGTGTAAAGTATGATGTCAGGATCACATAAACTCGAATGTGATCCCTAGCTCACTTGAGTCGATGACTGGCTCTCAAATTCCTCCAAATAATGAGAGTTGAAGGCACCAAATCTTTATGATTCACGATAATTGAGCTTAGGTGGAAGGAAAGAATTGTGGAATTCGAGCTACAGAAATAGAAATTACTCATTCTTGAGAATTCTTTCCTTTAAAACATTTTGAACACCTAATATCTGTGAGGTTCTGAGCTAGGTGAGTGGAATTTGGGTAATTTAGAGCTATTTATTATTCCCCAAAAGCCCATGCTTTGGGGGAGATAAAGGAACAGGTGAGCACACTGTAGTGTAAGACGGACACAGTTCGAGTAAATCCGAGTGTCACAGAAACCCAGAAGAGAGGCCCCTGAACAAGGCAGAGAAGCCGCGACAGGTTACGCGGTGGTGGTCCTTAACGGTGTCAAATCTGATCCTCACGGAAGCGCCGTGAGATAGGCCAGGGAGGTCGTCGTAGTCCATTTTTATATCAGAAAACACACTGAAAGAGGTAATTTGCACTCTGCACGCGTTTGTGAGACAAATGTAACCAAATTTGAGTTCCGTCTTTGAGAGGTACTGGCTTTGTGCACTTGGGCGGCTAGAGTCCACACATTTGCTGTCTGTAACGAATGGATAATACCTCCTCCAGGAGAGTATGATGAAGTGGAACTGGAAAAAAAAATCCTGCCGTAGTGCGCAACCGGGGGCGTAATTGGCCATGGGTAACTCAGTGACCTTCCTAACTAAGATGGCGTAGCTGAGAGGTGACGAAGCAGGACTCACCCTGACGCTCTTGGCTCCACTCTTGCCAGGGTACCATCTTTCCACCGTTCCCGTAAACCCTCTGACCCTCGTGATGCTGAAAGGAGTGCCGTAGTTAACGGGGTCTCACGTTTTACCTTTTGGTTTCTTTTTTCTAACAAGAGTGAACGTTTTCACGTTTTATAGATGTCATCATTTATCTTTTCCTTTAATCGGGTGGTGGTTGCTTTTTGCTTTCAAGTCCTAAAGTCCGCTGCATCTTTAATTTTGGCAACAATGTGTCACGACTCATTTTAGATTGCTCTTTTTCCAGTAGATAAGGTACTTGTTTCAAAGTGTTGTCATTCTTTGTTAAATCCTCAGAAACGTCAAATGCACTGCATTTGTTAATCGGGTGATTGTTGTTTGTCAGAATCCATATTTTACCATATTGCTCAATGGGGCTAATGCCCTCATGTCTTTCTCTGGAAGGTCTTGCTTAAATCATCCAGACAAGAAAATTGTTGCCTACTCGTCAATGATTTTGTTCACCTCCCTGAACTCTGAGAGAATGAAAGAACTGGAAGAGAATCTGAACATCGCGATTGACGTCGTCGAAGCTCACCAGAGGCAGCCCGAGTCGGAATGGCCGTAAGTCCCTCGCTGGCAGTCTGATTGCTTAAGAACATCCGAGCGGATCCCTTTCCTTGCAGAGCAAACCAGAGTTTGAATTCCGGTAGCTGAACAGCAAGTTGACGCTAAACGATACGGACAGAATGAGAAAAGCGTCTGGGCAGCACCTGGAGGCTGGGGAAGGTGGGGTGACGGGCGAATCGGGGGTCCTGGGAGGCGGTGAGGCCCGGGGCGCAGCATGAGAACACGCAGCCCTCTGGGGGCATCCGGGTCACACCGCCGTGGCTGCGCCTGATGGTTCGTTACGGATCGGACGTCGATACGTGTCTCGCGGCTTGTGTTCCACCGAGACATCCATTGTCGTCCAAATTGTAGTGTCCGTCCATCCCCTGGCCCCGTACATAACGCCTCATCTTCCTCTAATCGCTTTTAAGATTTTTCTTTGACTTTTCAGGAGCCTAATTATGATGTCTTGATGTGGATTTCTTTGAGTGTGTCTTCTTTGGTTCCCTCGACTTCTCAAATCTGTAGGTTTACGTTGCCAGATTTGGAGAGTTTCTGGCCATTATTTGTTTGAACACTTTTGGCCCCGTGATCTTTCCGCTCTCTTGTGGGGACTCCACATCAGGCCACGGCTGAGGCTGACTGTGATCCTTTAAGACTCAAGAAGCCACTGTTAGTTTTAGACAGTTTGTTATCCTGTGGGCAAGGAAAAGGAGAAGCCGTGAGTCCCATCGTCCCACGTGCTGAAAAGGGGCCGGATGACTGGGACGACCGTTGTCATCCCAACGGGATGCCACGTTGCTTGAAGCGGTTTTATATTCTGAGGGGCTGGGCAGACCGCTCCATATCTCGTCAGGACGGCCCCTCATCTGACCGTCCCTGACAGCCTCCAAAGCATCAGGCCTGCAGACCCTGAGTTGTGGGAGGATCACAGGGTGTTGGGCTTTTGTCCGCTTGGCCTGTGTGCACGTGCGGGAGGGAGGCGGCCAGAGCAGTCCCTGCTCCCTGATGACGCCTTAGTCTTCTGTTGTTGCCCCGGAGCTCCCTGAGGCTCTGATCAGGGTTTTTGTATGTTTTGTTCTTGTTTCCTGCTTTCTGTTTTCTCTTTTAAGCCAGTACCTCACTATCTCGATTACTGTAGCTTTGTGTCAGTTTTTTTTTTTTTTTTTAATTTTTTTTTTCAACGTTTATTTATTTTTGGGACAGAGAGAGAGACAGAGCATGAATGGGGGAGGGGCAGAGAGAGAGGGAGACACAGAATCGGAAACAAGCTCCAGGCTCTGAGCAGTCAGCACAGAGCCTGACGCGGGGCTCGAACTCACGGACCGCGAGATCGTGACCTGGCTGAAGCCGGACGCCTAACTGACTGCGCCACCCAGGCGCCCCTAACTTTGTGTAAGTTTTGAATCAGAAAACTCTTAAGTCTTCCAACTTTGTTCATCTTATTCAAGATTTTTTGGGCCGTTCTGGGTCCCTTGTGTTACATATTAATTTTTGGGTCAGCTTTTCAGCTTGTTCGGAAAAGCAGCTAGAGTTTTGGTAGAGATAACATGGATCTGTAGATCAGCTTGAGGAATGTTGCCATTTTAACTAGATTAAGTTTTCCAGTCCATGTATAGAGGTATCTTTCCATTTATTTAGGCCTTATTAATTTCCTCAGTTAAGTTTTTTTTTTTTTTTAATTTACATTTTTGTTTGTTTTTGAGAGACAGAGACAGAGCAAGCAGGGGAGGGGCGGGGGGGGGGGTGGGGAGACACAGAATCTGAAGCAGGCTCCAGGCTCTGAGCTGTCAGCACAGGGCCCCACGCGGGGCTCGAATCCATGAACTGTGAGATCGTGACCTGAGCTGAAGTTGGGTACTTAAGCGACTGAGCCACCCAGGTGCCCCCCGTTTTTCATTTTTAAATATGTTGAGGTGTGTTTTATGGCCGAGCACCTGGTCTGTCATGCAGACTGTCCCACGTGCTGTGGATTTGGGTTTGGTGGGGGCGCTGTCTAGACGCCTGTTGAACCTCTGTTTGTCTTTCTTTTTCCTTTTTTTCCTTCCTTCTTTCTGTCTTTGGTTCTTTCTTTCTTTCTCTCTCTCTCTCTCTCTCTCTCTCCCCGTCTCTCCCTTTCTTTCTTTCTTTCTTTCTATGTTTATTTTTGAGAGAGACAAACAATGTGAGCAGGGGAGGGGCAGAGAGAGAGAGAGGGAGAGAGAGAGAGAGAGAGAGAGAGAGAGAGAGAGAGACAGAATTGGAAGTGGGCTCCAGGTTCCGAGCTGTCCGCACAGAGCCTGACGTGGGGCTCGAACTCACAGACCCCAAGATCATGACCTGAACTGATGTCAAATGCTTAACCGACTGAGCCACCCACGCGTCCCAGACCTTCTATTTCTTGATGGTCTTCTGTCTACCTGTTCCACGCATTCCTGGAAGGGGACCGTATTCTGTCTGTCCAGTCAGACCAGTCGGTTTTTGTGTCCCTTATTTTTGGGCTCTGTTGTTAGGCACGTATCTGTCTGTAATTGTTATGTCTTGAGGAATTGGCCCTTCCTTTCATCATTGTAGAATTCATCAAAAATCCTGTTGCTTTTAGTCCTGTTCTTCCGTTTTCCGTAAGATCTATTTTTATGTGTGTTTTCACGTAGCGGCCAGTGAGTTCGGGGCACAGCTTGTGTCCAAGTGGGGGGAGCCCGGAGCTGCCAGTAGTGCCGCTTGCATTTTTTTAAAATTTATTTTTAAAAGTTTTTACTATTTTAATGTTTTTATTTAATTTTGAGAGAGTGCAAGCCGGGGAGGGGCAGAGAGAAAGGGCAGAGGGTCTGAAGCGGTCTCTGTGCGACAGCAGCGAGCCCAATATGGGGCTTGACCTCATGAACAGCGAGATCGTGACCTGAGCTGAAGCCAGACTCTCAACCGACGGAGCCCCCCAGGCGCCCCTGTGCCACTTGCGTTTCAGAGGCGCTTTCTCAGTTTGGGTCTCTTTCAGTGTGAATTTTATTGTCCTCCTGAAATTATGCCTCATTTAAAAATTATTTAGTTTTCCCAGCATTCATTTGTATTTGAATTACCCATTTGCACACAAACACAAGTTGGTGTCTGAAAATATTAGGATACTGTGCTTGACTTAGATTACCTTCCTCCGTATGGGTTGTTTTATAATTGAGCACGGTGGATGAATCCTTAGAGTCTGCTTACTTAGCACAGTTTTCAGTGGAAGTCTGTTTCGTGTGTTAAGTATCTTAGATCTGGGTTTTGGCCATCTGCAGTTCTCTGGCAGCAGGGGTCAAGGGCAGAAGGTGCAGTCTGCTTCGGAGTAGCTCAAGTGAGAGTTCTCACGGGTCACCAGGTGGAAGCGGCCAGGAAGAAGGATGGAAAGTGGCGGTGGTAACTGATGTCTTCTGCTGGCGCAGCGCTGACACTTTGATTTGTGTCAGAGGAGCTGCGCATTCGCTAAACAAGAATGAGAAGAATGAGATCACAAAATACAGCCGTATTTTGTCAGCGATGCTGCAGGTCTGGTTCCAGACCACTGCAGTAAAGCGAGTATTGGAGTAAAAAGACTCAAGTGAAATTTTTGGTTTCCCAGTGCATGTAAAAGCAGTGTTGGGGCGCCTGGGTGGCTCAGTCAGTTAAGCGTCTGACTTCGGCTCAGGTCATGATCTTGCGGTTCATGGGTTCGAGCCCCGCGTCGGGCTCTGTGCTGACAGCTCAGGGCCTGGAGCCTGCTTCGGATTCTGTGTCTTCCCCTCTCTCTGCCCCTCCCCTGCTCACGCTCTGTCTCTCTCAAAAATAAACAAACATTTAAAAAAAAAAAGTTGTGTTTACACCGTAGGGTAGTTTATGAAGTGTGCAATAGCATTAGCTCTTAAAAAAGCAGTGTATGTACTTTACTTAAAAAACACTTTATTGTTGAAAAATGCTAACCATCATCTGAGCTTTCAGTGAAGGATAATCACTGGTCACAGATCATCGTAACAAATACAATAATAAACAAGTTTGAAATACTGTGAGAATTCCCGGAATGTGACCAGAGACACAAGCAAATGTTAGAGAAATGGCACCGACAGACTTGCTGGGCACCAGCCACAGGCCTTCAGTTTGTGCAAAGTGCGTTCCTTGCAAAGCGCAGTGAGATGAGACGCAGTCTCTGAGCTGTCCCAGCATCCAGAGGCTTCCCACAGCATTGTTACTTTTTACCGTTAAATATGAACCCGTCCATCTCTGACAATTAGGGAGCATCCGCCCTTCTCCGTCTCACCTGCTAACACGATGGGATGGTTGGCAAAGAGTACAAGACACAACAGTGTTAGAATTCATGGGTTTGGTGTCTTTTCTTGGAAAGGGACAAATGCAAGGTTTCAGTAGCCGGGTCCTTTGTTTGGATACACCAGGGACGCAGGGAAGCGTGGGCGCCAAGGGCTCTGGCGTTACTCGGTTTGAGTTATTGGGATAATGTCCTTCTAAAAATATTTGCTCCTTTTGTTTGTAGGTGTGAAGGACGTTTTCCTGCTCTGAGATGACCCCGCATGAATCCAGGGGTTGGGTCTTGGTGTTTGAACTCCTCTAAATCCTACAGTAAAGGTGCCTTAGGAGATCCCGGCTGCTGTCTTTTGCAGAGGTTATAGCTTATTTGTGTTCTAGGGGGATTTTCTGCCTTAGTGAAGATGTTACTTACTTGTCAAAGAGAAGAAAGTTCCTTTCTATACCAGCTTTGGAAGCTTTGTCCAGATTGCTGTAGGAAGCAGCTGTGGGTGGGATTTCCCCGGCCTCAGAAACGAATAGGAGCGTTCTTTTTCCAGAACCTGGTTAAATCAGATTCTTCGCTTAATCAGTGCGGTATGAAAGCATTTTCTAGGTTTTCACAGTCCCTGAGATATTTTGTAAGTGTGGCTTTGATACTGTGTGCTTCGTGCTTATGTGGAAGTGGGGATAAGACAGGGATCTCGTTTGAAAAAATTTCCCTAAAACCTTAACTTTAGCAATAACT
Organism: Herpailurus yagouaroundi; assembly: GCF_014898765.1. Taxonomy (NCBI): domain Eukaryota; kingdom Metazoa; phylum Chordata; class Mammalia; order Carnivora; family Felidae; genus Herpailurus; species Herpailurus yagouaroundi. The sequence goes on along the minus strand of NW_024412413.1, from coordinate 4,060,601 downwards.
CCGTTTGTCAATGGCATACTGCTCTTTGTCTTTTTTTTTTTTTTTAAGTTTATTCATTTATTTTGAGAGAGAGAGAGAGAGCAAGCAGGGGAGGGGCAGAGAGAGAGGGAGAATCCCAAGGAGGCCCCGCGCTCTCAGTGTGAAGCCCGAGGAGGGGCTTGAACTCACAAACGTGAGATCATGACCCGAGCCAAGATGGAGAGTTGGACACTTAACCAACTGAGCCACCCAGGTGCCCCTGTATGTCTGCTTCTTGATGCTTAGAGATGGCTTTTAGCACTTTCTGTGTGGAGTAGGAACACTGTCCTGTAGACAATAATTAATCTGTAATTGTTCACATACCTTATTAACAGCATTTATAAATGAGGAAGATCGAGAGAAAGGAGATGGAAAGAAGGACCTTGATGCATCTGGGTTTTTAGCCAGTATGGAAAATGATGCAGATATGTGGTCAGTGCTTTGACGCCGACAGCTTGATTTGTGAATGTTAGCTTTTCTGTAATCACATTTCGGTGATGAATTTCAAGATTAAGCGGAGGCGTTTTGCCTCTTGGCCTGCATGAGTCCGTTTTGGCACCAGAAACAGAAAGTAATAGGCGAAGCCGGCCTGGGACCCTCGTACACGTGAGGGAGGGCGTTCAGCTCGTGTGTCTGTGCGTGCAGTTCAGGACTTAACAAAAGTATCACATTTCTCGTTTTCTCTTTTTGTAAAATAAATCTCTTTCTCTGATGCCCTTTCTACTCCAACTCCTGCCTTTGCTAGAAGATATTTCTGACCCTCCCCAAGACCATTTGTTCTCTTCCGTGACGTCTGGAGTGTTAGTGGAGCCTTACTTACAGTCTCTAGATGTCCTTGTGGCGTTTCAGGTTTCGGATCAGAAGGACCCACCTCCCTCACACAACACTGCCACAGAATTTCGGAATTTACAGAGATGGTTGTTCTCCAGAAGAGTTTAATCACAGATGTCAAATCTGCAACTTAGGAAGCATTGACCACGGTTGGGTCTCTCGTTGTTGTAAAAGTCTTTGTCTTCAGTTCCCCCCGAGCCGACGTTCGGTAAGAAAGTACGTGCAGTGGATTCTAAGTTGAAAGTTGAGAATTGCACTTGTAACTTGATGCGACATGCTGGCATGGAGAATATATTATGTTTAGAAAAACAATCTCAGGAACTAACACAGACACGCGTGATTGACCGCCATCGCAGTGACCGTTTTCAAGGTGCAAGGAAAAGGTCGCCCTCCCGTCGGCATCTTCTCGTTGCTCTGTTGCGTATTTGCCATCAGTATTGGATGCTGGATGTTACGCCATAACGTGGTAGTGGAGAATTCAGTTGTTTGTATGGATGTCCGCACAGGATGCTTTTTTCCTGCCCTTTGCATAGGCTGAAGGTGAGTGACAGTTATTCTCGTCCTCGAAATTGTTAAAGTACAGATGCCGCTATCTTCACTCACCGGTAGATGTTTCCTCTTTCTTGTGTGGGAAAAAAAAAATGGAGGGGGCGCGTGGCTGGCTCAGTCCATGGAGCGTGAGACTCTTGATCTCAGGGTTGTGGGTTTGAGCCCCATGTTGGGTGCAGATGTTACTTAAAGGTAAAATCTTTCGCAAAAGAAAACGGAAAAAAAGAATGGAGGAATTTTACGCTTGGTCACTTTGAACTGAAGATGACACGAAGAACCAGACGCTAAGTTCACCTGAAACTTCTCTCCCAAAGGGCTGCTTGAGCAAGCGGCAAGCTCTCTAAAGGGGAGCATTTTCAGAGAAGCCCCGGAAGTCAGAGATGGAGCTCTTGTCTTGACTTTCAGGTAACTGAGGGACCTTCCCCAGGACACTAAACCTCTGTGGGCCTTTCTTTCTTTAATTCTTAAATGACGGGGCTGATTTAGGTTAGACGCTTCCACGTTTTTGAACTTCACGTCCCCTGTGTTTATTTTTATTTATTTATTTATTTTTTTTTCAACGTTTATTTATTTTTGGGACAGAGAGAGACAGAGCATGAACGGGGGAGGGGCAGAGAGAGAGGGAGACACAGAATCGGAAACAGGCTCCAGGCTCCGAGCCATCAGCCCAGAGCCCGACGCGGGGCTCGAACTCACGGACCGCGAGATCGTGACCTGGCTGAAGTCGGACGCTTAACCCACTGCGCCACCCAGGCGCCCCTCACGTCCCCTGTGTTTAAAGGCATATGGATTGGGGTGCCTGGGTGGCTCATTTGCTTACGCGTCTGGCTTTTGATCCCAGATCAGGTCTTGATCTTGGGATCGAGAGTTAAAGCCTCACATTGGGCTCCACGCTGGGCATACAGCCTACTTAAAAAAGTAAAAATAAAAACAACACAGGCGCTGGGGTGGTTGGTCCGCCTTGGGGACTGTTGGTTAACAACACCGTGTCCCTTGCTGTCGCTCTGAGGCCTCAGTGGCAGTACTCGTTCCAGCCTCTTCTTATGTAGCATCATGGGAAGATGTCATTCTTGTCCTTTGCTCTGATGGCTTTGCCTTTTTAATTACATTTGGTTAAAGCGAACGAGCTGGTATTTAATTCTGGTGACTGTTAAAGCGTATGGTGTTGCATTTGACTGGTGACCCAGTGAGTGTGACCTTGACCTCATTGCCACCCAGTACTTGCCTGGGTAACTCAAAAATGCAAAGAAACTCTGAAAACTGAACAGTCCATCTGTGCGTCTCGAGGCGCTCATCAACGTCTCCTGGGTTGAGGTACTGACCTGAGAGCCCATAGTACCCTCCCCCCCCGCCCCCACCTCCAGTCTGGGGCCTGGCTTGCACTGGCAAATACTCTGAAGCAGCTTTGCTCTGACTGACTTCGGGTCTGCCGTGAGGACCCTGCTGGCAGGCCTGTCCACCGTGCCCAGGAGAAGGGGCTTTGGGCTCCGCGCAAGGAATAATTTGCCCTCCGTGCGACGATCTGACCTGCTTTTCTCTCGGAGAACTTGTGAGTTGGAGACCCCTCCTGCCCTGCGCACGCTTATAGGAAACTCAGGAAACTTAAAACGCTCGCTTCAAACAGGAACTGATTAATGAAGTCAGTGATCATTGATTCTTTAACGTGTGCCAGGCAGTGTTTGTGGCTCTGGAGGTTCAAAATTAAGAAGACATTATGTTTTAGGGAGAGAGACCGATAATGAACAAAACCCCCCAAATAAGTACATAAGATGCCAGGTAAATGCCTGAGAAAAGATACACACCCAGTTGTGTTTACAAAGCTGTCCTTCGAGTGGTGCTCGTCTCGGAGCAAACGCTGTAGCATTTGCTGTTTTTTTCGTAGTAACTTATTTTTTATTAAAAAAATTTTTTTAAATGTTTGTTTATTTTTGAGAGAGAGAGAGAGAGAGAGAGAGAGTGAGGGAGGCGCAGAGAGAGAGAGAAGGAGACACAGAATCCGAAGCAGGCTCCAGGCTCCGAGCCGTCAGCACAGAGCCCGACTTGGGGCTCGAACTCCCGAACCATGAGATCATGACGTGAGCCGAAGTCAGCTGCTTAGATGACTGAGCCACCCTGGTGCCCCTTATTAGTAATCACTTAAATACGATTGGTGCGGGGCACAGACTGTGAAGAAAAACGAGGAGTGTTTGACTTCAGCAGAGTCCTCCAGTGCGATGATGGGGCTTGGAGGGGCCGGGTGCTGCTTCGGAATTGGGAGTTCAGGGAAGTCCCTCCTGAGGCAGTGACACTGAGCTGAGAACAGGGTCACCGGCCTGCTTGATAGCCTGTGTGGTAAAGGTGGAGGCCAGTCGGGAGGGACATGTGGAGCAGTGAGTCCCCAGAGTGCAGAGACCCCCCCCTTCCCCCCGCCCCCCTCCCCCTTCTGTCCCCCACCCCTCGCCCCAGCAGAGGCCTCTGTTGCGGGACAGGGCCCAGGGTGGTTTCAGAGCCCTGGGCGGAACACACGGCCCGAGGGGCGGCTGGAAACCAGTTGCTTCGGGCCTCGTGAACCGGGAAGACGTCGTTGGCCTTCTCTCTGTGCCATGGGAGGGGCTCGCAGAGTTCTGAGCAGAATTTGTACCGACCTGGTCTGCGATTTAAAAGCTCCTTCTGGCCTCCGGGCGGAGGCTGAGCTGGGGGTTGGGGGGGGGGGGGGGGGGAAGGGGGGGGGCCGCCGTGGCCTCCAGGTCCGGGCCGGGGGCGCGGGCGGCTTGGCTGAGGGTGGTGGCGTGGGGGGTGAGGAGAAGCGCGCAGGTTGAATGTGCTCTGCAGGGAGAGCCCGTGGGGCTTCATGCGGGTTGGGGGTGTGGGGTGAGGTTGGGAGCAGAAAGGCAGGGGCGCTGGCCAGGGTCTGGGCTTGTCGGCCGGCGGTGGGGAGATCGGGAGTTCTGTGCGGGCCGTGCGGGATTGGAGACGCCCACCGTGCACCTAAGCGGAGACGTCCTGTGGTGCGGCCAGCGTGGAAGTTCCAGAAGACGGAGCACGGGGTGCCATGGAAGCCCGGGGCTGGGAGCTCGCCTGCGAGGGGGGCTTCTGGAGAGCGGGAGCTGAAACTCCAGGCCGAGGGCAGCGCGGGTCGGGAGAGGGCACGGCGTTGGCACCGGGGGGAGAGGAGAGGCGCCCTGGCAGCGTGTCGTGGGTGACGTGCTTGGCGGGTGCAGTCGCGCTGCAGGGGGCGGTGAGGACTGCGCGGTAGTGGTGCTTTGTAACCAAGATTTTAGGTGACCTGAGCGCTGTGCCGCCGAGTCGCCCTGACAGGGAGGTGAAGTGACCTCGTCTTGGGTTTCTGTTTTTCTGTGTCCGTTTGGGGAGAGACGTAGAGATTTGTTAGTCAAGTCGCTTTGGAGAAATGGCTGAGCTTTCCCTGCCCAGAAGTAGCTCCTGGTAAGACGGGACCGACCGGACTCGTCCACCGCCACGGCCCTCTCCCTGGGACACTGAGCCGCCCGGGCCACCAGGTGGTGTCACACCACCGTAGGGCAGTAAGGAGAAACCAACTTGAGGTGAATTTCCCAGGATACACTTAAATGATCTTTTTAACTTGGGGGGAGATTCATTCTCCCATTCCATTCATAGCTCCTCCGGCCCCGGCCCCGGCCCCGGCCCCTGAACAGGTGGGCCGCCCGTTCGTCCTCGACACACCGTTGAGTCTCTTGCTTTTCTAACCAGATGGTAGACTTGTGAGATCTTTCCCTAGAAGTGTATAAAGAACTGTCTTTTGTCTTCCGTTGTGTGACTATACTGCGATTTATTTCGTTGGCCCCTTACTGGTGAACATCTAGGCCCCCTGCGTTGCGTGACTACAGAATGTGGCGGTGAGTAGCCTCGTTCGTACGTACGTCACGTTGCACGTTGGCGAGTACGACTGTCCGATAAATTCATAGGTGCAATTACTAGGCCAAAGGAAACGTGTTTTTTGTATTTTAACAGATACTGCCAAGAGGTCCTTCATAGCTGTTGTACCAACGGACACTCCCTTTGGCCGTTGAGAGGACCCGGTTTGCTACCTCGGTGCTAACAGAGTGTGCTCTCAAAGTGTTGGGAGCGCCGATCTTGCCGAGGTTTGAAGTGGCGTCGTTACAGAGTTTTATCTTCTGTTTTTCTTGTTCCGAGGCTGAGCACCGCTTTAGATGTTGAAGAGCCTATTTTTCTTTTATGTTCGTTCTCATTTTCTTGACCTGTTTTTCCTTTAGGAGGTCGGTCTTACCTGTAGCTGAAGAATATTTTCTAAATCAGGGCCGGTGGTCTTTTCTATGAAATAAACGCAGATATTTGTCTCACTTCCTTGTCTTTTGATTTTGTGTGTGGCATTTTTTTATGTAAAAATTTTTGAGGGGCGTCTGGGTGGCTCGGTCGGTTAACCATCTGACTCTTGATCTCGGCTCAGGTCATGATCTCGCGGTTGTGGGATCGAGCCCTGCGTTGGGCTCCCTGTTGAGTGTGGAGCCTGCCGGGGATCCCCTCTTCCTCTCTCTGCTCCTCTCTCCCACTCACGCCCCCTCCCTCAAAATAAATAAACATTAAAACATTTTTTTTGATGTCTTGGTAGATGAAGTTGTCCGTCTTTTTATGTCCTATAGATTTTTGGTGATGGACGCAGAGGTCTTTGCCCTACTCAGGGTTTCGTCAGGGTTGTGTCATCTCACTTTTGAGGTTTAGCCGTTTGCTGTGGTTGCACTTCTCGGTGTAAAGGTGAAAGTGCGGATCCGCTTTCCTTTCTGCTCTAGGTGCTGTAGATGGTCGCGGCGGCCGAGCGCCACAGTGACTGTGACGCGTCTTTCCTCTGTCCCCGCCCATCGCCCTTGCCCTCACCGCCCCACGTCCCTGGAAACTTTTTCAGCCCCATTTCCACCTGTTCAGCACCCACTCCACCGTGGGAGACTTACCCCTTCCTCCACCGAGTGTGTCCCAGGCTGCTGTTGGGCCGTAAGGATTTTATAAACATACTGATCTGAAATCACATTTATCACACGCTTATTAGAATATTTTATTTGTTTAGGAAGGAATTCTCCAAAGTGCCTTTCATTTCCACAACATACTTGACTTGGGTCTTTTGTTGGTTGTCTAAAAACTGTAGTGTCGTGTTTTCCCTGCATTTATGGTTGTCTGAGGTAGGAGGGCACATTGTGAGTCCTTTATGCTGGGAATTGGGAGTGATAGTTGGAGATGTTCACTCCTGCTTTTCAGCCATTCACTGGAGTGGACAGATGTCAGTGTGGACATAGATGAACTCAGAAGCACCTTCCCCTGAGAGATGTTGTAGGATATCGTCTCAGAACTTGGAAAATCTACTTTCTTTTCAACTGCACATGTCATGTTCACCAATCTAGATCCTAGTCTGGGCTGTAAAGTCTCAGTAAATATATGAGAATGATTGAGAACAGACAGAGACACAGTCTCTGACCGCAGTGAATTTACATTAGAAAACCGTAATCAGATGATATCTAGAAATATTCCAAGTTTTTGGCAATTAGCTCATCTAAATAATTGATTTGTCAAAGGAGAAATCGCAGGGCAAGTTAGTCTTTTGAACTGAAGGATAATGAAAGTCTAAGGATTTGTGGGATAAAGCTAAAGCAGTGCTTGCAAGGCAATTTATAATTTTAAATGTTTCTACCAGAAAAGAAGAAAGGTCTGAAAGCAGTGACCTTAGGTTGTACTTTGTGAAGACAGAAGAGCACAGTAAAACCCGAGTAGGCCGCAGGAAAAAGCGAACGGTAAGAAATCGGGGCCGAAGTCAGTGACCCAGAAAACAGAAACACACTAGAAAAAATTAACCAAGGCAAGATTGTTTCTTTAAGATCAATAAAATTGGTCAAAAAAAGAAAGGGCGCCATGCCCAGTGTCTCAAAGGAGGGCATGGTCGTCATGGAGTTAGCCGTCAGCGCAGAGCCTGACATGGGGCTCGGACCCACAAACCGCGAGATCATGACCTGAGCCGAAGTCGGACGCTTAACCGACTGAGCCACCCTGGCGCCCCCTGAAACCCTCTTTAAACCCTCGTCGTGTTTTCCTGGCTGTGGTTCCCTGAGCGCACTGCCATGCTGTTTTTCCAAGTCCTTTTTGTCACCGGTAATTTAAATGCTCTGCTCTCCTCCAGCCTCCTGAACGTCCTGCCCTGGCCCTCTGGTTAGATAAACTTTGTTTTTCTCTGATCCATGAAGTGTGTGTGTTGCCCCTAAGACATTTTTGCCTAATTCTCTGTGTGTGAGTCTTTCTCCACTGTTACATTTGGGAAGACGGCTTCTGACCTAGCTCCTGGCCGTTTGGAGCATTGCGCTTTGAACAAATGTTCTTGGGAAAATGTGTTGAGCTCCAGAAGGCTCAATTATGAACGTGCTTTACGATCACTTCTGCGAACCTGGCTTGAAATGCGTCAGTTTCTGCCGTTGCAGTTTGAGGACTTAACCTCGTATGAAAACTGTCTGAGAATTTTGAATATATCCGTTATTACTAGAAATATTTTGTATCAAAGTGTCAATCAGTTATTTTGAAGGCTGTGAAGAAATAGAATACTTATTTAGCTTTTGGTGTTTTACGAGTGACGACGTGTTGTCGTTAATCTGCATCATTTGGTTATGCTGAAACACATCTGTTAACTTTTTGGTTAAAGAGTTAGATAAACCGTGTCCATAAATATATTTAATGCTTCACAGTCACCCTTACTGCTATAACCATGGTTATAAACAGTATCCTCTTTAGTTCCTAAGACTGGAGACGCCCTCCGGCAGATACGATTCAGAAGTAATTAATAATACGACACAGTCTTTTTAGTTGTCACAGGGGTACTTTGAAGAAGGACGCTGGTAATCTTTGCCTCCGGGTCTTCATACGTTGATCTCTGAGTTTAGATGAGTGGTTTGCTTGACAATGAGGATGTTTTGTTGGTAACTCGAGAGCTTTTACGGACGAGGTAATCAAGCCCGTGTGCCTTACCAGGCTGTTGGCATATGTTTAAATAAAATGTATGACATGTCCCATTGCTCTGGTTGATTTTAGCACTTAACCTTCTGAGTAAAACAGTTTAATGTGTTTTCTGTTTATACCTGAACTTATAGGTCAATTTCATGTTACTGTGAAAATGAAACTTAGATAAAACCTATACAGAGTAGGACCCTCCCTCCGGTGGAATAAATGAATCATATCGGTACATTTTTCAGAGGTAAAGTTGGAGAAACCTATTTTGAGGGTTTTTATTTTCTTTTAGCTGTTAATGGAAAAATCGCCTGTGAACCTCTTAAAACATTTTAATATTGCAGCAAATCAAAAATTCAATAAAAAAATGTTTTTATGTATAAAACGCCTATAGAGAGATAAGGCTGTGTCCATTTTACTATGTTTCTGGTAACCACGCTTTTTCCTCCTTTTTTCTTAGGTTCTTGATTATTACAGACCATTTTCTGAAAAGCCCGGAATTGGTGAAAGCCATGTATGCCAAAATGAGCAATCAAGAAAGGTAACCCCAAAAACCAGTGTGGTTTTGAGTATTTAGCATTCCATATAGAGTATCCCGTACACATGAATGAAAAACTGTGTGGTTTCTTAGCTGGCACAAAATCTCTAACTACATGTTTCTGGGTCAGGAATGGTTTTAAATTGGCTGGTTAGCATTACCGCTCGGCCACAACAGGCAGTGATTTACGTGGGGCTGCGGAGTCCAGGTTGATGGCATCGTTCAGTGAGGGCGCGCTCGAAAACCGTGACCGGCACAATGTCAGGCTTGTCCCTTGACGACTGTCTGTAGGCTTGCAACGTGCTCCTGTTCGTAGCACCGGTGTGACGATGTGGGACGTGCTCCACCAAAGCTCGTAGGGACCAATAGGTATTTCCGGCAGAGTTGGTGCCCGTCTGCCACCTCCCTGCCGTGGCAGTGGGAAGAAGAGTGCCCTCAGAGCACTGAGACCTTGGCTCCGTGCCTCGTTGTGATGGTGCTTCTTCACGTGCCCGTAGCCGGGCCCTTTACCCTATTGGGGTTTGGTTTCCAGACCTGGACACGGAGAGGACAGTGTGAAACGATTTCCAGTATGACTCCGGCAGCTTGTGGCTTTCCTAGTCTCACTGGAGACGCTGCCTCAGGAGACATAAAACTTAACTTAGAAATCCCAGGTCTAATGATGAAAAACTGTAAAAAATGTTAATCTTTTGATTGTAGTCACCATTTGTATAATTGCTGTGGTTTTGAAATTCTTACGGTATATTTGGCTTCCAACAGTTCCGGGTATGCTCCTTCGTTGTAGTCTTGTTGAGGAACTCTCATATCTTTAATATCTTTGACAAAGAGGAAAAGTTTGTGCTTTTAAAGTCAGTTTAAATGCCGTGTTTATGGGGTTGCCGGGGTGGCTCAGTCGGTTAAGCATCCGACTTCGGCTCAGGTCAGGATCTCAGTCCGTGAGTTTGAGCCCTGCTGACGGCTCAGAGCCTGGAGCCTGCTTCGGATTCTGTGTCTCCCTCTCTCTCTGACCCTCCCCCATTCAAGCTGTGTCTCTGTGTCCCAAAAATAAACGCTAAAAAAATATAAATAAATAAATAAATGCCATGTTTATAAACCCAGTGCCCCCACCCCCCCATATGCATACTTCTGTTGCAGAAAAAGAATTATTCATAGTTTTTGACCTAAAATATGTGACACAAGGAACAGGGCTATAAGTTAGGAAATGGCTTTGCAGTGAAGAATACCTGAATGCAAGGAGAATAATGCCTGGTTGAATTGTATTTTTTTTTTTTTAATGTTTATTTATGTTTGACAGAGAGACAGAGTGTGAGCAGGGGAGGGGCAGAGAGAGAGGGAGACGCAGAATCCCAAGCAGGCTCCAGGCTCCGAGCTGTCAGCGCAGAGCCCGACGCGGGGCTCCAACTCACAGACTGCGAGATCATGACCTGAGCCAAAGTCGGACACTTAACCGATTGAGACACCCACGTGCCCCTTGAGTTGTATTTTAATGTGCAATTTTGTATTCTTCATATTCCTTACAAAAGATCAGTGTTTAGGCTGCCCCATTATGTAACCAAGACGGTGCCAGACTAAACGTTTTCCGTTTTTATTTAAAAAAAAGTCGCAGCCACTGCTTCCCTTCATGGAGCATCTGCTCACGTGTCACTGCCCCTCTTTACTTTTCTTCCAAAGGAGAAGCGCTTTCATTTCGTCGTGTCACTCATTGTACATCGTATTGTGTCACACACCTGCGTGCTGCCTTGTGACAGCGCCCTTGGGCTGTCAGCCTGAGAGGGAATGGATTTTGTCTTTGATTCTGGGGTGCCCACGTTTCCCAGACAGTGCTTGGCACGACACAGGTTCCAGAAAAGGTTGTTTGGATGAAAACATGAGGCAAATGAATTTTGTCTTTTAATGTTTATTTTATTTATTTGTCTATTTGTGTGTGTGTGTGTGTATGTGTGTGAGAGAGAGAGGGAGAGAGAATGAGCGGGGGAGGAGCAGAGAGAGAGAGGAGGACAGAGGATCCCAAGCAGGCTCCATGCTCACAGCAGAGAACCTCATGTGGGGCTTGATCTCCTGAACCATGAGGTCATGACCTGAGCTGAAGTCGGATACTTAACTGAGCCACCCGGGTGCCCTGCGAATGAATTTTCTTATTGTCGGGAAGGTCTATCCAGTAAGTGCGCTTACTCGGGTCATATCATCTGCCGCGTCGGAAACCTCAGGGTCCCCTTTCCGGTTCCCGGGTCAGTGGCCTTGCTGAGGTAGCCATCCCCGTGTCTGGTGAGCTCGCTCTCACCACACCTTTGCTTTACCCTTACGTCCTCTTTGACTGGACTTCGGCTGTGGCCTTTTAAAAAATTGTGATAGGGCGCCTGGGTGGCTCAGTTGGTTGAGTGTCTGACTTTGGCTCGGGTCACGATCTCACAGCTCGTGAGTTCAAGCCCCGTGTCGGGCTCCGTGCTGACAGCTCGGAACCTGGAGCCTGCTTCGGATTCTGTGTCTCCCTCTCTCTGCCCCTCCCCCAGTCATGCTCTCTCTCTGTCTCAAAAATAAACAAACATTGAACAAGATTTTAAAAAGTTGTGATAAAGGACACATAACTTCAGATGTACTACAGTAACCGTGTTCACGTGTGCAGTTTAGTAGCGCTCTGTACACGACACCGTTGTGAGGCCAGCCTCCAGAGCTTCCTTGTTAACAGCTCCCCATCGCCCCTCCCCCAGCCCCTGGCAGCCATCATCTGACTTTCTGTCCCTATGATATTGATGACCGCGAGTGCCTCCCGTAAGTGGAATCCTGCAGTCTTTGCCTTGTTATGACTGGCTTATTTCACTTATGATAATGTCCTCAAGGTTCATCCGTGTTGTGTCAGGTGTCAGAATCTCCTTCCCTTTTTTTTGGTTTAAAATTCTTTTAACTTTTATTCATTTTTGAGAGATAGAGAGGGAGATACAGAATCCGAAGCAGGGTCCGGGCTCCAAGCTGTCAGCACAGAGCCCGTCCCGGGGGCTCAAACCCACGAGCTGCGAGATCATGACCTGAGCTGAAGTTGGATGCCTAACCGACTGAGCCACCCGGGCGCCCCTTTCCTTCCTTTTGCAAGGCTGAATCCTCTTCCGTTGTGTGGATGGACCACGTTTTGTTTACCCACTCATCCGTCGGTGGACACTTAGGTTGCTTCTGCTGTTCAGCTCTCCTGAATCAGGCTGCCATGACCACGGGAGGGCAGCGGCCTAAAGTCCGATCGTTCTGATGTTTGTTTCGTACTACCGGCATGGATCTCGCCCTGCCATTTCAGTGGCAGGTCCTGCCTGCCCAGGACGCGGTTAAATTCCATGGTGTGGCTGTTTGAGGCCCTTTATAATGTTGCTTCATTTCCAACCCCTGCCCCTTCTCTCCTGGTCACCACAGTGGCAACAGAGAACTCCTCTCAGTTCTTGAGGCCTTCCCTGTACTTGCTTGCCTTTGCATGTGTCCCTTTCTCTGCCTGGAACGTCCTGGCCCCCGCCTCTCCTCCTCGTGAATGTACAGCTGACCCTTGAGCCCATGGATGTGAACTGCACAGGTCCACTTATGTGCCAAGTTTTTCCAGTAAGTACAGGACTGTAAGTGTATTTTCTCCTCTTCCTTCTGTTTTCTTTTTTTTTTTTTAAATTTAAAAAAAATTTTTTATTTATTTTTTTTTTTCAAAAGTTTTTTTTTTTTTTTATGTTTATTTATTTTTGAGAGAGAGACAGACAGGGCATGAATGGGGAAGGGCCACAGAGAGGGAGACACAGAATCTGAAGCAGGCTCCAGGCTCCGGGCTGTCAGCACAAAGCCCGATGCGGGGCTCAAACTGACAAACCGCGAGATCATGACCTGAGCCGAAGTTGGATGCTCAACCCTCAACCGACTGAGCCACCCAGGCACCTCTTCATCTTTTTTTTATTAGACACTGAGCACGAGCAAGGGTGAAGGGCAAAGGGGGAGAGGGAGGGAGGGAGGGAGGGAGAGAGAGAGAGAGAGAGAGAGAGAGAGAGAGAAAGAGAATCTTAGGCAGACTACATGCTCAGGGTGGAGCCTGACCCAGAGCTTGATCCCACAACTCTGGGATCATGACCTGAGCCAAAATCAAGAGTCGATCCTTAACCAGTTGAGCCTCCCAGGCGACCCCCCCACCTTATGATTTTCTTAATAACCTTTTCTTTTGTCTAGCTTACTTCATTGTAAGAATATAGTATATAACACGTATAACATCCAAAATATGTGTTAATCAGCTTATGTTATTGGTAATGCTTCTTGTCAGTAGTGGGCCATTAGTAGTTAAGTTTGGGGGGAGTCAAAAGTGAAATATGGATTTCTGACCCTATAGGGGGTAGCTGCCTCTGTCCCCTGTGTTGTTCGGGGTCAGCTCTACACTTGTGCATTTAGGTCCTTTTCAGAGCTCATCTGAGCTTTTTGTGGTGACTGCCTCGAACGGCTGGCTGAAAGGCCTGAGGCCTCAGTGCTGACGGTGTCTGTGCTGGTGTGTGTGCAGGGGGGCGGGGGGGCGGGCGCAGGGAGGAGGGGAGTGGGGGGGCTCAGCAGAGGCGCTCCATCTGTGATCGAGGAGAGGCTCTTGGGTTCCCTACAGACCCCTTTTCAGGCAGTAACAGGGAATTCTGCGCTCAGAGTGGTACGTTTGCAGGTTAACAGGATGGAAAAGATTGAGTTTTTCTCAACAGGGACAGGCAGTGAACGAACGTGCTTCCTGTGCACCTACAATGGATGCTCTAGGTGGGCGCCACCTCTGTGACGGCGCTGAGACCGTGTCCTGTGTTTTGTGGTTCCCGTGAGGGGCTCCACTCGAGAGCCCTGTGGGGATACGTGGTGCTTCCTCCGAATCGCCTGACGAGGTGCCCTGGCCGCGGCCCCCGCCTGCTGAATTGCAGTGGCCCGTCGGGTTAGCGGCTGCTGGATTTAAAATCGAGTGAGGATCGGTCAGTGAAACAGGCGGTGTGTTCCTTAAGTGCCTGCTGGTGGTCCCTGGGGCCTCGAGGTGACGGCGAGACACCGCCCCTGCCTTTCGTGTGGGCGGGCCTGGCCGGAAGGTGCTGGACGTGTTTTGCTGCCCTTTCCTGGAGCAGCTGCTTTGGGCTGTGCCCTCGGTTGACTCCAGGCCGCTTGGTGAGAAGCGGTGGCTGCGGAGTCCCAGGCAGTTCCCATGACTGATTGGCAGAAACGAGGGTCTGCACTTACACAGTTCTCTGGTCCCCCTTCCCAGTGAGTCGCACTATCGTTAGATTGACACAGCTGCCCTCGGAAAACACTATTGTAGTTTCCAGGCTTGTGATCTCTGTAGCAGGGTAACGCGCACAGCGGCGGTGGTTCCGTGGCTCACTGCTTTGGAGAAGTTCCCTCCTCTTGTGCGTCCGTGTTTCTTCTGTCGGATAGGGGTACGGATGGTAGCCTCCCCGTGACATGGCCATAACTAATTGAAGCGTAGGATGAAGGGATCAGTGCCTGGCATGCGGTCATCACTCAGTCAGTGAGTTGCTTCTGTGCTCCTGCTCTTCCGCGTCCTGACTTTCTCTCCGGGTAGCACCCTACAGCCTTTTCACTTCATCCTCGAAAGACCCCGCGACACAGGTGTCATTCTTGCCGTTTTCCACGTCGGGATCTGGGGCTTTGTGGGTTAAGGTATTTGCCCTGCCCAGGTGGCCAGCCTAGTGTTTGGACTCAGCGTGTCTGATGCCAGAATCAACAGTCTCTCCTTCCCCACCACACAGGAATCTCGTATGCCTGTAACTTAGGGATGAGCGAGGTGGGTTCGGCCACGGCTTTGTGCCTGCCTGCATCTTGGTTAGCTTGTCCAGGTTAATATAGGTTTTGGCCTTTATGGCACACCATTCAACAAATGGTATCTGTGGGGCGGTCCAGATGTAAATTCCCAGTTCGTTGGGGCCATCAGCCCTTAGTTGAATTGCAGACATTTAAAAAAAAATTTTTTTTTTAACGTTTATTTATTTTTGGGACAGAGAGAGACAGAGCATGAACGGGGGAAGGGCCAGAGAGAGAGGGAGACACAGAATCCGAAGCAGGCTCCAGGCTCTGAGCCGTCAGCACAGAGACCAACATGGGGCTCGAACTCATGAACCGTGACGTCGTGACCTGAGCCGAAGTTGGACGCCCAACTGACTGAGCCACCCAGGAGCCCCAAATTGCAGACATTCTATTTCCAGAAGGAGAGACTATTATTACGTGCCCTGCTCATAGAACTCACGCCCTTACAAGCTCCCCCTGCTTCTTGGTACCTCACTCCAGTCCCCCCACAACCACCTTACCCATTTCAGGGTGGTACAGGTGTGGCTATTAACATTAAGCCTGCATTGGGCACCTGGGTGGCTCAGTCGGTTGAGCATCCGACTTTGGCTCAGGTCATGATCTCACGGTTTGTGGTTCGAGCCCCGCGTCGGGCTCTGTGCTGACAGCTCAGAGCCTGGAGCCTGCTTCGGATTCTGTGTCTCCTTCTCTCTCTGCCCCTCCCCTGCTCATGCTTTGTCTCACTCTGTTTCTCAAAAATAAATGAATGTAAAAAAAAAAAAAAAAATTTAAAAAAAAATTGAGCTTGCATTAATCTAAGCAGGACTTTCAGATATAAATTTTGCTATAGAATTTTCCCTTAAATGTATATATTTCCCTTATATGTATCTCTCTCTCTCTCTCTCTCTCTATATATATATAGCCTTTTTTTTTTTTAATGAAATGGGAATCCTGATTTTGAGGGCAGACTGTGTAACTATTTAATCAGAAGTGAATCAGAAATAGAATGCTAATGACAGCCAGTGGTCGAGAGAGAAAATTACAGAAGCTTCGGTCTGCATTAAGGGGTGTGTCCGGTGAGCCTGTGGCAGCCTGAGTGAGGACTTCTGGGTTGAAGAAGGATGGAGGACTCTCACACTGATGTGTGACTTTAGATAGGTAGTCTCTGACATCTCGCTTCTTCGTTCTTCACCTCTGGGAGACTCACCAAGTCAGTGAGTGAGTAGCACTGGTATTTTGTTACGTTTCCAAGGAAGTGTGCAGAGTGGTTCCCCTGCAGCTGGAAGGAGTCAGGCTTCCCACATGACATCCCCCGGTCCCGGATCACACGGTACTTTTCAGTACACATGTTTTCTGGCTTAGAAATGGAGGGGCAAATGTAATCCACCGTTAAAATACATGATTTCGAAAAAAAATTCTTCCTTGAGCTGTTAAGTCCCACGTGTGAGTCCCACATTTTGATGAGACGGATGGTTTTTGATGGTGGCTAGATGTAGGGGGGGTTGGACAGTTAGATGGGGCCTCTGGTTGGGCCGGCCCCCTTGTAAATGGCAGACGAAAGTGTTTGGACCCACTCCCTAATGATGGGAGCCGTTAAAGGTTTTTATTGACAGATAACAGAATAGAAGTCAGATCATTTAATGAAGTATAACTGATTCTCAGGTGATAGTTAAACTTGACTTGTATTTTTTTATTTTGAACATTCATGTTCTGGT
>NW_024412413.1:4021359-4044127 GCF_014898765.1 Herpailurus yagouaroundi | reverse complement strand
AATTTCTTTCCTCCGTTTTTCTGTTGTTATTTTAACTTTGCTTTTTTTTTTTTTTTTTAACCATCACGTTTTGGGGCCCCCCCCCCCCCCCCACTTAAAATCACTTAAGTCCTCGTCTGCTCTGCTGTCCCGTGTTACAGTCACACAGTAGAGGTGCTTCGCCCGAGCAGGGAGGAGTGTGAGGGTTGAACGGCCTCTGCTGAGCCTGTAAAGAAGGCAGCATCTGCACCTGTTACCATATCTGGCAGCCGCCGCTTCCAGGCCTCCCTCTGTGTGTCCCCTGGGACTCCAGGGCCTTCCTGCCTCTGCCTGACAAACTTGGGTACCACCCTGGGCCTACTCTTTCTGTCTTGGACCTCACACAACCCCTTCAGAGTCTGCTCCTCCTTTTTCTGTGCTCTGTTCTGAGTCCACGAGGCGCTGAGTTCCCTGAAACCAGAGCTTATGACTTGTCATACCTAGCAGCCATTGTCACGCTTTCCCAGCTTAAAAAGAATATTTTTAGCGCAGACATCTGGGTTCCTTTTGGATCATACCTAGTAGGTAGCCTCCTCCCCAGCGTTCCCGGAAAGTCGACCTGCCTGGGGAAAGCGGAAAGCCTGGCTTTACGGCCTGAGAGCACCCCATTCATTTTTTAAAGCTTCTGTGTGAATAAGGGAAAACAAAAATAACCCTAGCACTGCACTGTTTGTTGTTCTTCTGTACTCAGTTGAGGGGGTCATCTGTTTTATTTTGGATTAATAATTGCTGTAAGAAATCTGAAGGTTTTAGGAGTTTTGAAAACCTGTAAGGTCTGTGTGTGATTTTTTTTTTTTCCCCCAGAAGGATGATCTTTCCCATCATTTGGCAAAAATACAGGAAGAGTTTGGTATAGTTTCATTTCATGCTTGAAACTTGCAAGAGTAAACAAATTCTTTTTTCTGTTTGTTTGGTAAGAAACGCTCCAAGCCTACTGTAAGTGAATTTCCCCTATTTGCTAAGCATTCCTGTCCTTTCTGGTTCAAAAATAAATGAGAATTATACATGTAATCTCAAGTCAGAGCGTAATTTTGAGAAACATCCTGCTTGGTTTATACTGGATAGATTGCCCTGGGTGAGACTTGTTTTTTTTTCTCAGAGAAGGAAAGAGTTTGTTGAATGGAAACACTTATGGGATAATGTAAGTGTTGATGTAAAATCGAATAGGTCTGGTCTTCAGATTTATGTCTTGGTAAACTAAAATGATGAAATAAACAAAGCCAGCCTTCACAGGAAGGACAGCAAAGTGAGCGGCTGAGGCCTGTGGCCCAGGAGTGAGAGCTGGAATCCTGTGTCTGGGTCCTGATGCAGCTCGGCACGTGTGATATGGGGCGTGTGAATTGGCCTCACTGAGCCCTGTTTGCCGTTCTTAGTGCAGGCCAGTGGCAGTGCCTGTCTCTTGGAGTGTCGGTAGAGTAAATGAGATCCGTGTGTGTAAAGCGCTCAGTAGCCCAGGAGTGAGCTGTGAATGGATGTGAGTCCCCTGAACTTTGCTGTTGTTGATATTGTGTACGCGTTATAAAACTTGACAGCATTTCTGAAATAACTGAATTAAGGGCTCACAGTAAAGGGCATATAACGGGCTCGTTTCTGTAGCCACGTCACATCAGAGAAGTCAAGATTTGAAAAAACATGTAACTGATGAAGATTGATTTTATTCACAAAAAATATTTGCCCTAGTTAGACATTATAAACAAAGTAAGGAATTTAAAAAATTAAAACATCCTCTTAAAATGCGCTCTGTAAATATTTTTGGTGTGGTGCAATTTCAATATTTCGTATTTATGTAAAATTTTTTTTATGTTTCACAGAGTCACCTTGTTGGACCTTATGATAGCGAAAATCGTGGGTGATGAGCCACTGACCAAGGATGACATCCCTGTGTTTTTGAGCCATGCCGAGTTGATTGCAACCACGTTTGTGAATCAGTGCAAGATCGTGCTGAAACTGACCTCTGAGCAGCACGCTGATGATGAGGTACGAGGACAGGTTTCATAATCTTGAATGAGAGAGGGAAAGGGAGATTTTCTGACCTAGTCTGGTCCTCCATGAGAATTTCTCTTTTAAAGCTTTAAAATATAGTGCGTAAGTAACATATGGACTGAGTGTGCCCTGCCTCCAAATTCGTATGTTGAAAGTCTGGTGGCCCACGTGATGCTGTTCGGAGGTGGGGCCCGTGGGAGGTGTGAGGTCCTGAGGCTGGAGCCCTCGTGAATGGGATTAGTGCCCTTATGCGAGAGACCTCGGAAGGATCCCTTGCCCCTTCCACCACGTGAGGACACGGTGCGGTTGGCCATCTGCAGCCCGGAAGAGGGCCTTCATTGGACCCCAGCCGTGCAGGCACCCTGACCGTGGACTTGGAGCCTCCAGAACTGTGAGCCATAAATGTTGTCTCTAAGCCCTCCAGTCTGCCGTGTTCTGTTACAGTGGCCCGAATGGATGAGGACAGTATCCTCGGTTTGGAACAGTTAGGAAAACACAGGTAAGGGAAGACAGTGCCCGTCTTCCTACCATCCAGATTTAACGACTTGAAACAAAATTCTGGGTAACGTATTTTTCCAGGCAGCTAACATCAAATGTATGCATGCACACGTGCACAAACATGTATTATGAAAAATGAAACCATGCTGTGCTTTTTGTAAGTTTCTGTTTTTTCTTCTACGGAATGTAAGTTTTATGAGGGTAAAAGTTTTGACTCTTACGTTCCTATGTTCATGGTACACAGTAGGCATTTAGTATCGGCTGACTGCATGAACCGTCCGTTGTGAATGTCATGAGAAAAGCCAGGGTAGCATTGTAAGTAAAGAACTTGCCACAGCTTGCCCGTCCGGCATTCAGGCTGTTCCCACTTGTGCTCACTGTCGCCAGGGCTGTGGTACATGCCTTCACAGTTACATCTTTGTACGTTTGCCTCGTATTAGCCTCGGCGTGAAATTGCTGCCCGTAAGGGTGTATCCCGTTTTAAAGCTTCTGGTACACATTTTAAATTGCCTTCCAGAAAGTTTGTTTCTTCTGTCCTTGTAGGAGATTCGCGATCATACACCAGCCTGGTCAGCTTCTTCAAGTATTTTTTTTTATTCTCCTCAAGGCTGCCCTGGATCATTCGCGTCTTTACCAAGGGGACGGAAGCTACTTCATGCCAATTCCGCTTCCCTTCTCTTTGCGTGACAAAGTCTCTTTATTCTTGTCTGTCCCATCTTCCTTCCCTCCTGTGTTAAAGTTAGAATGGTTCTTTCTCTGGGACACTACTCAACAGTAGAAAGGGATGTGTTTGTCACACAGGCAGAGAGGAATCGCAAACCTGCTGCATGAGGGTAGCCAGAGTAGAGCGCGAAACTTACCAACAATAACAAAGCCTGCGAAACGTCACCAGGGGCTGGAGGTCTGGAGGGGTAGAATTGATTGTGGGGGGCACGAGGGAACGTTTTGGGTAATGGAAAGGTTGTACCTGGCCGTGTATGTCGACACAACTGTGTACCATACACTCAAGATGGGCGTATTTTTATTGTGTCAAGCATACGTCGGTAACACTGACGTCTGTGGGAATGATGGGTGGGAGGGGCCGCCCTCCACAGGACCACCCACCATGCGGATCCGTAGCGTTTTCCAGGGAGCTGTGCGTGATGCCACGAACCTCTTAGCTTCCCTTGTAACCGCGGGCCGCGGTTAGGACTTCCACTGTGACAGTAGATTTCCTTCTCGGTGAATGTACTGTTTTTCAAGGTTACTTTGCTGTGGATTTTCTGTGCCGCGTTCCTACAGACCACATTTGCGCTCGCTGGCAAAGCTGGTACTTTCATTCTCATTTCTGTGCTAGAAGAGCCAAATCTCAGCTTCCTACTGCCTTTCCTTCCTGGAGATAGATTGGCCTTTGTTTCCAGTAGGAGGAGCAGTGAGCTGTGCTTCTAAAAAGTTTCAAAAATCAATTCTCTAGGAGACAGAAAAGGAACTAAAACTTAGTACTTGGTTAAGACCCAGCTTTCAACTTTTTCAGGGCACTTGTATTTATAGTACAGATAATTTCAATATTGTCATAAGAAATGACCTGATGAAACTAGTTTTTTTTTTTTAATGTTTATTTTCTTTGAGAGAGAGAGACAGACAGACAGTGTGAGTGGGTACGGGCAGAGAGAGAGGGAGACACAGAATCCGAAGCAGGCTCCAGGCTCTGAGCTGTCAGCACAGAGCCCGACGCGGGGCTCGAACCCAGGAACAGTGAGATCATGACCTGAGCCGAAGTCGGACGCTTAACCAACGAAGCCACTCAGGTGCCCGATGGAACTTTTTATATTGGGGAAAGTTTGTGTATTTCTTTCAGATAGTTTCATTTCTAAGATGGGAGGAAATACTGTATATTAATAGATAGAAATTAACTTAAGTTTATTTACTTATTTTGAGAATGAGCAGGCAGGCGTGGGGCAGAGAGGGAGAGAAAGAATCCCAAGCTGGCTCCGTGCTGTCAGCACAGAGCCTGATGCAGGACTGGAACTTAGGAACTGCAAGGTCATGACCTGAGCCAAAACTAGGAGTCAGACCAACTGAGCCACCCAGGTGCACCAATAGATAAAAATTTATAGGCCGTTTTCTTTTGAGAACTGTCCTGTCTTCCTTCCCTTCTGTCTTAAAGCTAGAACGGTTAGAATGGTTCTTTCCCCAGTAGTTCACTTTGTAAAAACTCATTAACCTCCACCCTCCTGACTTGTGCACGTTACCGTATATGTGTTCTCCTTTAAGTTAGAAGGTTTTAAAAAAGCCACAGTAGTTTTTAAGAAGACCTCTAACCTCAATATTTCAATATACCATATACCCAGTGGCTACTGGGGCTGGCCTGTACTGACTTCTGAGTCCATCGTTAAATGTTCAGAACCCCCTGAGATGTTAAATACTCCAGGGTAGAGGTATTTACACCGTGGAAACCAGCAAATGCCGCTGATCGGGGCTCCCCACTCCTGCCTCCTCTCCCTGTCTCCCCCAGCCAGCAGACAGCAGACCACTGCATTTACCCGGCTGGGATATCCGTAGGACAAGATACCCAGGAAGGTTCTTACCATGCTGTGGCTGAAAAATTGGAACGAAAAGTCGTGTTTGTATCATCTGTGTGTTAATTTATGTAATTGTGTGCCTCTAAAATCCTGAGGGTGTTTTTTTTTTTTTTTTTTTCCATGCCGCCTTAGTGAAAATAGTCTTAGGTTCTCACATTAACGTGCGTGCTTCTGCCTTTGGTATTTTGTGTGTACCCTTTTTTCTAGTTTCTGATACATTTTTGTCGCTCCTAGTGTGCTGTTTATCTCGTAGGACTGACGGGTCAGTTAGCTTTGTCTCGAGCCTTCGTCTTGTTGCTTGTGGTGAGCCTGGCCTTTCCTCTGAAAGTGAAAAATATTTCCTTCAGTTTTGTATTTTCTTGTATTTGTCCGTTAGGAAAATGATCTTCGGTTGTGGGTTTCTCTTCCTGTTTCACTCTGCGTTCCCCAACTTCAGTTGTAATATGTTTCTGTAGTAGGCATTTGAATGAGAACGGGTAATCTTTTATTCCACAGACTGATAAGGGATTAAATATTTGTGCTATGCAGATAATACTTGCTTATTCAGTAAAAAAAGTTCACACTGAAGTCAGCGAAACAAAAAGTCCTCATTCTCGCCCAGCCCTCCTGTTTTCTGCGGATATCTTAGCGTATACTTTTTTTTCTTTTCCTTTCAGAGTTTTTTGTATGTACACGCCTGTGTTTTGCCTCTTGGTTCGGTCCATTACTACTTTTTCTGTGTGTCTTGTGCACTTCCTCCTCCTTCACAGGTGAACAGTGTCTCACTAGATCGATCTGCCAGAACTTTCTCATTGACCGTCTGTCAGCATACACCTCAGTTGCCTCCAGGGTTTTGTTTTAAAAACCTTTTCACAGATAATGCCCCAGTGTAGGTGTCTCTGCAATTTTGGACCAGCTGATCTGGAATTATAAATTCCTGGAAGTCGAATCGCCGAGCCAGAGTCTGTTTATTTAAAAATTTCAGGAATATTTCTAAATGCCGTACCAACAGAGCATGAGAGTGCGTGGGTTTGCGGCCTTTCACTAATCTGGTTTGATTACCATTTCTCGTTAATTGTTTCGGTGTCCAGCATGTTCGCTTTTTTGTGTGTCAGTTTACCTTTTAAAATAAAGTTATTAATGAGCATTTTCAGAAAATTGGTGTTTTTGTCACATATGCAGGAAACTTTTCTTTCCCCAGAGTTAATTGTTTGCTTGAATTTATCTGTGATATTCTTGGCCTTTTAGAAGTTTTACTTTTTGTTTTTAATCTAGTTAGGCTTACCAGTTGTATCCTTCTGGTTTCTGAAGGTTTTTTTGTTTTTTGTTTTTGTTTTTTTCTTACATATTTTATAAAGCCATCTCCAGTTAGACTGTGGAAATACACACCTGTATATTCTAGGGGTTTGTTTTGTTTTGTTTTGTTTTGTTTTGGTATTCTGTCCACATTTTTAACTGGCCTTGAATTTATTTTTGAGTAAGGAGTGAAGTATAGATCCAAGTGAATTATTTATGTCTTGATGATCCAAGAGCATATAATCTTTGGTAAAGGACGGCTTGGATTTGAATCTTGATTTCCTTTATCATTGGTGTCTGATCTTCATCTTGGAAAAGTTACTTACCCTCTGTGCCTCCATTTCTATACCAGTAAGATGAATGGTACTTTTTTTAATGTTTAGTTATTTATTTTGAGAGAGAGGTGGCCGCGGCGGGGGGGAGGAAGCGTGTGTGGGAGTACGCACAGGGGAGGGACAGAGAAAAAAGGAGAGAGAGAATCCCAAGCAGGCTCCACACCATTAACACAGAGCCCGACGACGTGGAGCTTGGGGCTAGTGAGATCATAACCTGAGCGAAAACTAGGAGTTGGACGCTTACTGACTGAGCCACTGAGGCACCCCAAGACAAATGGTATTTCATGTAGGCATTTTGTATGCTGACTAGTACATAGTTAGTGTTTCCCAAATATTAGCTGTTAATTGTTGTATCAATGCCATTTAGTGAGTAATCTCATCCTTTCCATTAATTTTAATGTTACTTTTGTCATATATTAAATTCTTGTATAATTTTGGATCCCTTTCTGTATTTCCAACGTTTTACAGAGAGAACCAGTGAGATACTAACAACCGTCAAAGAAGTCAGAGCTACGTGTTTTATAGGCACTGAAGGCCTGCTGGAATGACTTAAACAGAGATGCAAACGCTGGTCTGTGCACAAGGCAGTAATTAATTACATTCCAGCCAGACACAAGTAATCTGCCTTTCTGTAGATAAGAGTCATTTGCATAATTATCAGTTTTCCACAACGTTAAATCTTGTAAGGGTGAAGTCAATCTTGCCGGATGGTGTAGATGGGAGACAAATCTTTCTTCCCCCCCTTGTGCCCATTGCAGAGTCCTGTTCCTTTGATGTGCCTGTGTCTTTTTTCCCCAGAGCCCAATCCAATGAATAGGGTTTTATGATACTTGTAAGTAGCAGAAGGACATCTTGCTCATTCCTCTTATTTTTTTATTATTTTTTAAGTTTATTTATTTATTTTGAGAGAGAGAGAGAATGAGTAGGGGAGGGGCAGAGAGAGGGAGAGAAAATCCCAAGCAGGCTCTGTGCTGTCAATGCAGAGCCCGACTCGGGGTTCAAACCCACAAACCGTGAGATCGTGACCTGGGCCGGAACCAAGAGTTGGATGCTCAACCAACCGAGCCCCCCAGGCGCCCCATCCTGCTTTTTAAGAGAATATTTTTCCTAGCTGTTTTTTCATTATTAGTTTCCAAATGCACGTTAGAAACACATTAGTAATAAAAGGATTCTAATGACTAAAATTGGGAATGTGTTAGGTGGAGAGAGATTAATTTTCACTGGGGTTGACCTCAGTTAATATCCTAGAATTTAGGAGCTGGAAGGAAACTTCTAGATTCTCTCTTCCAACCCTCTGATGTTACTGTTATCTCTTTATCATGGAAAATTTCCAGCAGACTAAGAGAAAAAAGTATCCTGCAAGCCCATGCCCTGCATCAGCAGCTCTCCTCTCCGTTAATTACTTTTCTTGTTTTGTCCACAATCCCACCGTCCGCCCTGCGTTGAAACAAAATTCCCACGAGTTTCATCAGCCCGATGTTTTATGTGTTAAAAGGTGATGAGTCACACAGAAGTAAACCACAGTTAGCACACAGCTAAAAAATTAGCAATGTAATTATGATACTCAGGCTTTTCCCATTATCCAGTAATTTTGTTCTAGTTTATTCCTTTGAATCAGGATACAGATAAAGTCCATGCACTGCAATCAGTTGTTGTATCTCAGATATCCTTTAATATACATGGTCTCCTTTCTTGCCCTGCTCCACCCCCCCCTTGCTAGTTCTTTTTTTTTTTTTTGCTAGTTCTTGATGGAAGACACTGGGTTGTCTTACCTGTAGAGTTTTCTACAGTTTGGATTTTGATTGTAACTCCGTGGTGGTGTTTAACATATTCTT
Organism: Herpailurus yagouaroundi; assembly: GCF_014898765.1. NCBI lineage: Eukaryota > Metazoa > Chordata > Mammalia > Carnivora > Felidae > Herpailurus > Herpailurus yagouaroundi. The sequence continues at coordinate 4,035,622 of NW_024412413.1, read as the reverse complement.
CTTCTCTTCCTGGCATTTCCTGTGACTGATAATTAGTTCCAGAAACCTGTTCACATTTGGGTTAGGTTTTTGTGTCTTTTTTTTCCCCGATAGTGTTTTATTGTTGGCGATGAGGGCCTTCATCAAGAGGCACGTGACGTCCGGTTGTCTCTTTCTGTGATGTTAGCACTTGTAAATGACTGTTCCCTAGATCCCTTCATTCTTTGGGCATTGCAGATGGTGGTATCTTGACTTTTATCATTCAGAAACTTCTCTTAATCAGCTATCAGGTTACCCACAGTACACCGTGTTTATGAAAAGTACAACAAATGCTTGTTTTTTTCCTCCCCCTTTGATTATCAGTCTTCAGAGTAAGGAGTTGGTTTTGTGGCATCATCCAGAGATGATGAGTGAATTGTTTAGGTTTTCATCAGCATCGTGAAGTCATGGTTTTAAAGCCACTTGATTTATCTTCCGTCCACTTTAGCTCTAATTCTTCCTGATGTCCTAATGTGCCATTGCTGGCCAGTGGGACCTTCTTCAGGTTGTTTCTGGTTCCTTCTGACGGGATCCCGATAGTCGCTCCTAGTTTCTTTGCTCTCTCTGGCATGTATTCTGCCCCAGCCCTCGGACCAATCAGCCTCTTCTGGAAGGAGGAATGGTATCTGGCGATGACAAACAAGGCATTCAAAATACGCGTTGTTTCTTGCTGTTTATTTTGAGATTTCAGAATGGTAGATTAAAATATTACCTTTAAATCTCCTAACTGGAGAAAAATAACTACACAGTTAGAGTTAACCCATCCGAGTAATTTATTTTTCTTTTGAAGAATGTTGTCTTTATGACCTAAATGTATAGCATCTACCACATTTTGTCCAATAGCGTGTACTTTAGAAACTGGGGTCGAAATCTGCAGAGGATTGGATTTTTGACGTTTTATTCAGATTACCTAATGCCGTATGGTTGGTAGTTGGTAGTCTCTTGTTCGTGTAGCCCATTTGACGATCAATTATTACGTGAACTGACATTTTCAAATAATACTATCTTTCTCTACCTTCCACCATACTGCATATGTAAGTTTTTATTTCCCCAGAAATAATGCAAGTTCCTGCAGCCAGAGTTCTTTCGACCACAGCATTTTACAGGATTCCTGTGGACAAGAAATTAATGTATTTCATGGGATATTTGTATCTTTAAAGTAGAACTTGCTTGCTGGGAACACTTTAAAAAGAAAGTATTTGCATAAATGTTATGTATGTAGCTAGTAATTTTGAACATTTGCTCCACTGTTGGAAGGTATTTTTGCTTGAATAAGAACTTTTCTGCCTCTTTGCTCCCGGAAGACACATAATGACACATAATCTTGCGTTCTTGATGGCTGGTGCTGCTGGTAGTGAAAACGATTGTTCACGTACATTTTTAATACTTCTGTCTTCTCGATCGTTTTGTCTCTCTCTTCAGACACTCTCCACAAGCACCACCTCTTTAGCAGCTACTGTAACATTCCATCCTCTTGCCTTACTTGTAACAGTTGCAGACCATGTAGCTTGACTTAAAAGTCACGTTTTCTGTTTTTAGGAGGCGTTGGCCACGATTAGGCTTCTCGATGTCTTGTGTGAAATGACCGCCAACACCGATCTGCTCAGCTATCTGCAGGTTTTCCCTGGCTTGCTGGAAAGAGTGATTGGTGAGTGAAGCGTCACCCTTATCATCGTGTTTAATTGAGGAATCCTCGGCTCGTCACACTGAAATATAAGTCCAAACACAGATCCTTAATTTTCATTGTATTGGTATATTTTTGAGATTATTTTTGGAATAGTCTTTCTTAACAAGAATCATTGTGTTTTGGTAACAGCTCAGGCTTTTGCCACTTGCCTGCTGTGTAACTCAGGACGCCTGGTCAGTAGATGAGAGTCCTAACACGTGTTCCACAGGCTGCACATAGTGGGCGTCTCCTCAGGGGTGTGTGGTGTGGGGGGTTGTGATGATGGGGGTAGTAGTTTCAGTGATGATGATGGTGCCTTTTATATCAGTTTTCCAAATTTGCTAGTAGATTTTTCCCAATTACCTTCATGGACACAAAGAATAGTGCCCTACACATAGTAATTATGCATTCCGTTCTTAGAAGAAAATGGTTTTACACAAGAAGCCATTGTCTGGAATACCATCTTTGCTAAAAAGCTGTTTGCAGCATAATTCAAGTAGGACCTGTTCCTTGTGGCTAGCCATGCTTATGGTGTTGTTATTTGCTGTTCTCTGTTTTTTTTCCTTTAAAAAAGACCATATTTCTGGTGGAGATGCGTTCTCCAAGAAGGATGAATTGTGTCTAGGTGGGCAGACAAGTCAGCAGGGAGCTGTAGAAGATATTTAGAATCTCATGTGAGTGTTTTATTTGGAGTGCAGTGCTTTTAGTGATGATCAGAATAAAATGCCACAGACCTGCGAAACAGAATCATTGTTGAAAACCGTGCGTGCAGCCAAGGCAGCCATGGGCTGTCCACCCAACTCAGCCAAATTCCTACCCTCTGTGAGCTTGAGTTCTTCGTTCTGAAATGGAGAAAATGATACTTGCCTCTACTAGGTCTGTTGAGAGTGTTAAATGAGAGAATGTGGAAACACGTCACTGCAGCTTCTGGAAGATGATCTGTTTTCGTGTGCTGTCTGAGAGGCATCTCATAGAGCATGACAGGGTTACTCCTTTTGAATGGAGCCAGAGTAGATTTCTGGAGACTACATGCTGCCTTCTGATGATCTGCAAGAAAAAAGTCAACATACTTCTTGGTTTCTGTCCTATGGCTCACTGTAGAATAGGTATTGCATTTTAGACTTAGCGGACTGTGGTTGTCACATGAGTTCCTTCATAAAGAAAGAATGTGGGGTTGGAAACCTCTTTATAAGAAAGATTGCAGAAAATTTTCAGCTAACTTTCCTTTGTGGATAGAAAGTCCAAGTCGGGATGATCCCTGTGGTTTATCTCCCCAAAACCTGAGTCATGAAAAAATTTAAAACGAAAGAAAGAGTCTTCTACTTTTCATTTAAAGAAAGCTTTATTTTATAATAGTAAACATTTTCTTCTGGAAAAGAAAGTTCATTGTTTTTTGTATAGATCTTTTACGACTGATTCACGTGGCTGGCAATGACACTGCAAACATCTTCAGTACCAGTGGTTGTGTAAAAGCAGAGGGTGACGTCTCAAACGTGGCTGAAGGTTTTAAGTCTCATCTTATTCGTCTGATTGGAAATCTGTGTTATAAGAATAAAGATAACCAAGACAAGGTAAGATGATTTCTGAGGATGTTTCATATGTATATGGCTTCCTTTAGAATGTGATATTTAGGATTTCGAATATGTACACTTTTCTGGAATGAAAGTTTGCTTAGAAGGTAGTTGGAGATGCTAGGTATGTGCATATATCCCACAGATACGCATAACGTGTCATATTTGTTTATATCAGGGTTTGTATTTTTATAGCGTTGCTTTGTATGTGTCCTCCGTGTGTTTGAGTCAGTCTCTTTTCTTATAAAGTATCAATGTTTGTCCAGAGCCTGGGCATTTGAACACATTGTTACTATCACGTAGGAAACAGTCAATAAAAACAGATTTAAAATTTAAATCTAGCATTTGAAATGCTAGAAACTTTGAAACACACAGTAGATAACGTAATAAACGGTAGTTATGGGCCATTATGTTAGTAATAAAAAAAAAAAAAAAACAAACCCTTAAATCTGTGACCAGCATTTCTGGATGATTGCATCGTAAGCATTTCTTTTAGATATTTTGAAACTGATACAGTATTTAAGTATTAAGTCTTTGGAAACTCAATAAACTGCCCCTGGAAACCTCTTTTATGCTGAATAGCTTAGGTGGAACTACACTGACACATGAAAAGATGAGAAAAAAGATGGCGGGAGAATTGGACCACATGCTTAACACTGAATTAGCCTGCCTATATTTCACTGGAATTTTCTTCGGGTGGCACTTGTTTTGCCTGATGAAGTATATCAGATATATGTGTGACACATTTATTTTTTCCAAGATGGCTGCAAACACATACCTGGAATTTGACTCTGCCACTCTCCCATCAAGGATTAGCATTTATTTCCCCATTCTCTTCAGTTTGATGACTTTAAAGCCCCGTGGCTCCTTTGAAGAATAGTATATGGTGGGAGTGATCTTCCACCATTTCTGATACAGCCGTTGACTGGTCTTGGAGATTCCGTTTCTAGCCTCTTAAAAGCCAGTCACCATGTAAGACGTGCAGATTGCCTGCGATCACTGTGCCATGATTTTGCCAAGTCTGCCTGGGGAAGCCCTGGAGGATGAACTCTACTGAGGAGAGTGAAGGAGACTGGTCAGGGAGCGCCAAGGCAGCAGACGTGGGATCAAGAAACCATCTTGGAAGGGTTTTGGGTAGTTGCTCAGATCCTTAGTTCCAAGCTCAGTTCCCTAGTTGCGCGGCAGAGGCCACACGAATCGGAGACAGCCTGCCTGACAGAGCCCTTTCTGAATTTGTGACCCACAGCGTTGTGGGAAGAAGTGAAAAATTGGGGGGAAAAAAACAAACACCAAGTTGTGTGGGTTCTGCTTCTGTTAATGGCCCTGTGTGTTACCATTGGACTGGTCCTCCTGCAGATGATACTTGTAAACTCTGGACAAAAGACAGCCTTGTGAACATAATCAACTTTGACACAAACCGGCAGGTTTGGGAATTGAATTGCCACTTGGAAGAAGGGAGCAGCCCCGTGTGTGCTGTGCAGGACAGTTATTAGAACTCTGAAAGAAAATCTGCACTCCCTTCACCTTAAAGATGAAATGGACAGTTTGGAGTAATCACAGCCGTTGGAAAGCGAAGGAGGGACTCCCAGGTGGGAGAAAGCAAGCCCCGGCTTCTGGGCACCTGCTGCCTGAGTCCATGCCGATGCCTGAATCACACATGCGGGGCAGGCTCCAGGCAGCTGAGCCAAGGATAAAACGATTGTACTGAGATTTGAGCTGCCGTGCCAGAGTTTACAGTTTAACGCCATCCAAGATCATTGCTTGCTAAAACAAAAATATTCAGCATTTTCTAGAGGAATAAAATAGAAACCAGAGTTTCCGTGGCCTAGCATTCGCAATGTCCAGGATACAGCCCACACTTACTGTAAGCACAAGAAAGTATGCCCCGTTTTCCAAGAGAAAAAAGATGGCCAACAGAAACTGCAGGGACACAGACATTGGGTTTAGCAGACAGAGGTTTTAAAGCAATTGTAACTATGCCCAAGGATGTAAAGGAAAATATGCTTCTAATGAGTGAAAAGATAGTGTAACTCAACAGAGAAATAGAAACTAGAAAAATAAAAATAAAAGTAAAAGGGCCAAATGGAAGATCTAGAACTGAAAAACACGGTATCCAAAATACAATTTGAAAATTTTACTGAATGAGCTTGACAACTCCAGAGAGGTGACAGAGGAAAGAGTCGGTGTGCTTGGAGATAGAACCATAGAAGTCATCCAATCTGAAGAACAGAGAAAAGGTTGACAAGAAAACGGTCATCTGACGTCTCAATTCTGTGTGTTGTGCATCGTCGATCATCGGAATCATTTCTACAGGATGTGGCACGGAACCAGATGCCAGATAGCTGGCTCAGATGTGCATCTAGCATCTCGACTCCTCCCCACTTTCAAGCAGGTATGAGTGAAAGACTACTAATCCCCTCCCCACCCTGGAAAGTTACTGGCCCGATTTTTGTGAGAGAAAGGTGATGGAGAATAAAAAACACTTTGCCTTTTTAATGACCAAGACTGCCTTTCTTGAGGAGCACAAAAGAGGTGGCTTTTCTTGTGTTTAACTGTTCTTTTGTTGCTGATTTGGATAGGCCTCTTATAGGAACAAAACGTAGTAACCCTTAAAAGGCTTGTGAAATAACTCACTCAAGTCAGGATCAGGTTGCACCATAAGTAAATCTGGAGTGTGCCCAAGTGCTGCTGTGGAGAGGTCATTGGGGCTCACAGGAAGTCGGTGGTATGTCCCTTCACGTGTGTGATTGCTAATAGCCCTCCTGGTTTCTGAGCAAACATTCTCGAAGGAATGAGAAAGGTCATACTCTGAGTAGAAGAATGCCCCTGTTGCCCCTGCTTTCTTACTGTGCCAACGAAGTGCCTTCCCCGAACCCATTCCTTCTGGGATTTGTTTCTCCTTCCAAAGAATCTGCCACGGCGTCACAGTCCTAGAAGCTTCTTCATTCTTGTAGTCAAATCCTGGTTCTCGCTGGCTGTTAGACATTGACCTTGGTCATTGTTGCCTCCAGGGAAAGCAATCAGAGGATTATGCGGCGTAGTGGGTCTCTATCACCAGGCTCTTGCTTCCACCCAGATTTGGGCCCGAAGGGAAATTTGGCTCTGTCTCTGCCCTAACTCTGTTTGAGTTAGGGGGATTTTGTGCCACCTAATCTGATTTGGTTCATTCTTCACCCAGAGGAAGGGTGATACCCTGAGGACTGATACCCTGTTGAGTGTTTCTTATGTCCCAGCGTGGTGCAGAGTGAATTACATGTCTTATCAACTTGGATATTTGTATCAGCCCCGAAAAGCAGGCTCTGTTAACCACGTTTTAGGAGAGGCCACCAGGTTGGTGAGTTGCCCGATCCAGAGTAGTATTTAGATTTGTCTGACTCTGAGCTCCTGGGCCTGTACCATCATGCCTGCCTCTCATTTAAGAGCGTTCCGGGGTTTGCAAGAAGAGGTTTACAACAGGCTTCCTTCCTGATGGACCTCAGACCGAAGGTGCTGGCGGCTGGTGAGTCTGCATCTGCTAGGCCAGCCGGGCCCCTTGTGCCCAGTCTCGGCTCAAGTCTGGCACTCCCGGGGACTCGCATCTCTGTCTCTGATTCATCTACTCGTCAAATGTGAATGTTCCCGGCTGTGGGGACCTTTTGTTGGATGAAACAGACGGGTATCTCTTCTGTGAAGCTTGCGCTCGAGAAGCATCTAGGGCCTAATTATCCTTGCCTCTTTGAACTAGGATCCCAAAATGATTGACAGATTTTCCTAGATCTTTATGCACTGCCTGGTTGCTTGGAGGTCTGATCAGAAGCCGTTTAAGCCCAGCTGGGTCTCTGTGCTTGTCCGCGTAAGTTCATTCTTTGCACTGAATGTGGTGGCCCCCGCCTGGATGGCACCCTTTACGGTTGTGGGGCCCTTTCCCTGTTATAAAGATCCTTTTATCTACATTAGTTTAGTGGAGGCTTCGGATGCCTCTGTGGAAAAGGCTAAAAAGATACCATCATCATTTTCTAAATGAGGAAACCAAGGCTCAGAGAGACTGTGATTTCATTCAGTTAGCATTTTTCGAATAGAAACTCCTGCTGCGCGCTCTGGAGGAGACTGAGTCACCTTTGTCGGGAGGTCTGCGTGGCACCGGTACCTCTGACAAAAGCCCCTGTGGCCCCCCCTCCCGTCCGCGAGGAGCAGGTGAGGTGTGGTCCTGTGGGCGGGCTGTGCCAGCTAGCAGTCCCTCTGTCTCTCAAGGGCAGGAGCCGACTGCACCATCGTGACAGGAAGGGTGACAGTCCCCCTTTGCATTTGTGTCTCTGGGCTCTGGGTGGGACGGTCCAGTGTGCCTGGCCTTGGATGGAAGTTTATTTCCCCAGGCCTCCCCTGGGTCTTGAACTCTTAATTCGCTGCCCGTGATGGGTCGTGGTGTTTCTTGAATTGTAAAAGGGTTGCTAGACTCCCTTTTTCCCAGGTCGTGGTAGGGAGCTGTTCACCAACACTTGGTGACTTCTGTTCTTCCCTTGTTTTCTGTGCTCGACAAAACATAGTATCTCCTCGCTGCGTCTCTAGTGATTGGTTTACTTTTAAACCTTTGTGGGCCTGAAATGGAGATTCTGTTTTGGTTTCTCTTGTAAGAAGCACATGGGTATCAATGCTGTAAACATGAAGAAAGCATTCTTTGGCTGCTGCTTTGTTAGCCGAAGGAATGCATGGTTTACTTTTTTTCTTCCCTGTTCTCTCCTTGGCTATTGTCAGAAATGCTCTAAGGGAATTTTTCATGAGAAAAACAACAACAACAACAAAAAAACCAAACCGGTTGCTGTTTTTTTGCCACAAAGCTACGTGCGTGTTTTCAAAGCGGATGAACTAGTTTGTCTGCCTCCGTTTCCCCCCGAAGAAGTTGTGTCGACTACACCGGGCCCTCCGCAGCTTGGGTTATTTGGTCCGTTCTGCCACAAGGTTTGTGGAAGTGCTGCTCAGCTCCTCTTTCTCCTCCTCCCTGATGGAAAAGATTCCCAGCACTCACACATATGTTGGATCCCATGTGTTCAGACATATGCACACAGAAAGCTTTCATCACAGCCCCGGCTTCATTTTAAAAATAAGCCTCCAGCGTACGGAAGAGTCCAGCCCGTGAAGGCCGTGCGCTGGGTGGCCAGCCCTGAGTCCCAGGCCCGAATTATCTGCTACGGAGGTAGGTGTCATTTAGACACGTGGAAGACCTCTGTGCTCTGCTTTTGACGAAGGAAGTTCTGCCCGTTGTGTGACCCTCAACATCTAAATTGTGCCTCCCACACGGCAGGCATTCGGGAAGTGCTCGCGTGGGGATTTATGGTCAGCGTCTCCACACACCGAACACAGTTTTAGGTTCTGGAAATAGGAAGCAAGTAAGACATGATCCTCCTCCTCCTCCAGGAGTGTGTATTTTACCATAAAACGTCCTTATTCTGTTTGCAAACAGAGACATGTAGTGAGAATAAAACCGCTTTTCCACGTGAAAATCAGAGTTCCTCTAGATTTGGGGTTCTGTAATTATTTTTGAAAGTCTTTTATGTTTGTCACGTATTTGAATATATTCTAACTTCCTGTAACATGACTTATTCTGATTTGACTTACCCAGATCTGAATTTTAGACTATAAGAACATCTGCAAAGTGTAATATTCGCAAGGAGTTAAACAATACTTTTTTAACCCCAAATTTAGCTTTATAGACCCCAGTGTACTTTTTTCGTTAAAAAAAGTTTTAGACTAAACTTAACACTTGTTAAGCGATCATAACATGATTGTTTTTCGCTGCTTTTTTTTCTGGAGGGGGACTGGTACCTTCAGCTTTTAGCATCTAGATGTGACGGGTCAAGAGCAGGCCAGCTGTTCAACCCTTTTTTATGATTTCTTTCTGTTTGACATGTTCTCAACCAGCATATTTGCCTATCAGATCATGAACCCGAAATAATCAGTTGCTATTTCCTAATCCTTTTTTTAGGTTTGTTTATTTTTGAGAGAGTGCGAGCAGGGGAGGGGCAGAGAGAGGGGGAGACGGAGGATCCGAGGCAGCCTCCAGGCTCTGTCTGAGCTGTCCGCACAGAGCCTGACGCGGGGCTCGAACCCACGAACCGTGAGATCACGCCCTGAGCCGAAGTCGGACGCTTCACCGACTGAGCCCCCCAGGGGCCCCCAGTCATTTTACTGAGGCCGTTGCTCTTGGGGAGGGTCAGTACTTGCTTTGTGCTGCGTCCCTACTGCTGGCTTGTTGGTTCCCCGGGGAGTTGATGAGAGCGCAGGGAAGGGAATGCCCGACGAGTGCGGGGGGTCCTCCGTGCCGCTGTATGGTGGGCCCTGTGTCCTCATGGAGGACCAGCGCCTGCGTTCTCGGCTTGTGGGTTCTTTACCCAGGTTGACCGTAGCTTGGCCTTCAGTACCCAAGGTCACAGGTGCCTTCTCTGGTCACCGCAGGGAAGGCTTTCCACCCACGCTCACCTCTGGAGCCCATACCTACTCCTCTTTACCCCGACTTTATCCTGGACTCATACCCTCCGTTTCTGTATGGAAACGTGTTACTGGCTGTGGATTCTGGCACACGTGTCCGTATGCAGGTGGCTGTCATTTATGGCTCCAGTGTAACACACACATGTAAACTGACCCCTGGCAGTTCATGCAGCGTCACTCGCTTTTACCTTGGCAGAGCCTGGTTCCTTCCCAGTCATCTCTCCAGGCCCCCCCCCCGGCCAAAACCAGTGTCCTTTCATGAGATTGCTCTCCCCGGGTCTTCTCGGCTGGTAATACCGTAATCTGCACGCTTTGCCACGTACGTAGTTTTCCATTTTTACGGAAATCTTCCACCCGTACCTCCGTGCCTGACTACTTGGGGGATTTCAGGTAGGCTGGTGCAGACGTCCCGGCAGTGGGTTCTCCTGCCCGCGGCTCCTCTGTCTTTGCGTGCTTCGTCACATTTGGGTCCACGAGTAGATGTGATACTCATACAGCAAGCTGAGAATAGTACAGAGAACCCATGCGGAACCTCGTGGTTAGACACCCCAGATCTGCCTCGTCGTTTTACCGTCTCTTAGCTGTGTAGGCTTGGACAAGTGATTTAACCCCTCTGAGCCTCAGCTCCATTACGTGTAAACCACCTGCCTGTGTGGCTGGAGGGATGAAGTGAGATCGCGTGCGGGAAGTGGCTGACAGCATGTGTGTGGCCTCTCCCCGCCGCTCCCCTCCCGTCCCGCTGTAACTGAGAGGCTCCGCTTCAGTCAGTGTCTCCCAGTGCCTGCATTTAAATGGAAATTTATGGACAGCACCTCATGGGTATTTACACAGTTTAAAGTAACCCTCACATACCGTCTTCTGTGTTCGGCGCTTTTCTCATAGATGGGGCTTTTGGAAGGAAGTAAAATGGAGCAGACAAAACTTCCTTTCGGACGGGAACCCTTCTTTCCCTGGTCACTTTGACCACACCTGCTCTCGGAGTTGAATTTCTCTTTTGTTATTGCCTAGGAAAGAACCGAAGGGTTTTCTCTGTGGGTCCCTGAATCCGTTCTAGCTCACCTCTGAGAGCGTGTTAAGGAACTTTCGCGTTACAGGGACCTGGCCTGTCTGGGTGAGCCTGTGTCTGTCCTCTGTCAGAAACAAGTTGCCCAGAACCGCAGTTTATTGATTTGAAGATTGAACGTATAGGCAAGATCCGGCTTGCTTCGAATTCCTCTTCTTTGTAATGTAATCCTAGTTCAAGAAATATGTCAAAATTCATAAATCAAGCTGTCACCATTAGTTTCCTGAACCTACAGTTCCTGTTACAGTAGGCGAAATTAAAATTCCTACCTAGAGGACACATACCGTGGCTCTGCTTCGTGCAGCTGTAAGTTTTTTCCTTTTAAAGACCCAAAACCCCTTTTTGTGTCTTGTCATGGAGTGATCAGCTTGTTCCGTCGGAGAAAAGAGGTAAATTATTTAAAAGGAGGAATCATACTAAAGATGTAAATAAAATGTAACAGCCTGCTGGTGGCTGTTGTTTCACTCCTGCACACGAACCAGGCCCCAGGCCTGGGCTTTCTCGAGCATGCGGCCTCCTCGGCCCTCTTCCCCACCGACCTGTAAGCTCCTTGAAGGCAGCACGCACCCTGTCCGGTGAACCCCTGCCACAGCTCCTGGTGTGCAGCACAAGGAGTCCGTGAACCATGGATCGGTGCCCCCCTGGGCTGGTCACTCAGAGTTTGGAGGAGTTAAGTTACTCGCTGGGAGCGATAGCAGGCTACATTCTGCCTCCAGAACCAAACTCTGCCGGCTGGCCTCTACTGTTCTGCACCTACCAGAAAAAGACGTTCGAGGCTTGTCGCTTGAAACCTTTGGCCAGCTTGGTGAGAATCCTTAGAGCAGGCACGTTTTACAGAGCAGCGCATGGGGAGCTGGCGGTGGAGTCGTTCTGGACAGCGGTCATGTTCCTTGGTTCTGGGCGAACCGTTTTCTTTGTTGTCTGAAGTGCCCCAGGAATACGTGACTTCTTGGAGGTTAGCGTAGAGACCTATGTTCCTGGGACGTGCATATTCGGAGAAGCATGATTGATCCATCTCCTACGTACCGAAAGGAAGTCATTGGGCAAGTATTTGTCTGTGGTGACTCAGCAGTTTGTAAAAGCCTGGAATCCGATTTTCTTAACTGCCACTCCGTTTTCTTTACTGTGCCCTCTGATCAGTTTCTAGACAACAGGGATTTTAAACGGATTCATGTTTCACGGTAAAAACAATTATTTCACAGTATCCATAACAAGAAATAGCTGAGACTTTAGGTGACAGAAAACTAGCCACGTAAACCGAGACAAGTACCGTGTTCCTGGGTGGAAATGTGGGGATATTGTAAAGATACTGTTTGGTACTGTTTTTACACTGCTTTATCTGTTTATTGGTAGGCCAATTATATCCCCACTAAAGGGGAAAAAAAATCCCAGAATTTTGACCAAAAAAATGTGAAAAGAATTAGAGAATTATTTTAGCAATATTAAGATGTACTTAAAAAAAATATTTTTTTAATGTTTATTTTGCCTGAGCAGGGGAGGGGCAGAGAGAGAGAGAGGGAGACACAGAATCCGAAGCAGGCTTCAGGCTCCCAACTGTCAACACAGAGCCCGACGCAGGGCTCGAACCCACGAACCGCGAGATCATGACCTGAGCCGAAGTCGGACACTCAACCAACTGAGCCACCCAGGCGCCGCCCCCAAAATAAACATACTTTGCAGCTAAAATAATCAACAATGTCCAGAGCTTATAGGTTGGTGGAACAGAGCATATACTTTGGAAGCAGACCCCGAGAGGGGAGAAGGCCCCATGTGACCAGAGAGGAGAGGGAGCTTATTAACTATTTGAAAAAGGCTAAACTTACCTGGAGGAAACACTGAGACAAAGTTGTGTCGATTAAGGAATAAAGTGTTCCGGATAGAAATCATGGGAATCTGGAACAGCACATAATTAACTTGTCAGAATAACCAGGGATATTTTATGGAGCAGGAATAATGAAGATTAGCATAGATAGGACTGTAAATAAGGGAGGAACTCGGGCGTGGAGCTCCTGTCTGAGTTGGGCTAGATAGATAGTACGTGGCTGATCGTGAGCAAATTGTTCATCCTGTCTGTGACTCAGTTTACTCAACCCAAAATGGAGTCGTGGCAAAGGGTGGCTGTGAGGGTTAGATAATCCGTTTAGGACATGTGATAAGCCTTCAGTCAAGGCCAGCTGTATTTGTGTTACCAACGTTTCCATAATTGGAGATGTTTAAGTAAATTACGGTAATGTGATACGCAGCCAATAAAAATCATGTTTTGAGAGAACATGTATTCTCTTGAAACAGTCAGTGCTCAGGATAACATGCTCGGTGGGAACTCAGCACAGGACACAACACTGTATCTGAGGAGCCACGCGTTCATGTGTATCTGTGTTGTAAGCGTACTTTTTACAGGCACGGGTACATATACGCATAACAAATGGATCCCGCACAGATAGACTACAGCTGTCTCCGGTTGGTAAAGTTAGGGTGGGTTTCATTTTTTCCTGTATACTTGTTTGTAGTCTTACGGTGAATGTGAATTTCTTTCCTAATAACGAGAAGGTGCTATTCAAAAAGGAAAGGGATGCATGTCTAGAGTCCCTGATAAGAGAATGTACTTCGTTCATTGGTGACTGAAATAGTTCTTCATTCTACTTTCCACGGTAGGGACGGCATCTTGACCCCCACTCCCTGGCCGAGGTCTGCGGGCTTTAACAGTTACAATTTCAATTATATTTTTAATTGAAAGATTCTAATAAGCAAAACGTTAGCATACAACGTGGATATTTTGCTAACGAATAATAGTGGGGATGGAGGTGGTAGGGGTGTGTGTGTGTGTGTGTGTGTGTGTGTGTGTGTGTGTGAGAGAGAGAGAGAGAGAGTGTGAGGGGGAGTGAGAGAGAGAGAAGAAAATATAAAGATGATTCTTCTAGTGTCTTAAACTTCTTTTTTTTTCCCCCCTTGAAAGGAATAGGAATTTGAATTTACCCTTTATTGTCAGGTGTTCTGTTTTGGGTACGTTAGCATCTGCTGAATGCTCAAGTATCCAAGCTTTCTAGTACATACCCCAACCTAGTGTGGATCTGAGTACTTTGACATTGTGAAATCTCTTTGTATCTGCCCAGGCTCTCCTTCGTTGAGAAAAGCACTCTTTCGAATATTGGAGAGTCTCCCATTTTTTCCAAAGGCTAGAGTGGAACTGTCTGTCACGCATCTAACACAGTTTTGATCCTTACCATATTTTGCTTTTTCTTTTTTTTCTTTCCCCCCTGGCAGCAACTAAAAAGAGGATCAGTTGGGGCGCCTGGGTGGCGCAGTCGGTTAAGCGTCTGACTTCAGCCAGGTTACGATCTCGCGGTCCGTGAGTTCGAGCCCTGCGTCAGGCTCTGGGCTGATGGCTCAGAGCCTGGAGCCTGTTTCCGATTCTGTGTCTCCCTCTCTCTCTGCCCCTCCCCCGTTCATGCTCTGTCTCTCTCTGTCCCAAAAATAAATAAACGT
>NW_024412413.1:3972331-4020959 GCF_014898765.1 Herpailurus yagouaroundi | reverse complement strand
CTTGAAGTCACGATCGGACTGCGCCCTCCACCCCTTTTTGAAAGCCTGTCGCTTGTCTTGTCCCGATAGAATTTAATTTCATACCCATTACATTCTAGTGGACCAGGAATGATATTTAGTCCCAAGCTGTGGATTTTAGTTTGAATTTAAATCTGCTGCTGTGTTGCAGTCAAGAGTGAAGTCGGGAATAATTCTGAGTTCCCGAGTACGAGCGAACATGCTATTTGGCGTAGGGGCAAGAGCTTTTAGTTCAGCTCAACAAATACGTGCCTGCCATATGCTGTGTGCCAGCCAGCGCTCCAGACACTGGGAGTGCAGAAACGGATTTGGCCTGGTGCTTACTCCCAAGGAATGCACAGTGTAAAGGGGGAGACAGGTGTAAAAACAGATCGTTCCAGTAGAGTAGAGTAAGTGGTGTGCGAAAAGTGTATTCCGACTGAGTAGGAGAAATGCCGTAAAGGCTTCGTACAAGTGGCTCACCTTGGAGCTTCCTGAAGGGCCTCCAGGATCTCGGCCTTCAGGGAAGAATTAGGAGCAACGGGGCAGGTGGAGGAAAGGCTTGGCTTTGGGGGCAGGTGGGTGGGACCCCCTGCCTTGGGCCTTTGCTGGGACCTGAGGGGTGGGGGGTGGGGGTGCGGAGGTGACAGAGCGGCGGGCCATGGGGTTCTGTGGGCCACGCCGACGGGCCCTGAACTCCGCTGGAGGAATTGTATGTCCTCGTAAATTTATTGAAATATCTTTCAGCTCTGAAAATGGTTTTGGGTCTCCTTCACACCCACATATTCCTTCTTTGTGTTCTCTGTGTGTGTTTTATCTTTTGCCGAACTTCTTCCCTCTTTCACATTGTGTTATTATTTCTAGCCCTCGGGGTAGAATTTTCTCATTTGTCACCCCCCTTCCCCAACTCCTCTCCCCTCCTCTTCCTTCCGTCTCCCTCCCTGTGGTTTGCCCGCAGGGATTCCTCGTGGTCCCCTGGGTCGTGCGCTTGTTCACAGAGGAGTCTGCTTCTGCTTCCCGTCTCCTAGGGCCCTCGAGGGTCCACAGATCCCACGTCTCACCGGTTTCCGTATTGTTATTTCTTGACCAGGGGTTCCAGTGGCACACCAGCAGTGTGGACCCGGCACCTCCCTGTGGAAGTGGCCCCATCCCACCCCGACCAGATCTCCGGGCAAACTACAAGCCTCATTAAATGAGCAGACAGAGTTTTCAGCCTGTGGTGGGGCCTCATTCTGCACTGGGGGTTTTCGTTCCTGGTCACTGCCCTCTGAGGGCCACTTGCCTCAGTCAGAGCGACTGAGCCCCCCGGGGGCCGGCCCCAGTGGTGATAACATTCTGACTGCCTTCTCGGAGTGCCTCCTGTGTAGACTCGAGCGTGGCGTTCTAGACGCGTGCTTTATTTCGTCCCGTCCAATTCCACAGCCGTGTTCACCGAGTCGGTCCGCCTCTCCAGGCTCAGCGTGGTGGGGTAGGCCCGGCTCCCGACAGCGTCGATCTCAGTGCTGGCTCGGTTCCCCGAAGCTCTCGGAACAGGGCCTCGGCCTGTCTCGGGCCGGCCCGTGAGCAGGCCGCCCCCGCGAATGGGAGCTGAGAGAGGGAAAAAGCTAAGGTGCTTTTCCGCCTGAGCTGCGTGTAGATGGCCGCTGTCGCGCCCCCCACCCCCCTCCCAACCTACTGGCTCTCTCTTGGGTGCAGGGCCTGGGAAGGAGGACCCTCTGGTCCCCGCTCGTCAGGTTAGCCCTCTAAGCCTTCCAGGTCAGCTTCGGGAATTCTCGTGCCTGTATGGAGCTGCCGGTATCTGCGAAGAGCCACCTCTCACCTGGGCAAGGAGGGGCCCTGGTTCTCAGGACGCCTCTGTCTTCCCTCTGTGCTTCATCATGCTCGGTGTCCCACTATTAACCCTTTGCTTCTCGTAGCTCACATTTGTGTTAAAAGGCAAAGGCGCCTTGGAGGGGAAACACTTGAGAGCCGCCTCGGTCTCCCGCGTATCTGTGCGACGCGTTGCCGTCTTTCCCCTGATGGTGAGGACAGCCCACGCTTAGCTTCTGTGGTCTGTCGTGATGGTCTGTGCCAATAGACGGTGGTCTATTATTTAATGGTAATAACTTGGACACCTACATTTTCTTTTGGAGAAAAGTCATTAGTTGCCTTGGCCGCTTACTTCGATTGGAAAAATAAAATTTTAAGCCCTGTTCAGGACCCTGGAAAATAAGTTACTTCTAAAATGAGAAACAGCAGCAGTGACAGTATTAGGATCAAGTGTGGTGCCCGCTGGGCCGGAGACGCCTCGTCAGCCCCTTACAACTGTCTGTGCATTTATCCTCGTGATGTTTCCTGGAGTAGGGTATATCATCATCCCTGCCTCGCAGATTTGTAAACGGAGGCCTACCGGGGTTCCCCAACTTTCGCAGGGTCACACGTAGCGAGTCAGCAGTAGAGCCACGTAAGAATCCGGGCAGCCCGGCTTCAGACCCAGGCTCTGGAGCCGGCCACTCCGCCTCCCAGCTGCCCGCTCTCCTATCCGTGTTTGGCCTAGACTCATTGTCGGCTGGGTCTCTGGGATGGTTGTCCGCTGGGGACATTGTGAGCCGAAGACATGATTCTTCCAGTTTCTCTGTGTGGCCCCGGAGTCGGTTTCTGTGAATGCACACAGAATACCCAGTATCAGTCTTTCAGTGCAAGAGTCAGTTTTTTGTGAATTAAGTTTAAAATAGGATTGTCTTTGCTCACCCAGACGATTTTTAAGCTTTGAAAGACTGACATTTCAAAAAAAGAGGTCTTGATTAAAGAAACTTTTATCTGCTAATACATAATACACACACACACACACACACACACACACACACACACACACCCAGGCAAAGAGAATGTGTGTTGTTTAATCATTTAAAGAAAAATCCAACTATTAGCATTAAAAGAAAATAGCTAAGCAGCATCTATGATGAGCTCTTTAAAAGGTCTTTCCAGTTTTTGTTTGATGTTACCTGAGGAGGCCCTCGGGCACGGGGGCCGCTCTCCGAGAAGGGCAGGAGACCAAGCGGAGGGGCCTCACCCAAAGCTTCCTTGTGTGTGTGGTGGGGAGTGATTGTCCTTTTCAGGTTGAAGTGTTTGTATTGTTGTACATCTTACGTTACAAATCCTTCCCCAAGCCGCACTTAGCTCATGTTACTCTTGGACATTTGAATAATTGCTTTAGCGTGAGACTAATTTCTGGGTGTGATGTAGTGAGAGTGTTGAATTTACACACTGGAGAAATCCAGCGGGAAACTTTCAAAGTAGGTCCTTTCCGCGGCAGAGTTGGGGCCCGAGGGCCGCCGGAGCTGAAGTTCTGTGTGTTTAATCCCACGGGGACGGTGCGTGACCGTGGAGGAGGAGGGAGCCAGGGTGAGGACTGTAACTAAGAGGACAGACACAGTTTGAGATGTTTTCCGAAGCAGATCACACCCTCCTCCTCCTCTCTGGGGCGAGGAGTGACTCTGGGTCTGCACCTGCAGCTCCAGAACGGACAGCCTGGGGGCTGGGGGTGTGGAGGAGGAGGGCCGGGAAGTCTGAGCCGGGAGGTGGGCGGCGGGGGTGTTGACAGGAAGAATCCGACTGGCAGGCCTCTGGGAGCGGAGGGGAGGGCGTGTCTCCCGCCTGCTGGAATTTCAGCCCTGGCAACTCTGGGGCTACATCCTCCTCCCTCCCCTAACCAAAAACAAAGCAAAACAAAAAAATATCTCAGCGCTTCAGTGCAGCGAGGGGCAGTACCAGCTGCCCTGCTAAACGGCGGGCGCGGGCGGCCGCGCGGAGGTGCGCCCTCCAGCTGCCCCGAGCCCTGGCCCAGCCCTGGGGTCCTCGAGGGGTGCGCCGCAAAAGGGAGGAGCGGACGTTTCATTCGGCGCTTGGAGAAGGAGATGGGTCCTTTCTGGACTCCGCTCAAGACAGATTTGTTTCTCATCTCGAAAAATCCTTTCTAGCAGTTTTAGAAGAAACCTTAGCACAGCACTGGTAAATACGGAGAGGACAAAACGTGTTCTTTTCCACATACACAGAGGACTCGGGGAGTTTCGTGGATACTAACCTTATGGGTCAAATTGGTTTGGAATTTTAGTTACCAAAGTTTTGACTCAAATTCTCAGTTGGCACTTCATTTGCCTTTCAGTGTTCTCCGCCTTCTGGGTAGTTTTTCTAAACCATTCAGCTTGGCTTTATCAGGAAGTTAAGCACTGATAACGCTTTCCCCGTATCTGACGTCACTAAAGTGGCATTTATTAGACTTCTGTGTACACTGTTTATTGGTTTTATTTCAATTTGCAAAAGAGGAAACACAGAGTTCAGCTTTTGTGCGGAGATGCACAGTTAACGCTCCCAAGTTGGGATGGCCGAGAGTGACTCGGCCCTGTCACCCGAACGAACGTGGCCGCAGGAAGGCTCTTGCGGCGGTCCGGGGCCCCGGTGCCGCTTCCACGGACCCTCAGCCCTGTCACCCTGCGCTCCCAGGCTCCCAGCTGTCCCCCCTGCCCCCTGCCCTCCCCTGGGAAGTCGGTCTGTGGCCTCCCTGGTAGTGCTGTTGTCAGGAGCGGGGGGAGCGCGGACTGTCATCAGTGCCTCTGTGTGGCGCCACGGGCTTTCTGGCCATTTTGGATCCGTGTACAAGCTCGGTGGGTGAAACGACAGATGCGTGGCTTGAGATTCACCTGCTGTAGTGTCGTACCTCATTGTTTCTGGTTCAGAACTTTAGATTCAAGCGACTGGTTTTGAAAAACCGAAGTTGTCCGTGGACTATCACGCCTGATTGCAGGATCGCCTCTGACGTGTGCCCGTCCATGGCTTCGGGGATTCTTCGTCAGTGCGTTGTTTTGCGTGCGGACGGTTGGTTATCTTTAAGATGTTGTTTTAGGTTGCCAGGCGTTAATTGAAACGCACACTGGCCTGTGTGCCTGCGCATGCACACATGCCTACACGCTCAGCAGAGCGCCAGGAGCTGTGATTTAAAGTGGAATTGATAGAGCAGTGTGTAATGTGTTATATTTAGGCAGGCTCCTCGTACAGCTTCATGTGACATCTCGTTTGTTAAAAGCCCGAGGCATCAGTAATCTTTATAGCAAGAATTCTAGTGCTGTGTTACGCATTCCAGGCTCACTGTCTCTTCTGCCCACTAAATATATGGCTTTTATGGACTTATAAATCATGACAGTAGGATTCGTACATACCCAAAAACGAAGGGATTAAATCTTTACAGGGTTACCAAGATTTAATGTAATTTAGACATTATTCTTACTTAGAGGTAACGTTTTTATCTAAAGGCAGCGTATCTCATATCTTTGAAAAACATATCTGAAAAACATAGTGCCAGAGAAACGAATATTTGTTAAGAGTGTACCGTGTGCCAAACGTTGTGCTCAAGTGCCAGGGCGGAAGGACGGGAGAGAGGTGGTCCTAGCCCTGGAGGGACGTGCACCTAGAGGAGGGTGCCGAAAAGGAAAAGATTACCGTGCTGTCTGAGAAGTACTGTCTTCACGATAGACGTAAGAGGCCGGTACTGCGTGGTTGGGGACAGACGGGCAGGGCGGAGAAGTCCCCGTTCTTCTCGTGGCTCCCAACCTTGAAGGAAGAAGGGCTTCCCGAGGGCGTTGACGCTGCACAAACTTTCAGGATAAGTGTTTTTTTTTTGTTTTTTTGTTTTTATTTATTTATTTATTTATTTAAAAATTTTTTTTTTCAACGTTTATTTATTTTTGGGACAGAGAGAGACAGAGCATGAACGGGGGAGGGGCAGAGAGAGAGGGAGACACAGAATCTGAAACAGGCTCCAGGCTCTGGGCCATCAGCCCAGAGCCTGACGCGGGGCTCGAACTCACGGACCACGAGATCGTGACCTGGCTGAAGTCGGACGCTCAACCGACTGCGCCACCCAGGCGCCCCTCGGGATAAGTGTTTAATGATGTTGTCAGCAGATGCCGGGTTCACCTAACTGTTCATAAATTTTTCCCTCCCTCCGTCTCTCTCCTTCTTGGCAGCTAAGGAAGACAGAGGGGTGGGTAGAACAGTTAGTTGTGGTTTCCCTCCCTCCCTCCCTCCCTCTCTCTCTCTCTCTCTCTCTCATTCAGGCACCAAAAAACGCACAGATTTTTAATGAATGATTCGGTAAGTGTCGACAAACGTATACGCCTGTGTAACTGTCACCCCAGTCAACTTGGACAGGACGTTTTCATCACCTCAGAAGGTTCTGCCATGTCGAGGCTGGCTTCTGGGTGCCAGTACGGCATCGTGCCCCAAGTAAGGAATGGGGAGCAGGCTGGAATCCTGGTCTGCATTCTTCTCCTGTGGGGACATAGACTCGTGCTAAGCGTCCACTTTCCTTTATTTACACCTCACTGTGAGCAGTGGCCCACCTCTGGCGTCCTGGCACACGCCAGGGCCCAGTTCAGGGCCCCCGGAGCAGTAGTCTTTCCCGTCTCCTGATGATGTTCTGGACCCTCGGCATGAGCTTTTAGGTAGATTTCTTGTAGGCCAGGTCCCCCTGGGAACGTGTCTTCGTTAGAGTCGTCCGCACTATACTCAGCACGTGTAGGGTTTACTCAGATATCGGGGATGGTTATTCTAATTCTTCCCTTCAGCTCAGCAAGCACCTACTGAGTGTCTGCCCTGTGCCAGACTCTGTTCAACTCTGGGTTCCAAGACCCAGTCGGGTGCAATTTCATTCTTGAGTAGCTTATGATCCAGGGTGGGGTGGAGGCGGTTAAACGGACAGGTATCCTAGCGAAGGGGGGTGTAAGCATCAAGAGTTGGGGCATCAGTGGAAGCTTCCCCGGAATAACAGTAGCGGTAGTAAAAGGAGTTGCCCCTTGGTTACCGAGTGCTTGCTAAGTGCCAGGCAGGTCTCGGTACTCAGCTCTTAACTCGTTTGTGTTTCCTGATGCTGTTTTTCCCATTTTGCAGATGACAGCAAACAACACTGAGGGCCAGAGAAGTTAAGTATCTGTGCCCAGGACCACACAGCTGTTAAGAGACATGAGTAAGAGAGACTTTGTTATTTAGGCTGCTTGGATTGGGGGGTGGGGGGGTGGGGTGGGGTGTATTTGTTCCCAGAGGACAGATTAACCTATCCCAGCTGGTGTGAGGGTCAGTATGGAAGGGACTGGGACAGGAGGACTCCCCCATCCCATCCTGGGGAGGAGAAGGCAGTTAGACTTTGGCCACGGGCATCTGGAGTGGAGGGAGGCCTGATTGGGGCATGAAGAGAAGACAGGAAATGAAGGGACCTGGCAGGAAGAAGCCCAGAGAGGCAGGGCTGCTGGGGACATGGCTCTTGGTGGACCAGCTGCGGGGAGAAGTGAGCTAGCGGCTCATAGAGGCCTGACCGTGGCCAGGACCGCCTCGGCAGTTTGAGCTGCCGTTGAAGTACCATCTAGAATATGGCGGGGCTTCTCCTCACTCCTGGGCACCTGCGTGAGTGCTCCGGCCGCTCTTAGGGCAAACGAATGAAGATTTCCAAATACGACTGTTCTCGAACCGTGAAACTCCTCCAAGCTCTTGCTTACTGGCGTATCTGTCTGCTTTTTCATTCCCTTCTCCCCTTTATAGGAAGGTTGGAAAAGCAGTAATTGATGAAATTGTACTATAAGAGGTATAAACTCCTTTTAAAAGTGAAAGTTAACTATGGTGCAGGCTTGTGATACAGTTTGTGCTAGGAAACATCTTTTTCCTTTTTATGGAACTTGCAAATGCAGTGAATAAGACATTTTATACAAGCCTTTTATCATCTACTTCTTCCCTGCTTTTGCATAGTCATTATTAGTAATTACACAAAAATCTGTTCTAAGCTACACCCCAGGGAATGGCAGAAGTTGGTTGGTCGTCTAAATGGTCTCTAATTAAAATTGAAAAAAATTAGGTTGTCGTGGAGGTATTTTTCAAATGTTGGCTAAAACAGAGGAGGCTGGTTTAAGAGCAGTGGGGTTGAAATGGTACTTAAATGGATTAAAGTTTAATTTGTTTTTTTAAAAAACCACATCTGTCTGGGATGTTGTAGGTGCGGTACTAATTTTCAGCAGGTGAATGGACCAGGTGAGCCTTTGCCTTCTGACTCCCAGGGATTTCTGATCCTTAAACAATTTCCTATTTAAACCTATGTTTTTACTTTGCTTTATGGTTTAAATGAGCTGAACAACGAAAATCAGTCATCAAAATGATATTGTACTCATAACAATTACAGAAATAGAGGCTTGAAGTTATTGGCGGGGGGGGTGTAAATTAATTCCTTCTGTCTGTGCTGGCTTTGGTCGTGGCATTTCTGAAGCTGCTTTTGTAACCCTTTCCCCCTCGGATGTCTCCCTTGACTGGTCTGTATTTCTTGAGGGGCAGTTACCTACTAGTGTGTGTGTGTGCGTGTGCGTGCGTGTGTGTGCGTGCGTGTGCATGTGCATCCGGCCTGATGGAGGGCCTGGCTCAGAATAGGCCCTCACACCTTCATGGATGCCTCTCCCCTGCCAACCAGAGGGGTGACTGTTTCTTACTTACCTTCGCAATGATAGGTGACGGATAAAGCAGACCATTCCAGTCAGGTGCGGGATCCTTTGACTACTGTATCTTCTTCGCTTAATATTGTTGATCGTACACACACTTGGTGACATCTTTGAATGTGTCTCTGAACTGTATCGTTCTTTAGTAAAATGGTATTCTCACCCTGACTGGCTCGACTGTAATCAGGTATGTGCCCTTGAACTTGCTGGGCCTTCCTGGATGTACACCCCACGCCCACCCCCGCAGTCCTGCCCGACTGGGTCTGGTCCAGGCTCTTTCTAGCTGCTCTCATGCAGCCGGGGAAGAGCTGAGCCAGAGTGTGTATTGTGAGGATACGGTGAGGACAAGGAACCGTAGGGCAGGGGCTGAAGGGCCTCTCTGACCTCAGGGAGCTCTGAAGCCATGAGAAGCCACAGCTGCCCCCTGCCCCCTCGGAGGCCACCTAGCCGCACCTTCTAACTCCTCACGCATCCTGCCGCTCGCTGCCAGACGCGGTCCCCGTGTCTTGGTCCCAGATCCTGAGTGAGAATGGTTGCATGGCTTCTCTTGGCTCAGTTTCCATCCTTGTCGTAGGTCCCTGACCACTCAAGAGTTGTGGCCCCTGGACCCAAACGGAAGCCTCCCCTGGGGCCTTGTCCAAAACGCAAAACCTCCACCTCAGACCTGTCGAATGAGAGCCCGCACGTGAACAAGGTCCCCGGCTGGTTTGAGTGTCCAGTAAATTTCAGAAGCACTCGTGCGGGTCGTGGCCGCTCTCGCACCAACTAAACAGGGTGTCGTTACCTGCAGCAGGAGGTCGTGATTGTAGCACGCTAGTGTAGAAGGAAGTCTGGAAGGTGACCCCCTGCCTGTGGCCAGCCCTCCCTGTCCCCCCTGACCTGGTAACCCTCAGCGGCAGGGGCCGGTTGACGCCGGACAGAATATCCTGGAGGGGGCTGGAAGATGGCGGGAGAGCTTTTGCAAGCCGGAGAAAGTTCCGCACAGGAGTGAGGTGGCGGGATGGGCCTCTTGTGTCCCCGGGAGGACAAGAGGTAACCGGCTGGAAAAGAGCTTTTCTTTTGGAGGGCTCCCGAGAGAGAGGGCGGCAACAGAGGTCTGGTCAGGATTACAGGAGGCCTTTGAGTATCAGCTGAGGAATTTGGACCTCATGCCTCGTGTCCACTTTGCTCCGACACGTCGGTGGCCCTGCTGCCTGCCCTTCGCTCCCGCCCAGAGCCTCGTGTACGTTTCTCTCTGCCGGATTCCTGCTCCCTCATTCCTTCAGGTTTGGGCTCATCTTATCGGAGGCCTTCCTACCCCTCCTCCCTTGAAACTCTAGCCCCCCCCCGCCCCCAACCCCCTCCTCCCCTGTTCCTTTGGCACTCGCCGCTCTTTCCTGGCATATTTCCTGCCATCTGTCATTCTGTGCATTTATGGGCTGTGTTTTGTATTTGTCTGCTCCCCACCCCCACTTCGTTCCTTGATTGTAAGGGCAGGGAGGATGGGCAGGGACCCTGCGACCCAGGATGTGGGGGCAGGGAGGGCGGGCGGGGACCCGGTTTCCCTTTGCTGCTCCGGTGCCTAGAACGGCACCAGACATAAGTGGCCTCCGCGTGCAGACCGACAAAATGGGGAAGTGTTTGTAAGGAGTCTCGCGGGGCATGAGATGCCCATCGTGTTGGGTCTTTGACCACTTTTTGCTCCCACCGTATTTTCCAGGCTCCCCTTGCTTCTTTTCTCAAGCTGCACGGTGTCATTGGAGACCTGTTGGAATACCTGTGTCGTGAACTCCGCCCCCGAACGTGTCCACCCAGCTTCCTCGAGCCTTCCCAGTGGTGGCCTTTGCACTTACCTTTGATTCCAGGCACTAGAATCTCTTCCTCCGGTCCTCAGATGACCCATATCGCTCTCGCTTTGTGTAATCCTGAAGCACGTGAACTTGACCTCAGAAGCTGGCCACGTTTCCAAATCAAAATGGTCTGCACCGCGTCCTCTTTCCCTTCCCCCTTCCACGTGAGGACGGCCAAGTTCACACCCCCAGCCCCATCCCTACCAGCACCTTCGCCTGCTGCTGCTAGAGTTGTGGGTCAGTCCCTCTCAGCCGGCGGGCACCATGTTGGGGCACGAGCTGGCACTTGGCAGAAGGGCTTCTCGCACATACCGCGTCCACGGCGGCTCTGCCCTCCTCCGTGTGTCCTTGAGGGTCTGAGCTCCCAGAAGGCATCAGCTTTGCCTCTGGCTAACTCCAGACTTCACGGGCTGACTCACTCTTATCCTCCTGTCTTTCACCAGGGGTGGTTCTGTTGACTTTTCCCCCATTGTCCTTTGTGGGTAGATTTAAGCCAAGACACAAGCTAAGATAGGGTTTTTTTCTCGTTTTTGGTATCAAATCCTTTCATGCTTTGGTGAAGAGCCACCAAATAGTCTCTTAAGCAACCAAAGAATTTACCCAAAACCGTGTTCAAATGAGACTCCCCGGATGGAACAAACAACAAAACTCCAAAACCACTCACATATTTAGTAAAGCTGTGTCGTTCTTGAAATTCACAGATACGTCCGCTCCTCACCTACTCTGGGTCAGAGTCAAACAACGAGAATGGCAGCCCCTTGTATGAGTGGATCAGCGACCAGAGAAATTCCTGTCCGTGTTAAACTTCGCTGGGCTTTGACTGGGATGAGCCTCGCATCCTTAGTTCATGCTGTTCACTTACCGGTTAATTCTCTCAACAGCCATTGTTTCCAGTAATCCTGGTTTTTTGCAGTGTAAATGACCACCTGATAAATTCTCTTTTTTTCTGGATGATAAAAACCCTTTCAGGAAATGTACAGTCAGTGCTGATAGGGAAGCAATGTGAGGTCCGGTAGAAAGAGCGTGGGGGTCAGGAGATGACCTTCCCGCCCCCAGGACGCCCCAGGAGCGCTGCCTCTCAGAATAGCAGCGGGAGACCTGTTTGCCTTAGTGCCGGGGTGACCCGGGGTGACCTGAGAGCAGCCAGCAGGTTGCAGCTGACCCTCGGAGGAATGCGCGCATAGAAACGTGGAGAAGGAGGCAGGTCTGGGAGCCGGCGGGAGGGAAGCCGAGAGCTGGGGAAGCGCCGTGGGCTCTCAGTAGCGCCTAGCTTTGTCATTAGCGGTGCGGAGAGGGTAACTCAGCCGTGCGGGAGTTCATCTTCCAGGATTTGGGGAGCGGTTTAACTCCTCTAAACCCAGCTTTGGATTGCAAGACGTTGCCCTAGAGGCTGCTCCTGGGATTGTGGCTTCCCCGGCCTCCACGTGCTCCCCAGCACTGCCAAGTCCGCCCCTCTGGGGTTACTCAGATCTGCAGTGCGGATGCTTTAAAACCCTTGTGTCATAAATCACTCCTCCAACATAAATTATTTCCTGGCAGATTCCTTCATCTTGCTGTTCGGAATATCAGTTACTCTCATAACTAGAGTAGAGACCGGAAGGAAGCGTCCCGCATGAAAGTGGCCCCTGTTGACGCCATGGGCTTGGGGCAGGGAGGCTCCCGTTTCGTGCAGGTGCCATTTCTCCTTACGAAATACCTTAGAAATCTAACGTGATCTCAGTAACACTCGGGTTTTTCCTAGAGCTAGGTCTGTTGATTGTAAGGCGTATGTACACGAGTAAGTGAGCAGTGACAGCCAGGAAAGTCCCTGAAAAAGTAAAATGACAGATCATTCTACTAGATACTAAAACGTAAAGCTTCCACAGTTAAACACGGTGTGGCATTAGCATGTGAAGAAGCAGACTGGTGGAACGGGATAGAAAATTCCAGAAACAGACACAAGGGTTCTGTGGAATTGCACGTATGTTAAAGATGATGTCTCAGGTCACCGGAGGGAAAGAAGGACTGTGTAATAAATGGTGTCAGGGAGAACTGGACATCCGTTATCTTCTGATAAAACTGGATCCCCCCCTTAAATGGCGCACGGGTTTGGCTGAGTTCCAAGTGACAGAAATCTGCTAAAACTCCTGACCCTGCAAATGTCAGAAGAAAACAGGACTCAATTCCTTCATACCCCAAGAGCTGGGAAGACTTTCTGTATAGCTCAGTTTGAAAGCCGTAGAGAAGATCTTGGTAAATTTAAGTGTACTTAAAAAACAAAACCCTTCAGGTGGCACAAAATGAATAAACAGAGAAAAACGATAAGTGACAAAATGGGGGAAATATGTACAGCTTGGGTCACAAACAGAAAGCCGACCTCCGTAACACGTGGTTTCTGAAAACTCGGAAGGAAGAGACCAGTGGCCCTGTAGAAAACTGGATTAAGACTGGAACGGAAATTTACAGAAAAAATAAATGCAAAGGGCCCTCAAATCAGTGAAACAGCGCCCCACCCTGGACGTGTGAAACCACAGGCCGAGCCACTGCGTCTCACCCGCGTGACTCCTGTGGGACACCCGTGTGACACACAGCCGGCAGGACCGCGGGGCCTCTGCCGCGCGCCTGGCACCTCCCTGTGGCTGGGGGTTTGATGGCGTCTGGCAGAGCGCACATGCGCTTCCTCTTGGACTCCTCAGCCGTGCTTTTAGGAATCTATCCCAGAGACGAGCTCAGGATCACTAATCGTCCGTTATTCAGAATTCTGAGAAGTTAGCAGCAGCCCAGATGTCCCTCAGAAGGGAGTATCCGTACAGATTTACAGCATCACAGAAATACACGAAGTCCTCCTCTTAGAGTCTGTGGAGTCACGTGAGGGACGTGTTTTGTGAGAACAGCGGCCACAGAAGACTGAGACTGCGGCCTTGTGTCACGGGGGGTGGGGGGGGGGGAGGGAGGGGGGAGGGCTCTGCATGTGCACGGGCACACTTCCCTCCCCGTGTGTGTTCAAAGAGAAGCCGTGCAAAAGGAAAGACGAATTTTTAAAACTTGAAGAGGACGGGGTAGAATAGGCAGGGATGGGAAGCAGAATTGCCTGCATGGCCCTTGTCGTATGGGATTTACTTCAGATCCCTGTGTGTGTTTTACTGAAATGAACAAATAAAAAAGAAAACAGATACAAATGCATCCGCAGGAGAAACAAGGGGGGGCAGGAGGGTAGGAAGGAATCTCTAACACAGAAAGAGTTACTTGAAGTGACTTTTTTTTTTAAAGTTTGTTTATTTTGAGAGACAGAGCACGAATGAGGGAGGTGCAGACGGGGGTGGGGGGGTGGGGCAGAGGATCCCAAGCAGGCTCCACGCTGTCAGCACAGAGCCTGACGTGGGGCTCGAACTCCTGAACCGTGGTTATGACCTCAGCTGAAATCGAGAG
This sequence comes from Herpailurus yagouaroundi, assembly GCF_014898765.1. Classification (NCBI taxonomy): domain Eukaryota; kingdom Metazoa; phylum Chordata; class Mammalia; order Carnivora; family Felidae; genus Herpailurus; species Herpailurus yagouaroundi. Next base: position 4,007,218 of record NW_024412413.1, on the reverse strand, counting down.
TTAGACACTTAACCAAGTGAGCCCCCCAGGCGCCCCTGAAGTGACTTTTATAACCGTATAACTTAGTGGGATACATCCTGGGACCAAAGCGCCACAGAGAAATTGTAGACCACCTTCTGCCTCCAGGAGCGGTGTTGTTATTGTTATTCTGGAGCAAGTACTTGCACACACACCTGTTTACGTCCTTCCACATGTGTGCGTGTCACATACTTTGCATTTAGGATAAAGAAAATAAGCAGTCGTGTGTGTGCTGTTAGGAAGCAAGATTTTCAGCATAAAACAGACACAAAAATAGAAGAAAAGCAGTTTAAAAACCCCTGGCTTGAAGTTTGAGTTGGGACAGGCAGTTTACATCCGTGATTGGTTATTTTTCTTTCCAGAAAGTGTGTATTTCCTCGCTTTCTTCACTGAGAAATACTAATACCAACGAGCCCCTGTACCATCCACGTTGTGTTTTCTTTTTTTTTTTTTTATTGTATTTTTTTTTTTTAATTTTTTTTTCAACGTTTTTTATTTATTTTTGGGACAGAGAGAGACAGAGCATGAACAGGGGAGGGGCAGAGAGAGAGGGAGACACAGAATCGGAAACAGGCTCCAGGCTCCGAGCCATCAGCCCAGAGCCCGACGCGGGGCTCGAACTCACAGACCGCGAGATCGTGACCTGGCTGAAGTCGGACGCTTAACCGACTGTGCCACCCAGGCGCCCCCACGTTGTGTTTTCTTAATACCCTCTCTCTCTAAGAGGAACCGAGGCTCCTTGGATGGATGGCTGGCTCTTGGTGGGGCAGGACATCGGGAACACGTCCCTTGGACTCGTAAATGTGCAGGGAAGTTGTCGCAGACTCCCCGGAGCTGTGTCCCAAGGTCACAAGCGCCTGCTTGAAGGTTTGTCCACTGGCCAGAGGATGAAAAAGAAAATTTGAGTAGTGGGCTGAAAGACATCAGCTGCACAAAAATCCGTATGCTTACAATGCAAGATGTAAGGTGTCATGCTAACTAAAAACACGAGAATTCTCTTCCATCGCTTTTGAAGATTACTAAGGAGTCATTATTCATTCTTCTGGAAGTTTGAACTGTATTTCGGGGCAGACAACTGATGAGAGACACTTCTTCATGGAAGGATTCTAGCTAACAAGTGGAGAAGGAATCGTGTCATAGGACAATCACTGTTTTAAAGAACTCTTAGGATGTGGGCTGTCGTCATCAATGACTGTCGTCATCAATGCAGAAAGCCATTAGGGTGCACAGTGGTGTGGGCTGTGTCACGGGTGGCACGTCACGCCCCAGCACCGGAACCCACTGATAAATCACTGACCTGGAAGAAACTGGATGGCGTAGTTTCTGACGGTGGGACGTGCGGCATGCCCTGTGAACTTTTCCTGCTAAAATCATGGAGATCAAATCAAACCTTTAGCCCTTCACTACCAGTGTAGAGAAAATGCAGGTGGTGGAGACTCAAGGTAAAGACGTCCTCAGAGAGCAGTGAGCCAGTCCAGAGGGTGAGGAAACCTGCGAGATACACGGCTTCTTCGGTAATGGATGACCTGAAAACAGAGGGGAGAATTTAACAAGTTAAAGGAAGCCTGTCACAGCTGTGTGTAGACTTTGAGGGCGGCTCTCAACACACCATTGTGGAAGGACCCTTTTGAGGCGGCAGGGATGTTTGAACGTGGACTGGCTGTTAGATACTATTCAGAGATCATAGCTAATCTTTTTTTTTTTAAGTTTTTATTTATTTATTTTTGAGAGAGAGCAGGGGAGGGGCAGAGAGAGAGGAATAGAGAGAGAATCCCAAGCAGGCTCTGCACTAACTCACAAACCATGAGATCGTGACAACCGAAACCAAGAGCCGGACGCTTAACCGACTGAGCCACCCAGGCGTCCCGTTCTGCTTTTTTTTGTTTGTTTTGAAATGTTCATTCACTTTTGAGAGAGAGAGAGAGAGAGAGAGAGAGACAGAGAGACGGAACATGAGCAGAGAAGGGGCAGAGACAGAGGGAGACATAGGATCCAAAGCAGGCTCCAGGCTCCGAGCTGTCAGCACAGAGCCCGACGCGGGGCTTGAACTCATGAACTACGAGATCATGACCTGAGCCGAAGTTGAACACTTAACTGATTGAGCCACCCAGATGCCTCAAGGAATCATAGTTAATCTTAACAGAGCAAAGTAATACCATATGTTAAGGTGGTATCAGATATACTGATCTGAGATTTATTTTAAATAGAATAAATGCATGGGAGGAGAGTAAACGAAACAAGATTGATAATGATTGATGATTGGTAATTTTGGAAGCTGGGCGTTGAGTATATGGGTACTTGTTACACTTCTGTCTCTGCTTTGTGGTACGTTTGGAAATTTCTATTTAGAAAAAAAGGTTAGGGGCCCTTGGGTGGTTCAGTTGGTTGAGCGTCTCAGTTCAGCTCGGGTCACGATCTTGCCTTGGTGGGTTGGAGCCCCGCGTCGGGCTCTGTGCTGACGGCTCGGAGCCTGGAGCCTGCTTTGGATTCTGCGTCTCCCTCTCTCTCTGTCCTCCTCCCACTTGTGCTCTCTCTCTCTCTCTCTCTCAAATAAAAGTAAATGCAAAATTTAAAAAAAAAAAAAAAAAAAAGGTAAAAATTTTTAAAGTTACTTCTTCGTTGACCTTAGGTCAAAAGTTCTCGGTGGGTCCGGGGAGCCACCATGGAATCTGAAAGCTTCATCGAGAGAGTAGCACATGTAGTGCACATGGATGCCCGTCCCCAAATATACACGTTTGAGTTGTTACGTTCAGAGACAACAGATAGTTCCAGGCTCTGGTTGGTGCAGGGCACTGCACTAGGTTGATGGGGAGAATCAAGGATGGGACGGTCACCCTCTCTCTGTACGATTAGGACAGAAGGCAACAAATACCCCAGCGGAGGTCAAGAAGGGATGGTCTGGACCGGGTCTCAAGGAAGGGTGGGGAACAGTTAGTGCTGTGGCGATGAAGAGGATATTCGGCAGGAATCAGAGCAGCAGAAGTACAGAGAAAGAAAGAAAGAAAGAAAGCAGGCCCAGTTTGGCTTGAATAGACTTGGTCAAGGAAGGTAGACCGAGGCCCGATGCCACAGGCCCGCGGAGCCGGTCTTGAGTACCTGACGGCCGGGAGCCCTGCCTCCTGTGTTTTGTCTCCCCGAGTAGCCTGGTGCAGTGCCTGCTAGGTACTCAGACAGTACTTGATGAGTGAGTACTCTGTACACGGTACGGGAGCCTGATCTGAATAAAAACTTTGTAAAACTGTTGGGGAGTTTAAAAGTTACGAAAATTTTTCGGATGGAACACAAGGTATACATATGTTGGTTGGGTAAAAAGTAAACTTTGCCAGAAGTGTTTTGCCACTCTATAAATAGATTTCTAAATGAGGATACCAGATGCAGGTTCACAGAGCAGGCCGTGTCCCAGATGGTAAAGCTAAGAGAGCGGATTTTAGTGTTTATGGTCTAATAATGCTGCAGCTCCCTGAGAGCTTGCCGGTACGCTGGGCCCTGTCCTCGGCTGTCTGCTAGTCTGAACCCCTGTTGTTCAGAGGGGGCACCAGAGTCACAGGAGGAATTTGCCCAAACCAGTTCCGGCAAAGTATGATTGAAACCTGGATCTGTTGGGGTGCGTGGGTGGCTTAGTCAGTTAAGCATCTGATTGTTTTGGCTCAGGTCATGATTTCAACGGTTCGTGGGATTGAGCCCTATGTCGGGGTCCCAAGCCCCTGCTTGGGATTCTCTCTCTCGCTCTCTCTCTCTCTCTCTCTCTCAACAAATAAACATTAAAAAACAAAACAAAACAAAAACCCTAGATCTATTTGAATTCCATCTTAAGCAGAGTTTTTTAAATCTAGATTGCAACCCATTAATGGGATATTAAGCTAATTTCATTGGTCACAGCCAGAATCATTTTAAAACGAGATAGGATAGGGTGGAGGAGACAGTGTTTCCTTGTTCACACGACTGGTTAGCAAGAATGACACATGTTGTAATAAATACTGTAATAAATACTGTAATACATGTTGTAATAAATACCCAGGTGGGACAGACGGCGTGAAAGAGGTCGGGGACAGTATGTGGTGAATGCACGAGCGACCGGATGTTTCTGGAGGAGTCGGGGCTCGTATGTGTATATTAGGCTTCATATAAGATGTATTTCTTACCGTGGGGCAAGCTCACAAATACATAAATGCCACTGCAGAGGGCTGTGGGGTTGAGCCGGAGGGGAGCCAGACTGGGTTCCGAGGTGGCCCTGAGTGGACCAGGCGGAAGGACCGTGTACAGAGCACGTGGCCCGTGTGGGAGAGACGCCTGCTGAAGCGCGACCCGTCGTGGGATGGCCGACGCGGACGCTTCCGAGCTCACCGCTGCCAGGCCCGGCCCGGGGTCAGAGAGGCCTTCGTGACTTGAGGGAAGCCAAGGGCCAGGACCTAGCAGCCTCACGCTTTGCACCCCTTGCCTTGACTCATTAGCCAGCGAGCTGTTTGCTGGGATCACGTGGCCCGGGAATGACCCCCTGCTTCCTTCACTGCTCCCCGTGTGGCCTTTCAGAAGCCGTTGGCTTGGAAAAAGAAGGCAGCAACCTTCCCACGCAGGAGCCAGCCTGGGAAATCGCCAGGTCAGCTGTTCCGGCTCGCCAGAGCTGCCTCTTTCCCGTTCGTTTGCGGGCATAGAGCTTGGCCACCTTCGGGGGAACCACAGTCTCTGAGGCCCTCCTCTCTTCGGGGCACTCATGGCTGCATCCTGTCTGGGCCACGACCATTTCCTCTCAGGATTCTGGATCCCCGAAGGGCCCCGTGGGCCATTCCAGCCACCCCGGCAGCTCTCCCAAGGGCACCCGAGTTGAGGGGACCACAGGCGTCTCTGCGTTTTCCACGGTCTTCCCTGGGGCTTCTTTCCCTCCTCTGTTTCTTCTCACCAGAGCTAAAGAAGTTTCTAGAGCATATAGGTATGCTGGACGGTCTGCCTTTTCTGCATGATTGACAGGAGGGCCCTTCTTAGCAGGAGAGAGCACAGAGGCTCTGCTGGAGGGAGGGCACTCGGAAAATTCCAGGAGACCTGGCGGCGACTTCCTCCCGCAGATGGACTCTTCCGGTCTGACTGCCCCCGACATGTCTGGGAACGGGCAGAGGCTGTCTTCCTTCCTCCCCTTCGAGCTCTGTATCTTCTGAGCCTCTTTTTTCCTGTTTTTAGTGTATGTGTGTGTGTGTGTGTGTACACACACACACACACACACACATTTTAATGTTTATTTTTGACCGAGGGAGACAGAGCATGAGCGGGGGAGGGGCAGAGAGAGACAGAACAAAGAATCCGAAGCAGGATCCAGGCTCCGAGCTGTCAGCACAGAGCCCGACGCGGGGCTCGAACTCAGAGACCGCGAGATCATGACCTGAGCCGAAGTCAGACGCTTCACTGACCCAGCCACCCAGGCGCCCCTCTTTTTTCCTGTTTTTAATCATCGTACAGGAACATGACTTTCGGGGGGAATATACAGGTCTTTTAGTGTATGTATTCCTGTAGCCACCACTGCCACGATCAGGATGGAGACCCTTTCCGTCACCCCAGAAATCCTGTGTCCCATCCTCTCCCCGATCGTAACCCCCAGCAACCAGTGATCTCCATTCTGCCGCTAGGTTTATCTCTTCAAAGGCTTCATGTAAATGGAACCATACAGTATGTGCAATATTTTGGGACTGACCCCTCGCTCATCATAGCATGTTGGAGCGTCATCCAGGTCATCCAAAGTTACTTCTTGTTCCTGCGAGTAGCGTGGCATCGTGCAGACGCACCCCCGCTCCCTCGTCCATTCGCCCGGTGAGGAACGTTCGGCTGGCTTCCAGCTCTGGGCCGTCACAAATTAAGCAGCCGTGAGCACTCGCGTTTGGGCTTAAGTTCCCATTTCTCTAGGGTGAAAACCCAGGTGCGGGACCGCTGGATCGTATGGTCCCGTACGTTTAATTTTGTAAGAAGCCGCCGCACCGTCTTCCAGAGCAGCCGCGCGCGTCTGCGTCTCCGCCCGCGGAGTTGCTGCTCTTCCGCATCCCCGCCAGCACCTGGCGGCGTCACCGCTGTGTGTTTGAACCGTTCCGACAGGCGCGTAGCGGGATCTCCCGTTCGCTTGTTTCCCTGATGGTTATTGCTGGTGAACATTTTCCCAGGGGCTTTATTTGCCATCTTTGTATCTTCTCTGAAGTGTCTCGTGAAGCGGAGTCGTCTTCTTGTTGAGTTTTGAGGGTTCTCCATATATTCTGGGTACGGTTTCTTTGTTGGACTTGTGATCTGTGGTGTTTTCTCTCAGTCTGTAGTTTGCTTTGTTACTTCCTTAGTTGTGTGGTTGTTGTTGTTATTTTAATGTCTTACTTATTTTTGAGAGAAAGATCATGAGCGGGGCAGAGGTAGGGTGAGGGGGGGACGGAGGATCCGAAGCGGGCTCTGCGCCGACAGCAGCAAACCCGCCACGGGGCTCGAACTCACGAACTGTGAGGTCATGACCTGAGCTGAAGTCGCAGGCTCAAGTCACTGAGCCACCCAGGCGCCCCACCTTGGCTGTGTTTTTGACAGAGCAAGGGCTTTATAATTTTGATGGACTTTGATTTGTCAGTTGTTCCTTCTGTGGATCACGCCTTTAGTATTATTCTAAGAACTCTGCCTAGTGCCAGATCGCAAAGGCTTCCTCGTGTGTTTTCTCCTCAGAGCTTCACAAGTTGTATGTTCTGTGTTTAGATCTGTGTTCCGTTTGAGTTGGTCGTTGTATATAACGCGTGAGGTTTAGGTCACGTGTCCTGGTTGGGGTTGGTTTTTTTTTTTTTTGGTTTTTTTTTGCATCTGGATGACCAATTATTTCAGCTCCGTTGGTGAGAAAGACTGTCCTTTATCTGCTGAATTGCTTTTGCACCTTTGTGAGAAATCAGCTGGCTCTCTTTGTGCGGGCCTGTCTCTGGCCAGTTTGTTCTGTGCCTCTGGTCTTTGGTCCCTGCTGGTGCCACCCTGGTACCAGTCCCAGCCCCGGGGGTTTCCGTCAGGTCTTCGAGTCGGCCAGTGTGATTCCTTCAGCTCCCTGTTCCCCCCGCCCGTGCAAGTTTAGAGCAGCTCGTCTGGAACTGTGCGGAGCCCGGCCGTGGTTGTGTTTGGAATGAAGTTAAATCTACAGCTCCCTGCAGGGGAGAATTGGCGTCTTTATTGCATTGAGTCTTCCAGTCGCGAGCGAGAGAGGTTTTCCTCCTCTGTCGATCTCCTTTGATGGCTGCCATCAACGGTTTGTAGTTTTCAGGGTACAGAGCCTCCATATGCTTTGTTGGATTTATATCAAAATATTTCCCTCATAAACGGTATTTTTAAAGAAGGGTTCGGGGGGCGCCTGGGTGGCTCAGTTGGTGAAGCCCCCAGCTCGGGCTCAGGTCACGATCTCGCGGTTCGTGGGTTCGGGCCCCGCGTCTGTGCTGACAGCTCAGAGCCTGGAGCCTGCTTCGGATTCTGTGCCTCCTTCTCTCTCGACCCCTCCCCCACTCATATTCTCTCTCTCTCTCTCTCTCTCTCTCTCTCTCTGTCTCTCATACTCTCTCTCAAAAATAAATATTTAAAAAATTTTTTTAAAAGATTGACTTTCTGGTTGTTCGTCGCTTAGATATGTATTACGACGGATTTTAGTATGTTAGCCTTGTATCCTGGGGCCTTGCTAAACCCACCTACTCTAGGGGTTTTAAAAACTAGAGCCCCTGGCATTTTGTACAGAAGGTAGAATCACATCTTCTGTAAATGAGGGGAAGTTGTTTTCCTCTTTTTCAGTCTGCTTGCTTTTGGTTGCCGTTTCTTGTCTGCTTGCACTGCTAAGCCTTTTCTGATTTTGCTGCGACGTCTGCCTCTTCCCTCTTCTCTGAGGGTGCTGAATGGGAACAGAAAGCCCTCTTTCCCGAACAGTGACTTACTAAAACGGAAGAGAAAACTAAAAAATAATCACGAGGAAAACAAAATGCAAAGAAAGAAGGAAAATGGCCTAATGTTTAAAAAACGACCCAACTACCACAAGAACAAGAGAAAGGTAGTTTTGTGTATGCACAGGCTTATTTGTACGTAAAGGTTTCTTCTTCTGGAATTAACTGTGGGGAGTTCTTGCTTATTAGCCCGGTCCTTCCTGGGCACAGAGAGTGGCCAGTAGAACCGAACTGTAAGGAAATGCAAACCATGGCGGCCGAGCATCTTCTGGGCCGTGTGCTCTGGCTCCCACCGCTCCGGCGGGCTCGGGGATGGGAAGGTTACACTCCGGGAAGCCCTGGTGACAGTCTGCTGATGCGGAGCATGGGCCGCACCCAGGGTCCTGGCTCAGCAGCGTGGTGCATCACCACCTTCTCTCACGTTTTCCCCAGGGGAGCCTCTGGCCACATGACTCTGTTAACTGTTTATCGCGCCGTCTGTCTAGCGGAGAGAGAGTCGATGCTACACGTGGCTGGGGTGCCCCCCGCTCGCTTCCAGTGCGTCACCGTTTCAGAGGGCAGATAATCCAGAGAGAGCGTGAGAGCAGGCTGGGAGAACGCTCAGGGTCTCCCACCCCGTCCCCGTGAAAACCAGAGCTGCCTCGGAGGGAAAGAACAAGTGCTTTGTCGAAAGAGACCAGTGCGGGGCGCCTGGGTGGCGCAGTCGGTTAGGCGTCCGACTTCAGCCAGGTCACGATCTCGCGATCTCGCGGGATCTCGTGATCTCGCGGTCCGGGAGTTCGAGCCCCGCGTCGGGCTCTGGGCTGATGGCTCAGAGCCTGGAGCCTGTTTCCGATTCTGTGTCTCCCTCTCTCTCTGCCCCTCCCCCGTTCATGCTCTGTCTCTCTCTGTCCCAAAAATAAATAAAACGTTGAAAAAAAAAAATTAAAAAAAAAAAAAGAAAGAGACCAGTGCTGTGAGATTCCTGGTGCCGCCGTGACACCCACCTGCCTCCCCGGCCCTGAGCGGTGCTGCGCGGCAGAGGATCCAGTTCCGGGTGGTCATCCGGGTCAGGTTCTTGAAGAGGAAAAGGAATTCTAAATGCTCTTTACAAACTGGAAATGGGGGGGGGGGGGTCACTGGTGGGAGACATTACACTAAAGCAGCTTCTTGCTTTTGTCCCCTCCCCTGTGCTCACCCCTGGTCATTCTCAATCACTAGTGTCCTATCTCCAGAGGTACTGACCGAGCAGATTAGGACCCCACCGTGTCTAGAGTTTGTATTCTGGCCTGGGGCCATCTTGGAGAAACACTGCCACTCAGTCTGGAGCCATCCTTGGAAAAGGAGGGGTGGGGCGGGCAGGGGAAAGAAGGTCCGCGCGTGCCCACAGAAGAGTGTCGGCGTCTGTGGCACATGGGGTGCCTCTTTGTGCTTCATCGGCAGCAGGCTGGGGCTCGCTGGTTCTGAGACCGGGCTCTGTGTCCTGTCCCTGCGCTCGCATCCTGGACTTCAGCACTGGTAGCTTAAGCACGCCCCCTGTTCGGTGGCTTCGCTCAGATTTTATAAGAAGGTAAGACTGATGTTGGAAAACACAGACACCGTGAGGGTTTGTAGAAGGGGCGTGCCTCTTGCTGGAAGGCCGTGGTTGGTCCGTATTTAGCTGTCTTCGTTCTGTTCAGACATTTACTTATTTGCCTGTTGAATCAGATCCAGAAATAATTGCTCTGTAGCGTCTCGATTTTATGAAAATATAATGTTGGAAACTGGGTAGAATGAGGTGACTGCCGTGGATGGCTTTGGGCCATTTTAGTGTGTGGAACGGGGACTGTTTGTAAAGCAGGTGCAGCCTGGACCACTGCTGTTGAGAGAGACGCCGTGAACCAGCACCTGTGGTCTCTGTGGCCAAACATGCCGTTGCTTCTTCCGTGCCTCAGGCTGTGGAGCCTGTCTCCACTCTGTTTAATATAGTGACACTAAGAGCAGTAGCTTCTGTGATTCCGTTCGGGCCCTCACAGCAGCCTCGCTCTTGAACACAAACCCGGAGCTTGTGTTCATCCCCGGTGATGAAGGAGGCCTGCTGTGCGGCCATTCCTCAGCCACCTGCTCCGTCCCAGCCTGCACACCCCGCCCACCCACCCGTCCGTCCGTCCGTCCGTCCGTCTGTCCATCCCTTGGCTCGAGCCCGAGGTTGGCCCTCCGGAGAGCCCACGGCTGCACACCAGCGCCCCGGAGCACCTCTCACGACCTCTCCCAACTTCAGTTTTCACGTCACTTCGTGTCCTTAAAACCCAGACGGCGATCCGCTCTGTAATCCTGTGGTTAAATGGGGAACGTGCCGCCGAAGGAAAACATATGCAACGTAGGGGCTGCACCCAACGTGGACCGTGTTTCACCTTAATCTGGAATCACCCGCTGATTCGTTCGTTAACAATAACTCATCTTTTTATAGCACTTGGCATTTTACAAAGCACCTTGACGTGCACATCACTAAGGAGGGTTTGCAAAAGAATCGTCTTTGCTTAATTGTGGTGCGTGTGGAAAGAAATGAGCGGCCGGTGGTGGTGGTGGAGTGATTCTTAGGAGCCTCCATGCACAGCCATGGCCCCTCCAGATCAACTCCTAAAGAGCCACAGAATGAATCTTCCCATTTCCAGAAAAGCAGAAATAGTTTCCAGTGACCTGAACATTTCACGGCGGTGTCTGTCTTGGGGCCTGTAGCTTGTGCGTGGATATTGTGTATTCCTCAAGGTGGAAGAGAACGGGCGGGTCCTGCCATGAATCTGGGGGCTGGGCTCTGTGAGAGCACCTCTGTTCTCATGGTCAGAAAGGAAGAAGGGTGAATCACTCTTTGTTCGGGGGGGTGTCACCATCTGGGAGCAGTAAGTCTTCGAAAGGACTCTACGGGACAGTGCTGGTATTTGTCAGGCAGCGTTCAGGACAAGCATCTTTGATCTGACCACCTTCGTTTTTTCTCCTTTAAAAGTCATCCCTCTCGCGGGCACCTGGGTGGCTCAGGCGGTTAAGCATCTGACTCTTGATTTCGGCTCAGGTCATGATCTCATGGTTTCGTGGGTTTGAGCCCCACATCTGGCTCTGCACTGACAGTGCAAAGCCTGCTTGGGATTCTCTGTCTCCCTCTCTCTCTCTGACCCTCTCCACCTCGCTTGCTCACTCGCTCTCTAAATAAGTAAATAAGTAAATCAACATTAAAAAATAAAAATAAATATTACCCCTTTCAGAAAGTTTACACGCCGTAGGCATTTCTTAGACACTTTGTAGGGGTCACAGACTCCCTGAGACCTGTCTTGGGATGTCAGGGCCAGAACCCTGGGAATTTAGGGGGATTAAAGTGTGGTGTGGAAGGAGTGTGTGGACCGGAAGGCAGCAGGTGCTCCCTGGCTGTGTGGTTCGGGGCAAGACCCGCTGAAGCCCAGCTTCGTGTGTGGAACAGAATGATGCCTGCGTTGTATCTCGCGGGGTCGCTGTAGGCATTAGAGACCACGTATGTAAAGTACATCAGGTGATCCTTGATATGACGTCACCCCAAAATACAAACTGCTCATCTTTGTGCCAGTGAGTCTGAGATAAACGTGAGTTTTTAAAATTTCTTGGTGGGTGTACATTTCCTTTCTCAGCTTTTTATTTTCACTTGCCAGTTTGCACATAATTTCTCAGTAAATAAATGTGTTGAGTTGAACTTCCTGGGCCAAGCAATATTTATGTCAGTCCAATAGTAGACAGCATTGAATTTGAATGATTGTAAATATGTGATTAGGAATCTTAACCAAAAAGCTTTTATTTTGGAATCGATTAGAATTTTCCCGTTTAAATTGTACTGTGTTTCTCTTGAGTAACACCTTAGTTCCTGGGATTGGCCAGCATTAAAGAGAAGTATGTCACACTTTTCTGCGTACTGCACAGTCTATAATTATCAAGATTATCCAGTTAACGTAAAGTGCAGTTATGTTAGCATGAAGTTTTGTTATGTAGTTGTTACCATAGCCGGAGTCGGGTGAGGGTTTAAACCCCTGTGAACTCAAAATTCTTTTATGATGATGGAATATTTCATGTTTCAGTATTCTTCATACACAGTATGTGTTCAAATACTTTACCAGGTATGTGTTTCTTACAGGTTCATATAATATATAAAATGCATTTCTGTTCCAAGAAAAATAGAAGTGGTAAACAGTTGGGAGAGAGCTTGCATATTTTCCTTTATTATCCTGTCTGATGATTAATGCATTCAGCTATGTTCAGCCTCACGTTTAACCAGGTTAGTGTTTAGTTTTGGTTAGGCTGTTTTCCTTACTAGAACAGAAATGGCCAATCCTGTGCCCTGCCTGTCTCCCAAATGGAGTCTTTGCATTGTTTCCAGATCACGGTGCTTAATGTAAGGTCGGATTTTCTTGTGAAAACAGAGTTTGGATTAACTCTGTGTGCTTGCACGCACCCTTCCACACCCGCCTGTGCGGTTAGCTCCAGCAACCTGCTGACGTCACGGTTCTGATTTCAAGACGGAAGAATGAGGTGAGGTTCTGCTTTGTGGCGTGCAAGTGCAGCAGCAAATTTTGAGTGCGTGGTCGATCTGCAAGTCTCCTTTTCACGGAGGCCATGAGGCTTAATGGAAAGGATATGAACTTTGAGATCCACGGTGTGACCTTCGACGAAGTCCTTGAATAAAATAGCTGACTCTCTGGTTCTCATTCATCTACTTGGCTTGATTATTGTGAAGATTTATGCAGGGGCTGGCAGACTGCAGTGTACTGGCGTCTTCTTGTAAATAAAGTTTTATTGAGACACAGCCGTGTCCATCCCTCGAGTGGCATCTATGGCTGCTAACACACTCTACCAGCACAGTTGGGGAGGTGCGCAGAGACCATCGGGTGGTTTTCAGAGCCTAAACTCTTTATTTTCTGATGCTTCACAGAAAAAGCTTGCTGACCCCTGATAGAATGCGATCAAAAAACGGTGTTGTGAGTCCCACCTGTGCCGTTCAGTAGCTGTGGGACCTCAGTCTTGTTCCGTGACCTCTTTGTAGCTTCGTTTTTCCTCTATGAATGTCATTTATTCATCCCCTCAGCGAGTGTCATGTGCTTGCCACATTTCAACACCGTTCTAGACTGAGGAAGTGCAGCAGGGAAGACACAATACCTGTGCTCGTGGGGCTTACATTCCAGGGAAACGTGTTCACTGAGGATAATAATAGCACAGGGAGGGCTTCGTGGACGAATATTTGTAAAAGCACATTTGGAACATTCCTTGGCGTAGACAAGCATCATAGAATACATACTCTGTGATGTTGGCTCTTACTGTTGCTAAGTATGGGCTTGTTAATGTGTAAAACAACGTGGAAACTCATTTCGGGGTTGGAACCCTTCTAATTCCGTGTTTATGTCCCTAAGGTTTCTACCGAGAGAATGAACAGCTAGAAATAATAAGGAGCATAACTGGTACCATTAGCCTCCTGAAGAGAGGGATTGGTTCATGGGAAACTGTGTAAAATAGTGTCACCGTATAGTCCCAGCCCAGGGCAGGGTGAATTCACGGATTGCTCTCGGTGTACTGGGCTGCTCACATGTAGAAGGTGAGAGCGGGGAGAGGAGAAAATCCGCCTGTGGAACACGGAGCTAACTCGAGTATTTCATGCTTATTCTCTATTTAAAAATTCTCATTAGACATTCGATTCCTTGGACTTTTGAGGTTCTTTGAGTCCATACAGGAGTAGTGGGAAAAAGTACTGAGAATTTTAAGGGTTGGCCTAAAGGTTAATATTCGTTGAAGTGATGATTATGTTTTAAGACTGAAGGTCAATATTGGAAAATATGAAGTCTATACTAGTTTTTTTCATATACATTAAATGTTGATAATCTAATTGCTGTTTGTGCACAGGGTCCTAGGACCCGAGTATTTTACATGTTGGTACTTGGACCGGTACGGGGAGTGGGGTAGAGTTAACCGGTGAGTGGAATGAATATACGTAGCATGTCTAAGAACCCAGAGGCCCCGATTGTATGACTTGGGGAAAATGAGTTCATTTTGCTCATGTTTTCATTTCTTTTTGGGGTTTTTTTGTTGTTTTTTTTTTAATGTTTATTTATTTTTGAGAGACAGAGAGGGGAGGGGCAGAGAGAGAGAGAGGGAGACACGGGATCCGAAGCAGGCTCCAGGCTCTGAGCTGTCAGCACAGAGCCCGACGCGGGGCTCGAACTCACCGTGAGATCACGACCTGAGCCGAAGTCGGACACTCAACTGACTGAGCCACCCAGGCACCCCTCGTGTTTTCATTTCTAAAGTAAGGAGATCGGACCAAGTTTTTCCAGGTCCTTTTCAGCTCTAATTAAATAATCTGTGAATTTTCTCTTCGACCAGACTCCCCAAAGTCGAAAGCTTTGTATTGTTTTCCTCTCCTGCTGGATCTGCCACTTTGTCCTTCACATAATGATACAACACGTTTGGTTCTTCATGGTTGTAGGTGCAACATGCATGGCGTTGGGGGGACGGGGCCCTACCTTCCTCATCTTCTTAAGCAGGATATTTTCCTCTCGTGGCCCTCGTCTGTAGGTGGAGGTGTCATTGTGATGGACCAATAACTACCTGAGGTATTTTTCGGTTCTGACGTTCTCAGACTCCAGAATACAATTTAGAAGACTAAAGATGGACAGGAGGAAGAGGGCTGTTAGTGTTGTTTTGTTTTGTCTGTCCCCCCCCCCCAAGTTTTTTTCTTTTAATGTTTATTTTTGAGAGACTGAGAGAGACAGAGCACAAGCAGAGGAGGGGGACAGAGACAGAGACAGACAGACAGACACTGAATCCACAGCAGACTCCAGGCTCCAAGCTGTCAGCACAGAGCCCGACGTGGGGCTCGAACTCACAAACTGTGAGATCATGACTGGAGCCGAAGTCGGACGCTTAACCGACTGAGCCACCCAGGCGCCCGTCTTGTCTGTTTAAGGTGGAAAAGGGGAGAACCTGCGTGGCCCGGAGCTTCCAGAGACCAGGTTCGCTATTGCAGCAGAAGGCTGTGACCACTGGCGGTGATGTCACGTTCTCAGTGCGCACCTCTGGCATTTTCCTGTGCCACCCAGTATCCTTTTTCCTAGAACACTCTCCCTTTTGACACATAACTCTGTAGGAAATGTTTATACCTAAAAGCTTAGGTGATGTGAAATGACCAATTCAAGATTGCCTTTTACAGATTTGAAAATTACAGTTCGTGGTTTGTGATCTGGCAGAGCTTAAACAAAATTCGTATGTACCTTTTTGAAAATACAAAGAAAAAAACGTTTTTACTCTATGTGAAAATATGTCATTCTTCTGGGACTTTCATTTTTAGGATATTCGGTACTTAGTAACATGCTTATGAAAAAAATCACTGGTTGATAAAGAAGTAAAGTGGAAAAATATACTCAAATGATTTTCCTGGGAGTCATTGCCCTTAAAAATACAAGGATAATATTATCTATGACTTCATATTTACCATATTTCAAATTTATGAAATCCCCAACTAAGAAGAATTATAAAATCAATGTGATACATCACATCAATAAGAGAAAGGATAAAAACCATATGATCATTTCAGTAGACACAGAAAAAGCATTTGGTAAAGTACAACATCAATTCATGATAAAAACCCTCAATAAAGTAGGTTTAGAGAGAATATGCTTCAACATAATAAAGACCATATGTGGGGACACCTGGATGGCTCAGTTGGTTAAGCACCCGACTCTTAATTTCAGCTCAGGTCATGATCTCACGGTTCATAACTTCAGGCGCCACATTGGGCTCTACGCTGGTGGCACAGAGCCTGCTTAGGATTCTGTCTTTCCCTTTCCCTCTGCCCCTCTCCTGTATGCTTGCTCTCTCTCAAAATACATAAACTTTTTTTTTTTAAGACCATGTATGAAAAACCCACAGCTAACATTATACTCAATGGTGAAAAACTGACAGTTTCTTCCCTCGGGTCAGAAACAAGACAAGGATTCCCACTGTCACCACTTTCATCCAACATAGTACTGGAAGTCCTAGCCACAGCAGTCAGATAAGAAAAATTAAAGGCATCCAAATTGATAAAGAAGAAGCAAAACTTTCACTATTTGCAGACGACGTGGTAACTATATATAGAAAACCCTAAAGACCCCACCAAAGAACTATTAGAACTGACAAATGAAGTCAGTAAAGTCATAGGGCACAAAATCAATCTACAGAAATCTGTTGCATTTCTCTACACTAATAAGGAAGCAGCAGAAAGAAATTAAGAAAACAATCCCGTTTTTAATTGCACCAAAATAATAAAATACCTAGGAATAAACATAACCAGAGAGGTGAAAGACCTGTCCTCTGAAAACTGTAAAACACGGATGAAAGAAATTGAAGAGGGCGCAAAGGAATGGAAGGACATTCGGTGCTCCTGCATCGGAAGAACAAATATTGTTAAAATGTCTATGCTCCCAAAGCAGTGTACAGATTTAATGCAGTCCCTATCAAAATACCAACAGCATTTTTCACAGAACAGTCCTGAAATGTGCCTGGAACCACAAAAGACCCCAACTAGCCAAAGCAGTCCTGAAAAAGAAAAGCAAAGCTGGAGGCAAACTGCAGACTTCTGGTTCTAATACAAAGCTGTAGTCATCAAAACAGTGTGGTACAGGCACAAAAATAGACGCGTACAACAACGGAACAGAACAGAGAACCCAGAAATGAACCGTAATTATACAGTCAGTTAGTCTTTGACAAAGGAAGAGAGAATATGCAGTGGGAAAAAGACGGTCTTTTCAGCACATGGTGTTGGGAAAACTGGACAGCTACACGGAAAAGAATGAAACTGGAGCACTTTCTTTAACTATACACAAAAATAAACTCAAAACGGGTTAAACACCTGAATGTGAGACCTGAGACCATGAGAGTCCTAGAAGCGAGCACAGGCAGGAATGTCTCTGACGTTGGTCATAACAGCATCTTTCTAGATACGACTCCTGAGGCAAGGGAAACAAAAGCAAAAACAAACTATTGGGTCTACTTCAAAATAAAAACCTTCTGCACAGCAAAGGAAACAGCCAACAGAACTAAAAGACAGCCGCCTGAACGGGAGAAGGTATTTTACAAATACCTATCCAGTAAAGGGTTAGCATCCAAAACATATAAAGAACTTCTCCAATGCAACACCCAAAAAACAAATAATCCAGTTAAAAAATGGGCAGAAGACGTGAAAAGACATTTCTCCAAAGAAGATATCGAGATGGCCAACTGACACATGAAAAGTGACACGTCACTCATCATCGGGGAAATACAAATCACAGTGAAATACCACCTCACGCCTGTCAGAATGGCTAAAACAGAAAACACAAGAAGCAACAGGTGTTGGTGAGGATATGGAGACCCTCGTGCCCTGTTGGTAGGAATGCAGACTGGTGCAGCCACTGTGGAGGACTTCTGAGATTTCCCAAAAGTTACAAATAAAACTACCCTGCGATCCAGTAATCGCACTACTGGCTGTTTGCCCCCAAAGTACAAAAACACTAATTCAAAGGGATGCATGCACTCTGTTTACAATAGTCAAGATATGGAAGCAGCCCAAGTGTCCATCAGTAGATGAATGGGTAAAGAAGATGTGGTGTGTATACACAGTGGAATATTAGCGATAAAAAAGAATGAAATCTTGCCGTTTGCAACAACACGGATGGCATTAGAGAGTGTTACGCTAAGTGAAGTAAGTGAACAGAAGACAGATCCCATACGATTTCATTCATATGTGGAATTTAAGAAACAAAATGCAAGAGCAAAGGAAAAAAGGGGCAAACCAAGGAACAGACTCTTATCTGTAGAGAACACACTGATGGTTACCAGAAGGGAGGGGGTTGGGGGATGGGGGAAATCGGGGAAGGGGATTAAGGAGTACACTTGTCACCGCGTAATGTATGGAAATGTTGAATCACTGTATTATACGCCTGAAACTACTGTAATGCTGTATGTTAACTAACTATACCGGAAATAAAACACTTAATGAAACAAAATACCCACCTCGTAAGATTGTTAGGAGTGTTCATGAGATCATAGTTGTGATCTCTAAATTGTATATAGCACTCTCAAAGTTTGGGCTGTTAACATTTTTGAAAAGAATTCTGAAGACACAAGGGAAGAGTGGGTAATTGTAAGCTGTTGATTACTGACTGAGTTTGCCGTGTGTGGTTTGAGGACAGCAGTGTGGGATTCAGTGCCCCCAGAGTGCCCGTGGTAGAGTGTGGCTCGTGGCGAAAGGCTTTATGTAGTGTGGTGGTTAGGAGCTCTGGTTCTAGAGTCAGGTGGATCTGGGTCCAAATCCTGGCCCTGCTATAGACCGGGAGTGACCCTGTGTGAGCCTGTTTCCCCCTCAAAAACGGGACGACAGGAAGTCCGGTGTCAGAGGCTCCTTGGGAGGGTCACGATGGAGCCTGTAATGTGAACTGTGCCAGGCAGAGACGTATTAGTCAGTAGGAACTGCGTTATTCTTGTTTGCACATACACATCCCTGTCATTCTTCTGAAATCAAAACCTGGATCATGGACTTGCTTTTCTGGCTCCCAGTGGAAGTCCTTTGCGCCTTGAAAACAGTATGTTGGGAATCGATTCTGGATCGTGGTGGCCTAGATGTACTTCTCTGTATGTCTCCCACTAAGCAGAGCTAAAATCCCTGGACGTCAGGTGTAAAACAAACACAGGAGCCCTCTGAAAGATGGAGAGAAGCAGGCAGCCTGCCTAGGGACCTCAGGACTCAAGGAGCAGCCCAGCGTATGTTCCCGGGGTTTTCCTTTTGCCTCCAGTATCTCAGACTGGGTGTTAGAGAAGCTGTCAGTCCAGAAACACCGATGGGTGCAGACACACAGACATACACACCCAAGAGAAGGTTGCTCTTTGTTGCCAGAGGACCAAGAAAGGGCACTTTGGCAAGGCAGCCTTTTAGAATATAACTGCCCTATTTCAGACAGACACCGTGGAAAACCGTGTAGCCCTTCCCCCATCAGCAAAGGCCACGTGGGAAGCCCAGACTTACGCTTTCACCTGGATGTGACACAGTGCCCCCGGCCCCACCGGTGGACTCCGAAAAGACTTGGTGTCAGCGGTAACTGGGCATCCTTCCTCCCCTCCCTGTTGCTGGACGCCCTGCGGGGGACCAGAACTCCTGCCCGCTCAAGAACCATGGGCATAAAGCAGTAAGGAGGCAAGCCCCCCACGCCCACCACAGCGCCACTGTCGGGAGAGACCAGGTGAGCCGAGGCCTGGACTTTGGCCCCCACATGGGAGTAGCAGGTGCTGCCCTTTGCCCCGACCCGGTCACTGTCGTGGTGTCAGAGGAGGCCCCCCCCAAAACTGGACGTGTGCTCGAGACTCTCAGTCGCGTGACCTGAAGCCCAAAATGTCTACGGTACACATAAAAGCCACGCGTTCTGCCGAGCACCAGGCGGATCTCAACCTGATGAGAAGAGGCGATCGAGGGCTGCCTAGATGACACAGATGTGGGGTGATCTGATAAGGATTTTAAAGCCGCCTTCAGAAAAGCGCTTCCGTGAGCAGTTGGGAACATTGGAAGCAAATGAAGAAACAGGACGTCCCAGCCAAGAAACAAGATGTGAAGAAAAGCCAACTGGAAATTTTAGGGCCGAGAAGTACAGTGACCCGAAGTAAAATGTAAAGACCCCTTGGGTGGGCTTTGGTAGCACAGTGGAGAGGACGTCGGAGACAGTCTGGGAACTTCAGGCTAAAATCAAAATCATCCAGTCTGAGCAACAGAAAGAGAATAGACCGGGAGAAAAAAATTGATGGAGCCTCAGGGACATGTAGGGTCCTCAAAAATAGTCTGGGAGTCTGTCATCAGAGTCCCAGGAGACGAGAAGAAAGCCGGCAAGGCTGAGAACGTGGTCTGAGAAACAGTTACCGAATCTGACAAAAAGCGGAAGGATTCGGAAGGGCGGAGCCTGGGTCACGTCTCCTTCGATTAGCTTACGGGTAGCAGGTGACCCACCTGTCTGGAAATTTTTACGATCTCATTAACCCATACATCCTATTAAAACAAAAAGGATCTTGCTTTCAGTCTTTTATTCTTAATGACTGACCTTATCTTAGTCTAGGTTACATCAGCCCGCATTTTCTACAAGATCATGACAAGATAGTCTCTTTGTTCAAAGTTTGTTTTCCTAAACCAGCAATTACCTGGTAGAAATGGGTGTTTCCGTCCACTTGGAGTCATGTGCATGAGTGTTCATAGCAGCCTTCACTCGTAAAGCCCCACACCGGAGACACCCCACATGTCCATCACGGACAGGATGGGTAAAAATACAGCATGGCGTGTTCTTCGTGCAGGGGAATAAAACCGGCAGTGAGAAGGGACAAGCTCTGTGGTTTGTAGCCGTATGTTTAGCGGGAAAACCCACAGTGGAGAGTGCATATTGTGTGGCTCCATTCACCCAGAATTCCAGAACAGGCAGAAGAAATCTAAGATGATAGAGGGTTGAGTACTAGTTACTGTGTGGGGTTAGCAACTGGTAGGGGACACAGGGAGCCTCTGGGTGCCGGAGTGTTCTTTGTCTTGATCTGGGTGATAGTTGCACACGTGTGTACACGTACAAAAATTCCGTAAGCTGTGCACTTTGAGATTTGCACACTTTAGGAAATTAATTTTTAAAATAATTAATTTTGTTAATTTATAGCTACGTGTTCTGAAACACAAATCTCTAGGTAAAGTCTTTCTGTTGCTTTCAGGAAAAAGTGAAACTCGTAGGCTTGGCCTTCAGGGTCTCCCCTGATCGGCTCCACCGTGTTTCCTCCAGCCCTGGATACCAATGCTGTCTGTGTTTGTTCTCCCGTCTCCAGGGCCTTTCTGTCTCCCTTATTCCCACCCCACCTTGACTTTGGGAAGAGCAGTAAATGTGTCTGATTCACCCATTGGTCCCCACCTTAGGGTCTGTCGCAAAGTAGCTTTTATCTTCAGTGTTTAGCAAATGAGTAAACAGTCGTAGGGTTAGGGTTAGGGTTAGGGTTAGGGTTAGGGTTAGGGTTAGGGGAGAGAAGTCAGTCGCGCAGGGAGGGGACCGCAGATAGATGGCACTCTGATGTTCTCATCGAGCCGGTGGCGAGCTTCCCGAGGGCAGTTCTTTCCTGCTCAGGGGCTGCTGTGTTCGCCGCAGAGGCCCTTCCTGGTGTGCCGGGGCTGGCAACATACCGTCCCCATCATCGTGGCCGCTCCCAGGGCCGTGGCCCTGTCGCCGTCCAGCCCTGCCTCGCCGGCCCTTCCCCTCCCCTTCTCCACCCCGAGCGGGCTCAGCTGTACACCGCGAGGGTTGCCAGCGCGTTTCTAGTATTTCGGGCCCCATGTCTACTCCGAAGATTAGAAACCCCCTCCTGCAGTGTGGGTGCTGCAGTCGAATAAAAGCTTGACGTTTTGAGTGTAACAGACCCGGGCTTTGCCGCTCACTCCACTCCATGACCCGGATCGAGTCGGTTAACCCTACGCATCTCATTGTGTTCACCTGTCGGAGAGGAACGCTGTTTCCTGCGTCGCGGGGCTGTCAAGCGCCCCGGGCTCTTGTGTGTAGAGCATATTCGGTGCACGTTTCCTTCCTCTTCTCTGGGTCCCGTTCTCTTGCACCGATAAAGCCTTTCTCCCACGGGATGTGTTTCTGAGATGTGTCGTCTCTGTTCACACACTTCTTCCCCCCATGGTCACCCTGCACCCGAAAGGTGACCGTGGGGCTTCCACACGACACCCTTCAGAGGCCGCGACAGGCTGTGGGCATGTCAGTCAGGATTTGTGGGAGGCAGGCAGGCAGGGAAGAGAAGGACAGGTTCCCCTGCTGGCTTCATTCCGGTGCCCGCAGGACAGAGGGCTCATAACAGGCCCAGGTCGGGATATTCCTCCCCGGGGCCAACGGGTGCCATGATGCCCTGCGCTGGACAGAGAGACGCGGGCTCTCAGCGGTCTGCCTGCCTTGCCTTTCTTCTCTTGACTTGTTTTTCCTTTCCTTTTCCTTTTCCTTTTCCTTTTCCTTTTCCTTTTCCTTTTCCTTTTCCTTTTCCTTTTCCTTTTCTTTCTTTCTCTTTCTTTCTTTCTTTCTGTCTGTCTGTCTTTCTTTTCTTTCTTTCTTTTCCCTTTTTTTTTCTCTTTAAAACACCATGGCCAAGTTCGATAAACCGTTTCCAAGGCTGGATTTCTTAGTAGCAAGGAGCTCATCCTGTTACAGCGAGCAGTTGAGATTCTGTCTGTGGGTTAAAAATTAAAGGCTGAATGTGCTCAGGACAGATTTCTGTTTGTTCAGGCACTGAAGTGCGACACCATAGACGATGCAGCATGGGTGGGAGTCACATCCCGAGAAGCAGCGGCGGAATGCGTATTTTCAAAAGACTGGCTCTGTGGGTGATTTCTGTGCCAAACGTAGCTGTGCGTGGTAGCACAGATGTGCCAGAACAGCTCTCCTGAGCTGCTCTGTTTTCCCTGCCGCTGACACGCTTTACCGATCCCTTCCTGGTCTTACTGCTTTCTCAAGTCGTATCTTGTGGCGCTGTAAGGAGGCTGCTAAATGGAGTGGAGCTTTAAGTCGCGGGCTCTCGAGTACGCTAGAGATCAGTTCACGTCCTGATACGTGTTTTCTCCTGCTTCTGCTTAAAAACAGTGGCCTTTCATCTCGCTCTTCACATATCTCGCTGCACAACTTCTGACGTTTGGTTGATGAAACCGTCTTCCAGAAGTGACTATGGTGGCAAAGGTCACCTTGCGCGTCTGCTTCTTTCCTTCTAATTCTGCTTGTTTCGACTTCTTCGCAAAGAATGCAACAAAAATGCCCTAAGTAGAAGGACAAATAAAAAAGATTATGTTACTCCCTGCCGTTTTATTGGGCACTTTCTGGAAACCAGGTGTTGTGCAAGACCTTCCCTTTCCTCGCCCCCTAGTTAAGTGACGCCCTCTGCTTCGCGGTAGGAGCGTTTCGCCCTTTTTTCCCTGGGAGACCAGGGTGACTCATCGGAGCCGCTGCGGCTCACGTGCCCCTCGGGACGTGGAAGCCTGACGAAGCGGAGGGCCCGGCGTCACGAACAGTGCTGTGCGCGAGGCGCGCCCCTTCCCCCAGGACCTCATCCTCTGAGACCAAACACTGGAAGGCGTTTTGCATTCCAGATCAGTTGAAAATTCCTTTCTGACATCCGGCCCTACGGTGTGTGGTAGTTTAGTAATCGGTCAGCGTGGAAGCAGGGACATCTGTAGCTGCACACTGATTCCATACTCGGCCACCACGGTGTCATCCGTGTGTCACCTGTGCCCTCCTCACTTCAAAACAGTTACTGTTTTCTTCAGTCCTGCAAGCAGAATAGTAGTAAGCTCCTTCAAAACCGGCTCGTTTCATTCATCATTTCAACAAAGATTTTATCTGCTGGGTGAGGAATTCATGAGAAAATCGCACTAAATTCAGATGCAGATGTTTGCTAAAGAACAGTTAGTTGTTGGTCTTCCTGGAATCTGGTAGTTGGGCGTACAAAATATTTTTATTAATCATATTGTGCTTTGTACTGGGGAGTACTTTTAAAAGTCGCAGTGTTACGTTGTTGAAAAGCTTCTTTGTCCGTGAGCTCTGGCCGAACGCGGCCGTGTTGCCCTGGTGAGTCGTACTGGGGAATTGGAGAGCCCGTCTTCTCTGTGGCTTACTTTCCACGGGCTCTTCTTTCCCAGCATGCCCAGCCTCGTGGGGTCTTGGCCAGGTTCGCCTGCGGGGCGCAGTCTCTGAACGAGCCTCCGTCACCCCTGCCTCCCCCGCCACCGCCCTGCCGTCGGCACTGTCCGCCCTTTGCTGGTGTTCGCACCGAGGCTCTGTGGTGTCCCAGTCCCTGTGGGAAACGGGGCCGAGGCTCGTCTCATCGTTGGCTGTCATCTTGCCCGCACGTTTGCCCCATTGCAAGACCTGTGGGTCCTTCCTGACTTGGGTTTCAGAACTCCGAGGGTAACCCTGCTGTGCGTTTTAGCTGGTCCCCAAAACTTTACTGTTAAAGGCCTTTTACCTCCTGAAACTTTCAGTTGCCAAACTTTGGCAGGTGGAAAAATGGGAAAATGCTGAGCATTTTTTTTTTTTTTTCATTTTCAGTGAAGCTAGAAAATAAAAGTTTTCATCTGTTTAACAAAAGCAACTTTAGAAAAAATAATGCATGGTCAGTAAGGATAAAGTGGGCAGTTGTTAGGGTGATATGAAGTGGTGGGACCCTGACGGGGAGCAGTTTATCGAAGAGACTTAAAGATGATTATGTTTTTTCATCCAGTAGTTTTTCCTCGGGGAATTTCTGCAAAGGAAATAATCAGCGACACAGTAAAAATGCTGATACATGGATGTTTGTTATATTGTTGGTAAAATTTTGGAAATTATGTAAGAATCCTGAGTAGGGGAGGATTAAATTTTGGTGGATTGCAGTGACAGAATAGCATATACCATTTCAAAAATCACATCTTCAGAGAATTTTTATTATACAGGAAGATGTAGAATAGCATACATATATAAAGATGATTTTCATTTTTTAAGATGTGTGCGTGGGTTAATACATACGGGTCGAACACAGACTGGCGGTACACGAACACGTTCACGCATGGGATCTGTCCCCTCCTCAGGGCTCGGGCCTGGCCCCCGAGGGAAGGGATCAGATCCTTGATGGCAGCCTGGTTGGGGGGGAGATTGCAGGGTGGTGATCCTCGGCCGAAGTGGACTCTGACCTTTTCTGTTCTCCCCTGCTGCTGGGCCCCTTTGCCCTCAAGCATGGAGGGATGGGGGGGGGGGGGGGGCGCAGGGAATGGTGAGCCCGCTGGTTATTTCTCTCTCACCTTCCAGCCTCTGCTAACAAGGCTGGCATTTCTGTACCTTGGGCGGGCAGTAGGCGGACTGAACGGAGACGAGCCATCTTGAGGTTGAACTCCCCATCGAGTTCTTTTCCGTTCCTCTCAAGGTCTGGGCTGGCACAGAGCGAGTTAGTTGGGATTAAAGTATTTTTTATTCAGTTTAGTGAGGTACGTACGTACATATGTGTTATTCCTATATAATCTTAACAAGGGAAACAATTTGCAGCCCACATAACATTTAAAACATTTAAAAAGAAAAAAGAAATAAGCTTCTAAAAAGTCACCCTGAAAAATGATGAGTGGACAAATAATGTGATGATCACTGTGACTTTTATCTTATTTTTAATGTTTATTTATTTATTTAGAGAGAGCATGGGGGAGGGGCAGGGAGAGGGAGAGGGAGAGGGAGGGAATCCCAGGCAGGCTGCCAGCACAGAGCCCGGTGCAGGGCTCTACTCCACAAACCGTGAGATCATGACTTGAGCCGAAATCAAGAGTTGGACACTTAACCAACTGAACCACCCAGGTGCCCCATCACTGTGACTTTTAGAAGAAAATCTTGTCACTGTGGCTTTTCAGTTATTGATGACCTCCTTCTGGGAAGAAAATACTCATATTGCTTACAAATTACTCCAGGGAAAGTGCTTAACAGTTGCCTATAGTACCTAGTGTTGGATTACTGAAACCTTTGGATTAGACAGTATTTGGTGATGATACCAAAGTTATAGAGGAAGCACAAAGATTTCTCTCCTGAGACCCCCAAATGTTGCAATGCTTTAGGACTTGGTCCTGAGTCTTTCTCTAGGGAGACCCCTAGTCCCGGGCTTTAAAGCCCGTCTGTGTGCAGATGACCCCAGCGTGTATCTCTGGAGCCCAGACCTGCCCCCCAGGGTCCACGCTGGGGTACATGGCGGCCCACACTCTCCTTACAGGAAATACAGAAGGATAGAACCGCTGACGCCCACTTGGATGTCTCCGAGCGCCTCACTCCCGACGTGCAGTCCGTTCACTTGCTCCACCCCAGAGCCCTTCTGTATCTCAGTAAATGATAACCAGCCCTCCAGAAACTTAGAATCTTGGAGTCCTCTTTTGTTCACTTGAGAAAGCAGTTCCTGTGGGATCTGCCTCCCATCAGTGGTGTGGGATTTTATCCCCAGTGCACCATGGCAGCCCTGCCTGGGTCCGCCTCCCACTCCCCTGCCCCAGTGCTTCCTGACGGGCCTGCCCCGAGCACTGGCTCTCCCGCCCGTGTGTTTATATGGCAGCCAGGGGTCATGGTTTTGAAAATCCAGATTGGATTCACTCACCTGTAGAAATCTTCGATGGCTCATTTTACACTTAGGAAAGAAAAGACCTAAGTTATTTTCCTGCCCTTCAGGACTGTATTCTAGGGAGCCGAATCACCTAGGAGGCCCGTAAGATACGTACATGCATGTATGTTTTTATGCCTGGACCGTCGTCCCCAGGATTCAGATTAGGTTGACCAAGTGGGACCCAGGCATTGCTTTTTAAAAGCTCCCCAGGTGATTCGGATTCACAGGGAGGATTGAGAGGCACAGTGATTTTTAAAATTCAACACGCAGCATAATCGTCTAAAGATCCGTTCAACAGCTGTCTGTTGGGCCCTGACCCCAGGGTCTGACTCAGTAGGGCTGGGGGTGGCTCAGGATGTGCGTTTCGGAAGAACAAGTCCCCAGGTGATGCTTGTCCTGCTGCTCCAGGGACTCTGCTTTGAGAACCACCCACTACTCTGGAGGCTCTGGCTCCTGCCTTTACAGCCTCACCCCTGCCATTTTACCGGTACTCCCCTGCACGCAGCCATGCTGATTTCCTTTCTGTCACTTGGATATGTTTGACTATTTCCACCCCTGGTTCCCTCAACCTCGGGTGATCTGGGTTCCCTCGAGATCGCTGAGTGCTTTTCCATGACTCAGGTCTTAGTTCAGACGTCACCATTTTATAGGAAAGCATTACCTGCCATCCCCACCCCCTGTCTCACATAGAGCCTCCTCTGTCACTCTCTAGTGGCTCATCCTGTTTAGTTCCTTTATAGCAATTATTCTAATTTGTAGTGTGTTTTTATTTACTTATTTCTTGCTTGTGCTCTCTTCCGTATGCGTCCCGCGCTCCCCCACCCCTGCGTGCTAAGTTTCACGGGCACAAGGACCTTGTTTACCTGTTGGCATGTGGATGTGTGCGTGGGGTCAGTCAAAAGAGCTGTCACATACACAGAGTTTTTCAGCAACTAGTTCCTGACATCTAATCGAAGGGCAGGGCGAGGGATACAGGAGTGAAAGAAGCGAGCTTCATGTAGTTGAAAACCCCGGCATCTAATGAAAGAGTCAGACAGACCAGCACATTTGTATACCACGGACTTCATACAACCAGACTCACTAGTCGATGGTCGCTGCACTGGGAAGGAGCCAGTGGAGGGCATAGAGAAGCCACGGAAGGTTGTGCTAATACAGCTCTCTCCACAACATACGGAGAGCGGATGTCTGCCCCTCTCAGCATTGTTTCTGGGTTTTGTGGTTGTTCTGCTAAGCTATTGGGCCAAGGGTGGGTCCCTTCTGTGGAGAGAACCTCAGGTGTCAGGACCGTCTGCTCCCAGCTTCATTAGGAGGCCACTTTGCTTATACCGACCAGGCGCCTTTCCTTCTCCTGGACCGTTGGTGGAGAGTGGAGATTCTGCCCCCACAGGACCCTTAAGTGGGTCACCCCGATCCATGAATTAAATTAACTCCAAAGTCACTCTGACCCCAAGGCACAAAATTCATTCCCTATTAAGAGACGAAATTCAGTGTAATAATAAAATGCCCACCAGAGGTACCTCTAAATTTGAATATTAATTCTATCTCATTATCAAATTCCCAGGGAGACATTAAAATCCGAAGATTACATTCCATTTTAAATTAAAGTCCAAGACCTTAGTCATATTCTCTGCCCTTAAGAGTTGAAATTCAAAGAGACTGAGGTTTAAAATGTATCCTTTCCGGTTTCTTATTCTGCTGAATCCCACCCAGAGGGGCTCTTCATGCCTGCCCGGGGTCAGGACTCCACCTGCTGCAGGCCTGGTTGGGGCCTTACAGGTTCAAGAACCCCAGTACCAAATCTCTGACATGCCTCGCTTCTTACAATTAAAAAAAGGTACGAGGGCACAGGCTTATCACAGCACCGGTGTCCCCACACCAGAGTTAGAAAATACATCCTTTCCCAGTCCTCTGATAGTTACCCCTGAGCAAAAGCGGGTCCCCAGACACCAGTGCTTAGTCTTTGCTGCCAGGTAGCAGGAAGTCTCTGGTTTGTGAGGGAAAGAGCGTTGACATAGAAGTTCTGAGTTTCTGCTTCTGCAGGACTTCAGTTAGTCTGTGACGGTTGGTGGCCTGTGACACTGAGGGGTGGTGTCCTCGCTCATTTCTTTGGTACTGCTCTCCCTCGTAAGAGCAATCCCAGTGAGCTGAGACCATGTTTCTGTCCTGTCCTGGGTTTTGCGGGGCCCCAGTCTTCTGTTCCGGTAACAACTAACCCATCTACCCCATCTCTGAGAGCAGTTGGGACTGGATGCTTTTTCATTTCCCTTTAGATCTTTCCTGGCCTTCTAGATAATTATTTTCCATGTTCTATCTGGGGAATCTATCCTCTAAGATTTCAACTTTTTCTCCTAAAAAACAAAACAAAACAAAGAAACACTCTTCCTTCATCTAAATCAGCCTGATTACCTTCTTCTCTTTTCGTTCTTCCTCTGCTTCCATTCTGACTGTGAGTCCGAAGCATTGCTCACAGCCACTCGGACTCCTTCTTGATTTCCAGAGGCTGAACGCTCCAAACAAAGACCTTTTTAAGTTGCAGTATTTCGTTGAGTTTGTTTTTCTGCATCAGAATAAGAAGACCATCTTCTTGTGTTTTTTTCTGGTCTCAGAATCTACCTAAATTTTCTCTTAGGTATGATGGTTATTACAAGTTCCTGGCACATAGCCCTTTTCAAGTTAAAAAAGTTCTCCAGTTTTCTGAGAATTAAGAGAAAAAAAGTCCTAAGCCAGTGCTAACCATTATCAGATGTTTTTTCTGTGATATTGAGATAATTATTACTACTTTAATGAGGATGCTTACTGTACATTTTCTAGTTGACGTTAGGATCGTGAGGAACTTTTGTAGCATGTGTAATTTTGTTCATCTAATACTCTCTGTGGGACTTTTTTGTGTGGAGCAGGGAGGGGTCCCTGTTAAAAGTTAAATAGGCCTGTGATTTTCTTACACCGCTCTGTCTGATGTTGGTTTTGAACCAAGTCAGAGTAGGTTTAGGAAGCTTTCTCTCTTTGCCTGTTGTTTTGAAACAACTTACATACATAATAGATTATGTGGTCCTGAAAAATTCGGTGGCACTCACTTGGAGAGCCCTTGGGCCTTTGTTGTCAGTGAGTCTTGGTCATTTTTGTGTCATTAAATCATTTAAGTTTAAGTATTTAAATTGTTCTGTTCAGGATTTTGATTTATCCTGTCAGTGTTGACATTTTCTCCTTTCCTCAGAGATATTCATTCCATCTAGACTTCCAGTTGTTTTCATAAAATCCATAATGTTTTATTGTAATCTGTGTTTTCTGTACCTTTTTGTCTCTTTTCATTCTGTTCTGTTTAAATAGATGTCTCTCTCTTCTTCATCAGTCTTCTTGGAATTTTTTTCCTTCTGTTAATGTTTGCAAAGAACCCCCGTTGGTGGTGGTTCATCTTTCTGCTGTGCCGCTACTCTCTGACACACTGACCGTTGCCTGCCAATCAAGAAAAGCAAAGATACAAGGCTTCCTGAGAGCAGGCTTCTCTGGAGCAGTGATGCAAAACAGGAATCAGTGCAATAACATCTTTAAAGTGCAAAAACTGTCAATCTGGAATTATGTATCCAGCTCAAATAGCCTTCAAAAATGAAAGTAAAATAAAGCCATTTCCCCAGACGCAAGCTAAGAATTTGCCGTCAGTAGAACTGTGCTGTGAGACGGTATCGAGGGAAGTTGAATGAAGTGGAAGAAAATGGTGCTGGATGGAGACCTGACTCTATACAAAGAAATCAAAGCACCAGAAAAGGAAATATGTAGCTAAAACCGAAATACCTTATCATAATCGCAGTGTATTTGGGGGTTTATGACGGACGTGGAAGTAAACGTACGAGAGCCCCAACGTCAAGTGGAGTGTCCGGTTGTGGGATTCTTACATCGTGCGTGAAACAGTAATATATTATTTGTATAACATTATTTGTAGATAGACCACAGCAAGTTAAAGATGCCTACTCTAAACCCCAGAGCAACCACTTTAAAAAAAAAAAAAAAAAGAAAGAAACAAAAAGAGAGAGGGTTCGTAAGTGGCAGAAAGCAGCTCCGTGGCTGACGAAACCTGGCGGGCAAGCCGCAGAGATTGCAGACACGCACGGGAGCTTTCTGGGCCGTGAGGTTCTGGCCTTGATGTGTCTGTGGTGGTGCAGGTGCAGCTGTGATCTGCTGTGTGTTTGTCACGGCTCAGCAGAGCTTGGTTTAGGAACAAGGAGAGCAGAGCTCCGGAGGGGAGAATGGGAAGGCCGTCGTGCTCCATTTTAGGGGCTTCTCTCAGGATTTGCGGTGGGTCCCAGACGCCGGACGCCGGCTCAGTGGGTGCTCTCGCACTTGGCGCAGGTCGGGAATCATCAGCTCGGCTGCGTGTCGGAATCTCCGAAAGAGTGTGTCTGCGGCTCTGACGCCCAGGCTTCACTCTCCGAGATTGGGACGTGTTTATTTTCGGGTTGGGACCACAGGA
The DNA here is from genome assembly GCF_014898765.1 of Herpailurus yagouaroundi. Classification (NCBI taxonomy): domain Eukaryota; kingdom Metazoa; phylum Chordata; class Mammalia; order Carnivora; family Felidae; genus Herpailurus; species Herpailurus yagouaroundi. The sequence continues at coordinate 3,976,693 of NW_024412413.1, read as the reverse complement.
TCCCAGGATCACAGGATCCCAGGATCACAGGTGTTGGACACCTCCCAGGGGATGCTGATGTGGACCCAGGGTTGTGAACCACTGGCCTAGCCTTACGCTCAGAGTTGTAGAGAAAGCACGTCTGTGGAACGCAGGCCCTGTGCTGCCCTGAAGCTTCTGGAGGAGCACCATTACTTGTTCCCAACGTGCCCATGAAGGGGAGCCATGAAGTGCCCAGCACAAAGCTGCACGAAACACTTAGACTCACCGTATCTACTTACTGGCTGGTCATGGAAGTGTAAGTCTTGATGTACCAGAGCTTTGCCACAGCTCAACTCGCCGTTGGCACAGGAGCGCCGTGTCCAGCCCTTTTCAAGTGTGGGCCGTGAAGGAAACTTCCAGAGTCTCAGAACAAGTGAAAACAGTATCACAAGCGTGTTGCCATTTCTCACGTCCTGATTGCGTGCGGGGGGCCGTGCCGAATGCTTCCTCGTGGATCTTCACCGTGACCCCGTGACATGGGCGTGACCCCCTTGTCACATAAAATCTAGACTTCCTGACGTTCAGGGAGCTCCTCAAGTTTCCACGGCTGACAGGATCCCTGAGCCGGGATTCTCATGTAGTTCTGTCTGTCTCCAGAGTGTCCCCCGTCCTTCCAGGTGGTTGGGATGACACCTGAGTCCTGCCTGTGGGTGGGTGGGTGCGTCCACATCTCTGACCGGACGGTCCATTTCATCCAGCATTGCCTTTGGGCTCCAGGCCCTTTGAGTTGGTTGTCGGCACGTCTGAGGATGGCTTCATCCGGACGGGGGTCCTTGTGTGAGCATTGCCGCGCCCACGCTCGTCGTTGATCGGCTTTGGAACGAGGCCTCTGATGATCTCTTTATTTGTGTATGTGTTTGCTTTGAGGAGCTGTGTGGTGAACACATTTTTGCCACGTGTCAGGTCAGTCAGGCTCGCTTCACTGTATATTCAGGTAGGAGATAAGGTGCTGTGCTGGTACCGTGCCCTTGCTTTCTTCGGGTTCTTGGATTTTTGTATTTTCCGTTTGACGTGACAGCAGCCGGGTAGTTGAGGCTGTGTTCTCTGTCAATCCAGTAGGTTCCCCCAAGGGAGCATACAGTGCAGGGCTGGGCGTGTGCACTGTGCATAGAACGCTCTCCGAGCCGATTGGCCCAGGTGGGAGGAACAGTTAGCAAATCAATTAGTTGTCCTTCTGTTTACACTTTATTTCCAGGGGCTAAATGTTCGTTTGTTTAAGCCAGACTCGCTGTCTTGTTGAAATGTTACCTTGTGAAAGTGTTGACTGAGCTTGGCTCCTTCATATGAACTACAGCTTGTGACTCATTTGTTATGGGTATAGAATCAATTCCCAACATGTTAGGTAAGAAAACAAACAGCTTCCTTGTTTTATGAAGTGTGAACAGAAGAAAACTTGTTAATTTCCTAATTGTTCTCCCCTGCCCCAGACAGAGCTCCACACTCGTAGCTGCGGCAGTCAGCTTGAGCTTGGTCGTAGCACAGAGGTGTCGTCCGTCACTGCTCCTGAAGTGAACGATGATGCATTTGTCACAGTGCCACTGTCGTCCCTGTCATTTATGTGCTACACGTTTCGTGTATCTCTATAAAAATTGATCTCGTATCATTTCATAATGGAGCGGTGTGAATGCGAAATACTCACCTAGGAAAGCGTGCCCTCGATTCAGTCACGACTCCCCCGTAACTGTGATCTTCGAGGGCTCTGTAATTCACCCTTAATGCTGCTCACGTTTCCATTGTTAGCACGTGATTTCGTGTCCTTCACAGGAAATTTTGCCCATTTCGCATATCTGAGATTTCTACTTTATCCCCCCAAGCAAATGAGATTTTTTTTTCGCATCAAATAATAGATCCTGAATAGTTTTTTATTCCTCACCAAAAAAAAAAAAAAAAAAATTTTTTTTTTTTTTTTTTTTTTTAAATAAAGGTACTGTTTTCCAATACAGAGTGGGGTCGTAAACCCAGCTGGGTGAAGTTATCCTGAAGCTTCTCCCTCAGCCCTTCAGGGGCTTCACTCCTCACTCCAAGCAACTGAACTTCCTGCTGGCAGTAGGACTAACAGCTGCTGCCGCCGGTCCCGCTGCCCGCCACCGAGCGTTGGCTGAAGCCACCGATTCCGTTCTCACAGCTGCCCTTGGAAGTGAGCCCCGTCATTCCGTTTTATGGGCGAGAATGGCAAGTCTCCGAGGTTAAAGGACTTGTCCAAAGTCACACAGCTCAGCACTGCTGCAGAACCAGGCTTTGGGAACCACAGTCCTCACTCTTAATCCCAGGGCTGTGCTGCACATCCAGCTCCTGGAACGCTCCGTGTTCCTTCTGATCTCTTAGCTTTTGCACATGCTCTTGTCCCTGCAAAGCCTTCTCCACAGCGCACCCCCCCCCCCCTTTGTCCATTCAGTGCCAGTTTATTCGCCTCCCCAGCCACGTGTCACTTCTGCAAGGAGGCCTTCCCTGTGAGCCCTGTGTGATAGCGTCCGACACCAGGCTGACGTATGTTCCAGGAGGATTAGATCACGTCCTTGCAGAGGGCTGGTGAGGGTCAGCTGCTTCCTTGCTGTGCCCGTCGCCAGGCTCTTGCTCCTTTCTGGACCCCTCGTCTTCACCCCAGGGCAGAGGCATTGACGGTAGCTCTCCCTCCCCTTTGAAGACGTCACAGTCAGCACCCCGGTCCCGCTGGCGGGTGTGCCGTGGGCTGTGGGAGGAGACGTTCGGTGCAAGGGTTGCCTCGGGAAGCTTTGAATTCGGTCTCAGGTGGGGCCGCTACCAGCTTGGCCATAAAATTTCCTTCTGCGCTTCTCAAACCCGTGATCCCTTCCCGGTCCAGCCCTCTCTAGTGTCCTAACCTCCCAAACTCTCTGTGCCGAAGAACGGGTTATCTTTCCCCCAAGCCATCCTAGACCAATATGTTTATAAAATGTAATACAAATGAATTACTAGAGAAAAAAAATCAAAAATTTAAAAAGACATAGATGCTTCAAACCTAGATTTTATTACAAGATTCAGGAGACACAGCATAACCCTGTTGAACTGTTAGCGCCCTTTCTGACTTTTCCCTCTCACTGTCTGTTTTCACTGACTGACGGTGGCCTCTAGACTTTGAATAGTACTCTTTAGTGAAGTGACCCTGGGGACGATATTTAACCCATGAGCCCCACTTCCTTTGTCAGGAAAATGGAACCAGTACAGCTTACCCTGGCATTCTGCCGGAATGTGGAAATCGTGGATGTATTTGTCATTGCCTAGTGTGTGCCAGATGCCTATTAAATAGTAGGACATTTCTTACCCTGTTTCCGGCACCTAGAAAAAATTGCAGAAATTAGATTTATTCTCTTCCTGTCTGCCTTGGGGAAACCAAAGACAGCTGGTCACAGTGCTCTTCAGCAGGTCTGTGCATCACAGACAGGTGGAGATCTTCCATCTTTCACCGGGACGTGCATTTACAGACGGTCCCCAACTTGACGGTGGCTCAGCTTACGGATCGTCAACCTTAAAATGGTGTGGAAGTGAGAACGCGTTCAGTAGAAACTGTGCTTGGAGTTTTGAGTGTGGATCTTTTCTTGGGCTAGCAATGCACGGTACGCCCCTCTCTCGCGACGCCAGGCAGCGGCCACGGCTCCCGGTCAGCCTCGCGATCACGAGGGTCACCAGCAACGGTTACGCCGACACCCGTTGCGTACTCCTCAGCCTTTCAGTTTCTCCCTTCCTGTGCAGCAAATTACATGAGAGATACTTAACACTTCATCACCAAATAGGCGTTGCGGTAGATGATTTTGTCCATCCGTAGGCTCTTGCAAGTGCTTGAACATGATTCGGGTCAGCGGGGCTAAGCAGTGGCGCTCGGTAGGCAGGGGGTGGTAGCGATGGGTTCATCGCGACATAACCCCGTTGTAAGTCAGGGAGGATCTGTACTTCATCCGATCCTGGGAGGGATGCTTCTCTTCATGTCTAGGCCTTTTCAGTGAACAGCTAGGAAATAAATACTTTTTGGAAATTGAAAAATATATCACGAAATCTTGCTAATATTTCTAATTTAAGTGTAAAATTATTTTCTGGATTTAATCCTTTTTTTATGCTGAAAATCTTAGTTCCTTAATAGCATGAATGACCCATTTGCTTTAAACTAAATATAGAGGCACGTGGGTGGCTCTGTTGGTTAAGCGTCCGACTTCTGCTCAGGTCATGATTTCACAGTTCGTGAGTTCAAGCCCTATGTTGGGCTCTGTGCTGATGGCTCGGAGCCTGGAGGCTGCTTCAGATTCTGTGTCTCCCTCTCTGCCCCTCCCCCATCCGTTCATTTTCTCTCTCTCTCTCTCTCTCTCTCTCTCTCTCTCTCTCTCTCTCTCT
>NW_024412413.1:3873123-3972321 GCF_014898765.1 Herpailurus yagouaroundi | reverse complement strand
CTCTCTCTCTCTCTCTCTCTCTCTCTCTCTCTCTCTCTCTCTCTCTCAAAAATAAATACACATTAAAAAAATAAGTACATAACGGTTCAGAATAATGATACCAATAGGAAGCAGAGACAGCTGAATGCTGTTCTAAGATTTCTGTGCAGTTCTCTGAGCTTCGGATACGTCTCGCTAGGGGTGTAAAGTCAAATAGTGTTTTAATTTTGTGGTAATTTTTCTTTGTTTTACATGCCATCGGATTAATGTGTTTCTGTTCCCTATTTTTATAACTTTGTAAATTTAATTTTTCTGCTAAGATGTAATTGACGTAACATACTGTGCTCATGGTCAAATAATGACTCAGTATTTGTGTGTTGTGAAGTTATCAACACAATAAGTGTAGTTAACATCTGTTATAAATTTAATTGTAGAGAATTATATAAAATATATATAGGATTCCAAAGTCATAATTGTATGACCAGGTGCATTCACAGACATCTGCCTCCCTTTCCTGCTGCTTCTGTCTCATTCTCTCCTCATGCCCTGTGGACAGCCATTATTAGTTTTTTTATTTAACCCTTTCTTGTGTCTTTTGGGAACTATAAGGAAGTTTGTATATTTCTCCTCCTTTATTACACGGAAGGTTCACGTATAAGCCTGTCTGCGGCTTGCTTTTTTCACTTACCGCCGTATCCTGGTGATCCCTCCAGGTAGTGCATCGGGCCTTCTTCACTCATTTTCACAGCTACACGGAAGTGTTTTGCGTCTGTGCTGTCGTTCGTTCAGCCAGCCCGTATCGGAGAACACCTGAGTTGCTTCCAGGATCTTTGTTTTCATAAGTTGCACTGTATGCAACATCCCTAATTGTCAGAGGAATGCGAATCAAAACCGCAGTGACACGTCACCTCACACCCACAGGATGGTTAAAATAAAAGTCAGACACCGACAAGCACCAGTAAGAACGTGAAGCAGTTGGAACGCTCATAGGTTGCTGGTGGACTAGAAAACGGCACAGCACTCTGAAAAGCACCCCAGCAGTTCCTCCAGATGTTACCAGGACCAAGCAGTTCCTCTCTCAGGGTACGCAGCCAGGAGAACTGAACATAAATAGCCCCTCGAAAACATGTACACAGATGCTCACAGCACGGTCACAATACCCAAAACCGTAATGACTCAGATGCCCATCTACAGATGAACAGATAAATAAAACATGGTCTCTCCAGACAGTGGAATATTATTTAACCACAAAAAGGAACGCGGTGCTGGATGAACCTTGAAAGCATCATGCTAACTGAAAGAAAAGGCCACGCATCGAAAGATTCCATTTGTACGCTATGTCCAGAATAGGCAAATCCATAGACAGAAAGATCAGAGATTGCTAAGGGCTGGACAGAGGAGACATGAGGAATGACTGATGGGTATGGAGTTTCTTCCCTGGGTTAATAAAAATGTTCTAAAATTGGGTAGAGGTGATGGTTGTACAACTTTGTGAATAAAACTAAAACCCACTGGGTGGCTCCGTCGGTCGAGCGTCCAACTCTTGGTTTCGGCTCAGGTCCTGATCCCAGGGTCGTGGCATCAGACACCGTGTCGGGCTCCACACTCGTGCTTGAGATTCTCTCTCTCTCTCTCTCTCTCCCTACGCCACTCTCCCCTTCTCTCTCTGTCTAAAATTTGAAAAAAAAGAAATCCACTGGATTCTATCCTTTAAAAGGTGCGCGTTATCGTGTGTGAATTGTATCTCCTAAAACTGTGCTGCAGTGAGTAACCTTGTGCAGGCAAAGGCTCCGTGGGACAGTGCAGTCGGAGGTGCTGCCCTAGGACTCGGAGGGCTGGATCAGCGAGTAGGTGCTTCACCTGGTGCAGCCCGTCCACGGGCGTCGTGCCGTCTAGCACTCGCTCCAGCAGTGTGCGAGGACGGACGCCTGTTTCCCCATCGCCTGCGTGGGTTGTCAGACTCGCTCGCTTGCCGCTCTGACGGGCGAGAGGTGGTGTCTCCGCGTGGTAACAGTTTGCAAGGTTGAACATCTGATGTCTCCGTGGTCCAGCTGCATTTCTTTGTTTCTGTGCCGTTTCTGTTCATGCATTTGATCCATTCTTTTTCTGTTGGATTGCTGATCTTTTCTCAGTTTTTACAAGTTCTTTGTATATTAAAATATTAACCTTTTGCCTGTAATATTTCACAAATAACTTTCCTAGCTTTTATTTGCCTTTTTTTTTTTTTTTAATGTTTACTTATTTGAGAGAGAGAGGGAGAGGGAGAGCGTGAGCAGGGGAGGAGCAGAGAGAGAGAATCCCAAGCAGGCTCCTCACAGCGTAGAGCCCAATACAGGACTTGAACCCACGAACCACGAGACCATGATGTGAGCTGAAATTAAGAATTGGACGTTCAACTGACCGAGCCACCCAGGCGCTGCCCCTTAATTTGCTTTTTAAAGAACTGCAGGCAAATTTTAAAAACCTCTTTTCCCAGTTGCTTCTGGATTTTAAGTCATAGTCTGGGAAGCTTTTCCTACTCTTAGTGTAGAAAAACTGTCCACTTACTAGTACTGTTAAACTGTAATAAACTCAGATTCGTTTGGAGTTTACCCTGGTGAACATTGCTGGGGAGAGATCCATTTTATCCTTTTTTATATGGCTTTCCAGTTGCGCCCGCATTTTTAAGGAAGGGTGAAAAGAAAAATAGTGTATCCCTTTCTGTTCATGTCTGCTTTTAAAGATTTCTGGGTCGGTGTACGTGTTTGAGATACCGGTTTCCCCTGCTCTCCAGAAGTTGCTTGTTCCCATGAAGCCCCATCAGCCGAAACGGCAGAAAGCAAAGAAACGATTGCCCTTAATCAAATGGAAAATGTTTTGAGCGTTCTCCGTCCCCCAAAATACCCTACCAAATCCTACCAAATAACACATAAAACCTAAAGTAACACTGTGTCATAAAAGCAGGAGTGACGTCCTAACTCCACAGTCTGCGTGAAGACGACACAACGTACGTACAGCGTAGTTCAGCTTTCACCAGGATCAGGAAGACCGCTAGCGCCCCACCCCACAAGGCCAGAGGTGGTGGGGATAGGCGTTGGGCTGCGTGGTCGGAGGTCGGGGTGGTGGCGGGTGCAGGAGGCTGGGCTGTAGCAGAGACAGGAGGAGGGTCTTCTGTTAACTAGCGTCTCATCGTCTGACTCCTTTAGGGCGGGCAGGTCACTAACGTCTACACCTGCTGTGTCTGCCTGCCTCGATGTTGGAGGTCGGGTTTCGTCGTCTGCTGTGACTGGGGTGGCAGGCTTAAATACAACAGTATGCTGTTACGTTACTGCAGTGAGTGAGGAGACCAGCAGGAGAGACAGACCGTCTATGATCTCTCACCCTGACCCAGGCCTTTTTCGGTGTATAAATGTGCCTTTTCGTTTCTCTGCAGGTGAACGAGCTGGATGGCATCCCCTTGATCCTGGACGGCTGCAGCATCGATGACAGCAACCCCTGTATCCTTGCACGTGAACCCGTGAGCATCCGTTCACAGTCAGGGCCCTCTGTGTGACTCCCTTTCTCGGTGTTCCTGGCCCTGTGGCCGGCTGGCTTTCTTGGGTGCTCGTTCCTGAGAACTAAGCCACTTTCTCAGAGTCGGGACGCCGGACCAGCCCTCCTGCCATCCGTGCAGCGCAGTGAGCTGGTGTTCAAGGTGAGTGGGACCTTCTAAAGCAGCCCTGTACTCACGAATGCTTGAAACTCTGGGGGGGAAGACCGCCCACCCAGGGTCCCTGTGTGCCTCCTGCCGCCGACGTCACCTTTCCAAAGTGTGTGTTCCTCGGAGTAAATGTGAAGAATCGTGCTTTTTTTTAACTTTTGCTCTAGAGATTCTAAGTATCCAGTCCTTTGAGAGGAACCATTTTAGCAACGGTTTTGTGACAGAGAAGCTCGAGGGGCGCTCTGCGGCCCCAGGAATAGGGAGAAACACGTTAGTGGCACCACCTACCTGTCTTTGACGTGTTCTGGCCTGTGACCCTCTGTTACCGAAGCGGGGGGGTGGGGGGGGTGGTTCTTGCCCTTGGTTGACCACCCTGCTTGTAGGGTTCTTCGGGGAACCCCGTTACTTCATCCACTTCACCGAGGAGTGACGCTAGGAAGCTGCTCTGATACCGTGAGGAAACCACATCCGGAAACCAGGTTGAACCTGGTGAGGTTTGAGCGGTATTTCCGTGTAAGTTCGAGACTTCCCTGGCGAGAGCTGGACTCCATCCAGTCCCTCGCCCTGGCCACTGCGTGCCCTTGCGCCCTGGGTGCCTGCTGGGGGCGGGGCTGGCGAGGAAGGACGTTGAGAGCATAACCCTCTGAGGGACAGTGAGGAGCCCGGCCTGGGGCTCAGGGGATGGGGGTGGGGGGGCGTGGGAACAGCACCCCTCACTGTGGCTTCTGTCAAGAAGACAAAAGGAGTTGATAAAAACCGTGTATTGAAAGTAGGTGGAGGGAGGACTGCTCATCCCGGTGCTGACGACGCTGTCATTTGTCTGATTAGCAACAGAAGAAAATCTCCGATTTTAAAGAGCACAACAGTTTATAAGCTGAGTCAGGAAAAGACAGAAGCCTCGGAAGACTCGTCCTTGAGGCAAAACAAAGTTGGTTCGCTGCATCGCATTATAATCAGCCACTACAGGCTCTGCCCCCACAGTCTGGAAGTCTTTTAGCCCCAAAAAAGAAGGGAGGAAAGAGAGCTGGGGGTCACAGGAAGCCAGTGAAAGGTCACTCAGGTGCAGGGACAGGTGGTGCGTTTCCTGAGGACAAAGAGGATGTATCACGAAACAAGACATTCACCCACAGCGTTCTGCTCCCTAAACCGGCCTCCTGGTGAAGAAGACGTTCTGTCACTGGTCTCGGCTCTGACCGAGAGCAGGGGACGGCCCGGCCCTTGCGCACAGCGTGTCGTGGCTCTGCAGACGGCCCGCCTGCGGTTCCACGCTTGCAGGGTCTCTCTGGCTGGCAGCCTCCTGGGCGGCTCCTCCGTTCACTCACTCCTTCCTTCCAGAAACACTCACGGACTCCTCGCTGTGCGCTTACGCCCGTTACCTTATTTAATCCCGGCAGCGCCACGGAGCACACGCTGCCGTCGTCGCCACCCCCGTGTTGTGGCTGAGGAAACCCGGCAAGGGAGTCTCAGAGCCTCGTCCCGCGGGCCAGACCCAGAGTGCAAGCTTGGTGTGTGCCTGATCCCCAGCCATTTTGCTGTGCTTCCTCCTTAGGAGTCACAGGGCGGGGACAGAACGCATATAGGGAAGCCACAGTAACCTGTTCCTGTGGCGGAGAAATTATTCAGCATTCGAAATTGAAAAAAGTGTATGTGGATAATCTGTATAGATAACTGGTGTCTTTACAATGGTAATTAATGAAGAATTGCAAGATCCCAGAATAGTCTTTAAATTGTCAAGATAAGTTAAAATCCCACGTAGTTCAGTATGACGCATATTCATTCATTCTTTGGAGTTTTATTTCTCAAAGCCGGCCAGATTGCAAAGGCCTATAAAATATGCATAAGATAGGAGATACTACATAGTAAGATATCAGAGCAGAAGGGAAATTGATGGTTGAATGGTCAGAAACGAAGAGGCATTAGAGCCTAGGGGATCAAGTTTTAAGACGGGAGCCATACACTTGAACCAGCGCAAAAAGGACATGATACGGATTATGGAATAAAACCACACCAGTGCCCTTCTGTGCTGCTCCTCTGCTCTGACTCAGAAGTAGGTGTTCCAGAGAATTCTCTAATTTCCCTGACTTCGCCTCCTTACCTCCCATTGACTCTTCCCCACCCATTTTAGGTGTTTTCCTTTCTTCTATTTTCTGTTCATCAAAACAATACATCTTTTTTTTTTTTTAGTGCCAAAAGGGACTGAGTGAGGCCTCTTACTCACTGTCCACACTTTAAACTCACTCTTCGCCCTTTGTTTTACTAGCTGCTTTGTACACCTAAGTAACCTGCTCTGTTGCTGTTTCTTGATGTGTATATTGGGTTCTGATGAGTCTATTTATTACGACATGAAGATTTATTCTCTTATAAACCACCTTCACTCCTCCCTCTTCTCATGCCACTGTAGTTAAGACTACAGATCTCGTTTACTGTTGCCCGCATGACTGACAAGGCTGAGCATCCTCTAACATGTTTACTTGCCATTTGGAGAGTGTGTGTGTGTGTGTGTGTGTGTGTGCGCGCGCGCGTGCGTGCGCGCACATGTGTCAGTGGACATAAAACATGCTTGAGCAAACCTTTTGACTATTTTTTCATTGGGTTTTTCCTTTATAATTTATTTGTAATAGATCTTTTTATGTTCTAAATAGAAGTTCTTAATCAACTACGTGGTTACTAATGTTTTCTTTCTCCCGTTGTGTGACTTATCTTGTCATTCTCTTTCTAGTTTATTTTAATTAACAGGAGGTATTAACAGTTAATCAAATTTATCACTTTCCCTTTATGGTTAGTTCTCTGGTGTGTATCTTGTTAAAGAAATATTTTCCAACCCTGAGGTCAGGATGATAATCTGTGTTATCTTCTGAACACTTGATAGTTTTACCTTCTCTGTTTAGGTCTGTAATTCACTTAGAGTTGATTTTTGTGTATAGTGTGAGTTAGCGGTCTATTTCTATATTTTTCCATATGGACACACAGTTGTCCGAGCCCAAGTTCCTGAAAAGAACATGCGTTGTTAGCTGTAGTGCCCTCTTTATCACGAGTATCCAAATATGTGTGGGTCTGTATTTGGACTCTGTTTTCTTTTCCATTGATCTCTTTGTCGTCCTTACTCTTTAAGTGTCGCTTTCTAACATGTCTTGGTATTAGTTGAGTCAAATCTTCAACTGGTCTCTTCTTTTTAAAAAGTGTTATGGCTATTTTTGGTCACTTGTATTTTACGTAAAAGTTTACATACAAGAACCAGCTTGTCAAATTCTACACGTGTGCTTACGTGTTTATGTACACCTACGTGTACATACACACATGAAATCAACCAAAAAAAAAAAAAAAAAAACCAATTTAACCAACAAAAATTTAAATCCGCACATTGAGTTCTTCATTGAAGTTGCATTGACTAAAGTCCATTTGGTGAGAATTGACATCTAAACAATACGGGATGGATCTTCCAGTCCATGAGTATGGCATATCTGTCCATTTATTTAGGATTCTTAATTTTAAGCTTTTATCCTTTTCTATGTATTTTTATAGCTCCATTGCATGGATTTGGGTGTATGTTATTTTTGTTACTATACATTTAAAGTGTTTCCTAAGTTCTGTCATGGTTTCTTTTTTGACCCCTGGATTATTTAGAAATGCATTTCTTAATTTCCAAACAAATTGAAAATTTCTAGTTCTCTTTTGGAGCTTGATTTCTAGCATAAATGTGTTGTGATCAAAGAGCACATACTTTTCTGTCCCGTGAAATTTATTGAGACTGCCTTTATGACCCAGTATATGGTACTTTTTTGCAGCTGTTCTGTGTGTGCTTGAAAAGAACATTTATTCTCCAGTAGTGGGAAGCAGCATTTTATCCATGTGTATCAGGTGAAGTTTGTGAAAATTTTATATTTTTACTGATATTTTTGTCTCCTTTGGTTTATCAGCTACATAGAGTCTTAAAATACCCTTCTGTGATTATAGATTTGTCTTATTTCTTCACTTAGTTACATAAATTTTTCCTTTGTATGTTTTGAGGCAGTGTTATTAGATAAAGGTGTATGACAGGCCTTGAGAAATGTTCCTGTTGTCATTATAAATTGAACCCCTTTACCTCTAAAATTATGTGTTACCTGATATTAATATAGCTCCTCTGACTTGCTTTTGGTTGCTATTTACATGGTGTAACATTTTCAACTCTTATTTTCAACCTGTCTGTATCAGAGGTGCTTCTTGTGAACAGCATGTAGTTGGGTTTTTTTCCCCCTTAATCTAGTTTGACAGTCTCTGTCTTTCAGCTCCTGCATTTAGCCCATTTATATTTAATATAATGTAAATGCTGACCTATTTGTATTGAAGCCTCTCTGTCCTTCCTATTTTATTTTCTTTTTCTCTTTCTTGCTTTCTTTTGGATTATTTTGTATCATTCAGTTTTTATCGTTTTCTCATTTAAATGCTCTCTGTTGTTTTTTTCTATTCTGTTAATAGTTTCCTGGGAAAATTACAACAGGCACCCCTAACCCCCTTCCCAGATTATACAGGACCATTTTGGCACCCCCAATTTACATGCTGCTGCTGCTGTTATACACTTTAATTCTGTTTTCAAACCCCTAATGTCAGTGTTCGCTTAGATCTATCCACATATTTACTACTTTCCCTGCCCTTCACTCCTTGTACCTCTTGTTTGTCCAGCTGGGATCGTCTTCCTTCTGCCTGAGGTCTTTTTAGAATTTCCTTTAAAGTGGGGCCATTGGTAGGGAACTAGTTGAGTTTGTTTGAAAATGTATGCCTGATGCCACCATTTTATTGGGAAAGCTGCAGGATCTCTACATTTTAATTTTAATGCGTATGTACGGTCACCTAATCCCACCATCTCCCGCATGGTGTCTGCGCCCTCCACTCTATCTGGTGCCCTCCGTGCCAGAGCGTCTCTGTCTTATCCTTGTTGTTGGGCTGATGAATCTTCCAGTCTTGTGTTGAGATAGAGAAAGGGGGTCTAGGGGTACAGGTACGTGTTAAACGTGCAAACAGGCCTTCTATTTTAATTTTCACCTTTACCTTCTGAAGGGATCCGTGTGGTCACCAACATCTGAGCTGTGAGGGATTCTGCAGGGCGTAGTGTTTCCCTGCCGTTCAGGACCGGCTTTCTTGGGTTTGCTGAGGTAGGTGCTAGAGCCCCTTACCCAGCCGTAAGCCAGTGCCCTGTTACTTCCTTTCTGTCTGCTTTTCAGCGTCTAACATTCTTTTTGTGCTTGAGAGTTTGTGTCTTTATTTTAAGAGATCCAGTGGCTCTTCAAAAGGGAGTGTAGATGGGTGAGTGGGCTCCTAAGCCTCATCATTTGCTTACTGTCGCCAGCCGTTACCGTGTGCCAGAGCCAGTGGTGCTGTGTTGTTCTTACCGTTTTAAAACTCAGTTCGGCAGAATTAATCCCTCGCCTGTAACATACTGCCTCTTTCTTGGCCCTCACGATAGTACCTGTAGGAAAAACCTGTAGGTTTTCCTCAGGTCTTTCTGGATCCTTCTTCTCTGGCTCCTTTGTTGCTTCCTCTTCCGTGCAGCGTTTGCCTGCTGGACCCTGCTGGAGCCCTGCTGGACATTCCAGAACCCGGGGGTGCTCGCCTCACCCTGCCTCTTCTCCCTACGGAGTCCCACCCGTTTCTTCCTTTATTCATTCCGCGTTTAGTGAACGTTCTCCACATGCCAGACACTCTCCGGGCCCACGGAATGACAGCGAATCCTGTAGGGAGGCTGTGGCGGCCGGTCTTCCAGGCAAGAGGGGATGGTGGCTTGGGCCAGTCCGGTCACCGTGGGGATGGGGAGACAGAGTTGCATTCTGGGTATTCTCAGGGTTTCAGATACCTGTTCACCCGTGGCTCCCAGACTCAGTCTGTAGACAGAGCTCTCTCATCTGCTTGTATGTCTTCCCGATATTCCAAACCCAGCACGTCCACAGTTGAACTGTTAATAGCTCCGTAGCTGCCCCCCTTCCTCGGTAATTGGGGGAATGGTTTCAGGCCAGAGATCCGGGAGCCCCTTGCGATGCTGATTCTTTCTCGGTCTCCTGCCACTAGCGTGTCACCGCATCTTCCCGATTCTCTCTCTGGAGCACGTCCCAAGGCCGTCCACTTCCTCCTTTTCCAGTGGCACCGTCCCGTTCACTCTCTCCTCACCCCGGCCTGGGTCGGCGGTGGCTTCCTGACTCCTGTTCCCCTCCTTCCCTCGGGGTGTCAGGGAAACACGGACCCCCCCCCCCCACCCATCCCGTGAGACCTCGCAAAACAAAACAGGATCCTTCCTCTCTGCCTCTGGACTCTCCCTGCCCCCACACCGTCTGTCCCAAACACGCTTCGTTTACAGAACCCCCAAGACTGCCCGCCGTGCTCGGAACGACCCGGAGTCCCCAGCACAGCCTGAGAGGCCCCGTCTGATCTCGCCGCTGCCTCCTCCTGCACTTGTATCCGAAGCTGCTCTCCCTGCCGCAGCCTCCCCCCATCCCCCCACACGCTTTCTTACTGTGGCTCACTGCGCCTCATGGTCACCGCAGGCAGTCACCTGCACCGACCTCTCACCTGAACTGCCCTCCCCGGGGCCAGCCTTCCGCGTGCTGGGTGCTCGGCTCCCGCGGTCTCTTCTTCAGCCAAAGGTCGCTGGAGCCCGGCCGGGTCCGGTCACCCCTCCTGTAACCTGCCGTGTCTGCGCATCGCAGTGTGTCACCACATGCTTGTGCGTTTACGTCTCAGTTGCCCTCTGGGCCAAGTGCTGTGAGGACAGGGACCGTTTTTTTCTGTTGTTCACCCCGGTACAATCTGCCACTGTCTGGCACCTAGTAAATGTCCAGTAAACACTTCTTAGACACATGGACGTGTGGGGACAACACTGAACAAATAGCAGCCTGGCGAGAGGTGTGTGTGTGTATTTGGTGGGAACGGGGGCGGTTGGCAACACATGAAAAATTGCTCCTGTGGGTTCTGTGATTCTTCGTGAATCAAGTCAAGTCTGCTCGGCAGCCACGGTTTCAGATTTGTTTCGTTTAACCCCCTCTTCTAATTAACACCAGCCAAGTTTTTACAGAACTTTCAGTATTTTGTGTCAAAAATCAGTAGATATTTTGGGTATGTTTAGACGAGGAATCGTGCTGATAACCATCTCTCCATTCTCTGATCACTCAGGGTCAGCTGCCCGTGCACATGTACTTAACCATGCTCTGCGGGATGGGGGCTGAGGCCTCGTGACGCTGTGGGGAGCAGTCCTCGGTCCCCATAGGAGATCAGTGCGGGGGACCCTGGGAGACTGCCACTTTCTTGGCCACCCTTGGGATTAGGAACTTCAGGCCGGCTCTCCTATAGAGCCGACTAGGGCCGAGGGCCGCCGCCCCTGCCCCCCGGCTAGAAACGGAGGCCCGAGGCTCCATTTCTTGGAGGTAGATTCTAGAAACCAGCGGGGATTTCCAGTCTCAGGGAGAGGGCAGCATGTCAGAGGGGCGCTTCACTGGGAAGACCTGCCCTCCACAGCTGCTCCAGGGGCACGAGCCCAGCCAGGCCCCAGCTGTTCGCTCGCCCGCCCGCTTGTGGGTCACCCACAGTAATGACACGGTAGCCGAGGCCATCGGAAAATTCCAGCCCCACCACCACAGGGTCAGTTCCTTGTTTGTCAGTTTATTGTGGCAAGTGGGATTTTTTGTTGTTGTTGCTTCCAAATAGAAACCACTGAGCTTTATTTGAAATGTTTTTCTTTTATTCTTTTTTGATCTGTGTTTTCATCAGCTGTCCTTGATGTGGGCTGTTTTGTTTTGTTTTGTTTTTATTGGAGGGGGAGGGGACAGGCATAGAGAATCCAAACAGGAGTTTTTTTCTGTTCTTTTCTCTCTTTTTTCCCTTCCTTTCTCTTTTCCTCTCTCTCTCTCTCTCTCTCTCTCTCTCTCTCTAACACTGAAACACCTTATTTGTAAGTTTCCTTGCGTACAGAAATGTAGCAAGTAGTTTACAGAAATATTAAACAAACTGTGTTTTCCCCTGTGACCTGACCCGTGTCGAGGAGGTGTGGCCCGAGGCAAGAGTGGCAGCCGCTGGGGCCGACACACCCGCACCCCACCCCTCCTAGTTTGTAAGCACTGCATTTACTTTCTTTGGCCTTAAGCTTCTTTGCTCATAAAACAGGCCCTACTCCTATCCTCACAGGATCGTGATGGATGATCTCGTGGTTTATGCGTTCACGCCCTGCATCGGGCTCTGTGCTGACAGTGTGGAGCCTGCGTGGGATTCTCTGTCTCTCTCTCTGCCCACCCCCCAGTTGTGCTCTCTTGCTCTTGTGCACTCTCTCTCTCTCTCTCTCGCTCTGTCTCTCAAAATAAACTTTAAAATGTATGTATTTAAAAACAAAACGAACAGGAGACTCGTGGCATTTCAGAAAAGAAGAAATCCGAATGGCCAGCACACCTGGGGAAAGAGCTCAATGTCATCAGTCGCCAGGGAAATGCACAATTAACCCACAGTGGGAAACCCACCGGAATGGCTAATGGCGAGGGCCGACAGTATGAAGTGATGGCAAGGGTGCGGAGCAGCAACCTGAACCTCCGAACCTTGCTGGGGAAGGTGTAGATTGGAGTAACCCCTTTGGAAACGTTCTGGCCGTGTCTCCTAACACAACGCACACACCCGGCCTGCGAGCCAGCAGTGCCCTTCCCGGTACCTTCCGCCGAGGGGAGTGCACGCGTGTGTCTTCCAGGCGTGCAAGAGCCTTCACAGCAGAGCCATTGATAATAACCCCAAGGTGGGAGCATCCCGGGACTCATCCGTAGTAGAAGGGATAAATCAATGGTGGCCTGTTCTTACCACGTGTGCAGGTGGGAGGGTGGGTATTACTAGGGAAGGGGCACGCGGGGGCCCTCCGGGATGGGGTGCGGGCGTGTCCTTAATCTCGGTGTAGGTGGAGTCATGGGGACACATCCACGTGAGGAAACCCCTCAAGACGTGCCCTCGGATGTGTGTGTTCTGTTGCGCCACGCACAAGTTTTTTAAATCACCTGTTGGGTTCTTGCCGCGTGCCACGTCCTGTTCTGGCCCCTTCACTGGGGCTAAGACCACCCGCTTCATTGGGAACCTTTATTTCCATTTCCCTCTGAGAACGCTAAAGCTCAGGCAGCTGGTTCCTTGACGCCAGCCGCTCCAGATCCGCCCAGCGCGGGAGGGGCAGGGCCAGGGTGCAGGCCCAGGTGTGTCTGACTGTAAGGCCCGTGCTTCGTCCGAATTCAGGGGTCTAGACTTGCCCGTGCGTGCTCGCTTCGCTCCGTCACGGCGTTCCTTTCAGGCGTACTTTCTCCGGGACACGTGGGTAATCAGCTGTGTTGGGTACGAAGTCTCGGACTGATCTTGCCGAACGTGTAGCACATGGTACCCGCTCAGCGCTCTGTTGCAACCGTGGATGATCAAGATGCACCCCTGAGCCTGGAGATGGACCCCCCCTTCCCGTTTCCCCTCCCTCCTCCTCTGGAACTCTAGACCCGGGTGTCTTCCTCTCTGGGATCCTTCCGTGAGCCCCGGGACCAAGCGGAGCGCGCCAGCGCGTCTTTATGGGTCAGTTGTGCTCCGCGTCTCCGGGAGCACACCGCACGGACGTAGCCACATTTGTAACCCCTTCCCTCGAGGACAACTTACCCCGGGTGGGATCTGTGTCCCCGTGCGTTTACACCTCGGGACACGCTCCACACTGGACCCCACGGATCCAAGGGAGCGTTACCAAAGTGTGTTCCAAAGCACAGAGTTTTATGTGGTGTCTTGAACAGCTATTACTTGAGGGAAGGCTTCTAGACGATATGTCCGTACCTGCATATCTGTGCGCACACGCACGAACCGTGCTGCCCAAGCCTGTCTCCAGCAGGACTGCGTGGAGTCCTTACCGTTCTTATGTGCGTTTTGGAGACTCTGGACTCTAAGTGCCACATCTTGGGAAACGATGGAAATATATTCCATTCTGTCCTTCTTCTTATTTTCATTTTAGAGGGGGAGGGGCAGAGAGGGACTCTTAAGCAGGCTCTGTGCTCCGCGCGGAGCCCGAGGTGAGGCCCAGTCTCATGACCCTGGCGTCGTGACCTGAGCCCGAAGTCAAGAGTCCGACGCTCAACCGACTGAGCCACCCAGGCGCCCCAGCTCTGTACTTACTGGGGAGTCCAGGCTTGTGACTGGACCTGCCACGCAGCAGCCAGAGGGGTGCCGTTCAGAGAAGTGTCTGAAATACTTCGGGAGGGCACAAGGGGCTAGAGTTGGTGGGGTTCGTAAAAGGTGTAGCCGTGCGCTTCCACGCCAAAGGAGTGCTGGCGCTGTGTTCACAAAACGGTGCCTTTCTGCTGTTGATACCCTGCACTGCCCACCCGGACGTTCAGTGCAGTGAACGGCTAGGAAATCGTTCTGAGGGAAAGCTGTCCCTCCTCTTTCTGGAGGGGAAGAGCCATTTATTTTTTATTTACTTCTGTATTTCTGAGTCCCCAGCATGAAATAGCTGATAAACAGTGATTATTTGTTCTGTTCCTGAGCGGCCAAACACTAGGAACACTCTTAATGCTGTTTTAGTTGAAAAAGATAAACTTTTGGTTTAGCTGGCCAGTGATTTAATTTGGTTTTGTAAAGCCCCTCGCTGATTGTCTTGCCCCTCACCTAGTGCGTTTGAAGATGTACAGACCCAACATTTCTCCCCGACCAGAGCAAACAAGTTTGTACACACACAGCTTTGCAGGTCAGGGGAGGCCTCCCTGGGGCCCCGCGTGACGTGAGCCAAGCATGGGCCGAGGACCGGACAATGTGCGGGTGCCGCTCCCAGGCTGCTAAGAGTGTAACACGCTGCCACCAGCCCCCCCCCCCCCCAGAGAGAGACACACACACACACACACACACACACACGGATGCATCTAAATGGCACCATTCACAGTGAAAGGGGAAAGAAGCCCCTGTTTGTGTGGCTTTTATGGTATCCTAGCAACCGGTTCCCCAGGGCCTGAAGCCGATGGCCGGAGGAGTCCGCGTCCCGTAATGAATGAGGCTTTCACCAAAGTGGACCGCTTCCTGGTTCAGGTGTTGTGGCAAGTAGACCGTTTTTAAGTGAGACGCGCACACTTCGAGTTGCGCTCCTTCCCGTGGCCTCTGCTTCGCGTTTCCACGTGCTTGCGGTTTTCCCGCGTCTTTGAAATAGAGGCTGCAAATGACGAGCATCGTTAGGGCACAGATTCTGCGTCCCGCAGGCTGAGGCACAGAAAGTGGTTCTCCCCGAGGTGACAGAGGTGAGAACACGCCGGGGGGGGGGGGGGCACGCGCCGCCCACACCTGTCCTCAGGCTGTGTCTCGCTGAGCCTGGTTTGCTCAGCCGTTCCCATCTCAGAGGTCAGAGTGCACCAGGGTTTGCTGTATCTTGTTGACTCGCTAAGAGCAAGATTGCCTGGGGTCGCCTGGGGGACTCCGTCGTTAAGCCTCTGACTTCAGCGCAGGTCACGATCTCGCGGTCCGTGAGTTCGAGCCCCGCGTCGGGCTCTGTGCCGACAGCTCGGAGCCTGGAGCCTGCCTCAGAGCCTGTGTCTCCCTCTCCCTCTGGCCCTTCCCCTCTCTCTCTCTGTCTCTCTCTCTGTCTCTCTCTCTCTGTCTCTCTCTCTCTCTGTCTCTCAAAAATAAAGATTAAAAAAAAAAAAAGCAAGAATGCTTGGGGTTTATTCTCACCTAAGCTAGGAGATGGGAGTCCGCCCTTTCCCGTGGTGAGAACCCCGGTGTGGACCGTGTGGTCTGCCGCCTCCCCCTTGGCACGCACTCACCCTGCACAGGGACCAGGGCAGGGCTGCCGTCACACCACAGGTAGTGTGCTAGTGGCCGTGGAAGCCGCTTCCTTGGATGGCCTGTCACTTCAGCCACCTGGCTTTGCGATGACACAGCACTTTCGCAATGTTACTTCCTGATACTTCCTATTAGTGTTTGAAGTAACACCACGTAAAATGCGTTTGAAACCTGAAACAAAACGCCATGCAAATATCTGTTGCCACCGATTCTTAATCTGAAGGATCCTGCGCCACACTTGTGGCTGATTAATATAACAGGTGCTGTTATATACTGATATAGACTCATACTGAGGAGTATAACTTTAGGGAAAGAACGTCTCCGGGGATACGTATTAGACATCCTGGCCGAAATAATTTCTCCCGACTGGTCTTCCATGGTCGTGGTGAGTTTGCCAGCCTGAGGAAGTATTTTGAATTCTGAAACTACATGAAAGATTCATTCCTAATGTTACTCTCTTTTCTCCTGGGTTTTTCTTGGAGCGGTGGTAGGCTGACGAGCAAGACGGAGAAGACAGTACAGAGATTCCCTGTGCATTTCCATCCCCACCGGGGTGGGACGTTTGCCGCACGTGGTGAACACCCACTGACATGTCATTGTCACCCATGGTCCGCACTTCCCAGGAGGATTCGCTCTTGGTGTCGTGTGCACTGTGAGTTTGGACAAGTGCGTAAGGACGCGCATCCCCCATTGTAGTACGTGGAGGCCTGGGGAATCCTCTGTCCTCTGCCTGCAAACGCAGATCTTTTTCTGATCCCCGTGGTTAACACCTTGTTTGGAGTGCCCTGCAGATGCCGGGATCACACAGTAGGTGGCCTTCTCAGACTGGCTTCTGTCACTTGGTGCTCCGCATTCCAGTTTGCTCCATGACTTCTCATTTCTTTTTTTAGCGCCGAGCGTCGCATTGTCTGCATGGACCAGATACTCGCTTTTCAAAATCACTTCCTGTAATGTTATGTGTGCATGGTGGTCGTTCTGCACCTGTCCCCCAGCGTCTCTACAGTATGGAGAAGAGCATAAAGAGAGCTTTGCTAATTCTTGACTTTGTGTTTCAGAAAATTGCTATCTCCCGTATAGATTTGACCATAAAGAAATGTCTGAGGGCCGCCTGGGCGGCTCAGTCAGTTAAGCGTTCAGCTCTTGACTTGGGCTCAGGTCACGATCCCAGGGTCGTGACATTGAGCCCCGCGTCGTGCTCCATGCTGAGCATGAAGCCTGCTTATGATTCTCCCTCTCTCTTCCTCTTTCTCCCTCTCTGCCTCTCTCTTCCACTCACACACGTGTTCTCTCTCTCTAAAAAGAAAGGGAAAGGGAGGGAGGGAGGGAGGAAGGAAGGAAGGAAGGAAGGAAGAAAGAGAGGGAGAGAGAAAAGAAAAGTCTGAAACAGCCTAAAGTTCACATGAGTGACAGTGTCCAAACACAGCCCCTGGGGGTTTCAGAAGCCTGTCTCTGCACAGAGCAGTCTGCATTCCCTTTGAAAGCATATTCAGCAAAGTCGACCGGTCACCGGGAGATCCTTCTGTTTGTTTATTTTCAAGTAATCTCTCTGCCCGATGTGGGGCTTGGACCCACGACCCGAGATGAGAGCCGTGTGGTCTGCCCCCTGAGCCAGGCAGGCGTCCCACCAGCACATCCTCTTCGTGCTCGGTAATGCACCTCCCTTGTGTCCCCAAATGGCATTACCGAGCGACATCACTGGCAGATCGCGCGTGAGCCCTGGGGCACTTGGTGGGCACAGCGGGCCCTGAGGGTAAGGTCTGCCTTCGAAAGAGCTGGCGAGTTTGGACCCCACTGACCACCCACGTGAAACGTACGCAGTCCTGGCGCATGGTCTGTGCTTAGTAAGTAGTCGTAGCATTTAACTGGATGTTTGTATTTTGTTACAAAGTTAAGTATTTGCCGGTTTTTCCTTTTTTGCATTCCCTTTAGTAAAAAGAGCAGTTTGGGGTGTGTTGAGGATATTACTAAATGACTTTTTACAGTTGCTGTACTTAAATGCCATTGCTACACAGACTGCGTATTTTGTAAAACACTCGAGAGAAGTTTGGCATCGAGGGAACGTGTTCCAGGGAACCCTAAAGTCAGGATTTTTGCCCAAAATGACCTCGGTCAGATTTAGCAGTGAGGGAGAAGGGTCTGGGCAGAGCGTGGATGCCCCACGGCCGGTTCAGCACCGTGAATGGTGACTCCCTGGCTTTTGTGTTTTGGAATCGTCATTCCTGGCAGGAAGTGTTGTACTCTCTGTACCACTTTCTAGAACCAACAGATTTTAAAAACAAACAAACAAACAGACAAACCCTACCAGGTGAGTGAGTGAGTGTCTGGAGGAAGGAGGGCCGGCAGCGGCCCCTCGGTGAGTCCCTGTTGACCACGTGAAGGAAGCTGTGGGCTGAGCCTCTGCGCGGAGGCCACTTTCGCGACAAGAGGACCCGCGGGTGGGACGGAGGAGGGCCGCGCCAGCCACCAGCACGCGACCCGAGCCTGCTGGTGTCTCTCCCTTCAAACCACATGGGCCCCGAGGAACTTGGGAGGAAACGCCGGGCCTACCTCACAGGAGTGAGGCGTGGGGGCCGCAGTCGGGAAGGAAGGCCTCCAGATCCTCAGGCTTTCTTATCCTCGTGGCCACCCCTTCTTCACCTTGGATGCTCGCGCAAATCCAGAAAATAGAAAAAGAAAGCTCACTTCCAGATGTCCCCTTTTCCACGCTCTTCTGTCCTCTGGTCCGAACCTCCCTCCCAGGTAGAGGTGAAGCACTGGTTCCTGCGAGCTGCCGGGAAGGGCCGTTTGAGGGGCGGACAGATCTTCTCTTCAGGATTAACTGAGTGCAACTGGAAGCAGCCCCGTGCTGTGAAAGAGCCTCACGGGTGGACGGAAGCCGGGCCGAAGAGGACAGTTTGACAGCCGGGACCCAACCCTGCACTTGGGATTTTTCACACGACTGCGACCGGCCTTATTTTTTACAAGAGATTCTCGTCTTCATGTTTGGGTAGCGGCCTAATTTTACATTCTTACGGAAGCTCACAGAACGATGGCCCCGTGCAGATAACAATCTGTATTTCCCGGTTCGGGACCGGAACAACCTATAGAAAGTCAACACATTTTCCCAGTTTTTGAGAGAAACCGGGTTATGTCAGAATCAAAACGACTTCTGTCTTTCTCTCCGAAAGCACTTCGGAGTGTGGGTAGGAAACACCAGGAAATCCTAACAGGTTTTCAGCAAGAAAATGATGTGAGGGTCCCTGGCCTCCTCCTCCCACCTTGCTGCTGGTGCTGCTTTTTTTTTTTAACATATTTTTTTAAGGTTTATTCATTTTTCAGAGACAGAGCATGAGCGGGGAGGGGCAGAGAGAGAGGGAGACACAGAATCCGAAGCAGGGTCCGGGCTCCGAGCTGTCGGCACAGAGCCCGACGCGGGGCTTGAACTCGGGCACCGTGAGATGATGACGTAGCCGAAGTCGGACGCTCAACCGACTGAGCTACCCGGGCACCCTGTAACCATCTGTGTTTCTAACAGAACTAGCCTTTTTCACACCAAGCATTAGGATTTTACTGAAACCTCATGACCACCGTGAGGCAGATACTGTCATTGTCCCATTTTACAGAAGAAGTTGAGGCAGAAACGGTCATGACTGGCCACGGCTCTGCACTCCTGAGCAGCAGGCCTGGCGTTTCGAACCCGCACTTTCTGACTCCAGGGCCCAAGAGCTTCATGTGGGTCCTGTGATCGTTTGACACACTGGGGCATGGTCTGCCCCCCCCCCCCCCGAATGGATGAAGCAGCCAAGGCAAAGGGTAATGAAGTCCCGGCCTGACAGAGGGGTCGGGGGCTCCACAGCCTGCCCGGGGCCCCGTGCTGTCTCTCAGGTGTGCCGGGGGCCGGACAAGACGCACGGCAGACGTCCCCTCCCGCCATCCTCACATGTCACCTGACCAGCTCTACCTTGTTGCGGTTGCGTAAACTGGCCCCAAGTCGCGCATCGTACGAAGTGGCCGTGTTGGAATTTGAGCCCAGGTCTGTCCTTTTCCAGGACCTTCCTCTGGCCTCGGTGGACCCCTCCTGGGCCCCCGTTCCCACACTTTCCTCTCGAAACCACGCTCCACACAGCTACCCGAGACAGGGTCCTGATTTCTCTACTTCGCTCTTGCCCCAGGTTCTAATTGTACTGGAGTAAAACACAGACTCTTCACCGCATCCCGATCCCCTGCAAGGTCTGCCTTGTTGCTTTCCACCCTCCCGACACAGAGGTGACCCCGGACCTTTCTTCGTGCCTTGGGGCTTGTGCACGGCCCGCAGCCCTCTGCCCCAACACCCCTTTCTTTGTAGCCTGTGGGTCTGAGAGTGGTGGTGCCTCCTCGGAGAGGCCGCCTCCCACTGCCCTTGCCCGGTGAGTCAGTCTCTAGAATGTAGATGCCACCAGGGCGGGGACCTGTTGCTTTCCCAGCATGGAGCGTGGTGTCCTCACATTTGCTGACGAGCGACTAGATCATGGCTGACTTCTTCAGACAGCCGGGTGTGTGATCAGCCGTTTGGATCTAAATCCCGTGCTAATTCCAGTATAATGCTCAAGGAGCAGATTGTTTGCAGAGAGGAGGAAAAACACATTAGAGTATTAGATTTCTATAACGGAATGAGATTTTTCTCCCCAGAGTGAGGCGGCCGGTACTTTAGAAGTTGTAAGAGAGACATATGTCAGGGAAGAACCTTAGAACTTAACGTCACCACCGCAGCCAGCGTGGCCTTCATATAAATAGCCCAGCGGGCCTGTGGTATTTATTTCCAGTTAACGTGGAAGGCAGTTAGTTGCACGTGATAAATTTCTGCCGAGTGGTCTTCCCTTTAAAACGGACACGGCCGAGCTCCTCCCGTAACCAGGATGAGTGGGCTCCCGGGTCTGTGCTCTGTCCTTCGTTCCCCTGCTACTGAGAGAAGTGGAAGCCGACAGCACAGGATGAGAAACACCACCGCCCACGGGCTCGCTTCGGGGCGGAGGAGTGTGGGCGGGAAACGGACGCGTCTGCGGGCCCACCCCTCTTGACCGCTGACTTTCTGGGAGGTGGGGGGTCAGGGGGGGGGTGGGGGGAGACAAGCCAGCACGGTGACCCGTGGAGCGGACCGTCCCGGGCGACCAGTGACAGTGGTAATGTGTTCAGGCCCCTGGCACGTGCAGTTTGTGAACACAGCCTCTGGGGCACCTGCTGCGTCTCGTCTAGTCTGAAATCTGCCAAAACCCCCACACTGTTTGTCTGTCATTGAAACAGAAGCCTTGCTCTCTTAGAAGTATTTCTGACCCTTAGCTGTGCTGCGTAAACTTCGGACTTCATTAGTGCTAGACTGACACTCATTTTCTGTGATTTAGTTGAGACTACTCACTTTTTCTACTCCAAATACTAACTTCATTTTGAACTGTTTTTTCTTGATGTTTATTTCTTTATTTGGGGAGAGAGACCGCGCGTGCATGTGTGCAGGGGAGGGGCAGAGAGAGAGAGAGAGAGAGAGAATCCCGCACAGGCTCCACCATGTCAGCACAGAGCCCAACGTGGGGCTCGATCTCATCAACTGTGAGGTCACGACCTGAGCCGAAACCAAGAGTCAGACACGTGGCCGACCAAGCCGCTGGCGCTGCTTGAACTGTCCGTTAGCTAGTTCCAGGGGTGCTTCGCAGAGGTAGTCGCTCTAATCTCTGCAAGCTTATTTTGTCCTTCGGGATGCTTTGAAGACAAAGGGACCTTACTTCAAGCATCATCAGACCCACCGTCCCTTTAACTGACTTGGAGGCAGAGGTAGGAGGAGGCTTGCGGTTAGACTGAGCCACAGGAAGAACCGCTCTGTCCGCCTGCTCCCCCCGCCGCCCCCACTTCCCTCCTCGTCGGCCACGCTCCCAGACAAGTGCTCGGAAGTAGGTGGCGCGGTGGTCGCGAGGGTGGGTGCCGGAGCCCGCCTCCCACCCTGGCTCAGCCACCTGAGGGTGCGTGACCGCAGACCAGCGTGAGCCCCGACGTCTTGTGTCGTCGTCCGTAAAAGGAGGGTGATGGTACCTGCTGCAGAGTGCATCCTGAGGACGGAATGCTTGCTCTGGGTCCTGGAACAGCCCCGACGTGTCCCGGGCGTGTCACAGCCGCCGCCGTCACGTTTATTGCGCTTGCTCTTACTGTTGCGTGCAGATACGTGGAAGGTCTTGGTTCCTGTGAGAGGCGCTGGAATCGGTTCCCCTCGCAAAGCCTTGCTTACCGCGGGGTCCCTGCGGAGAAGGTCACTGCTGCTCACCCGACGATTCCTTTATCCCAGAGAGCACACGGTACTTTACGGACGTCCTCTTGCCTGGCAGACGGGGCCTGGAGCCTCCCGGGGGTCTCTGCTGTGCGACCACAGGCTTCCGCTCATGATTGCTCCGTCCTCGGGGGCCGGGCCATCTCAGACGGCTCCACGCGGTCTCCGGCCGCGGCCCCGAGCGGGGATCGCAGCACCAGGGCGGCACGGTGTCTTTAGGAGTTTGTCGTGTCCAGAGTGCATCTCCCCGACGAACGCTCCCCTGCAGCGCGAGGGCTGACTTCGTGTGGGGCTGGGCTCCCGCGCGCGTGCGTTAAGTAACCTCTCGCTCACGGCCCATCGAAGTAGGTAGAAGACGGGCAGGGGGCATTTGTCCCGCGGACGCTGAAAGCGTCTCTCCTTCCGCGCGCCAGGAGCTGTGGGGACGAAGCTGGCGGTCCCGGCACACAGGTGATCACCCGTTCTGTGGGAGGGGTCCGGTTCACCCCGTGACCGCAGCCTGAGAAGGGGCGCGGGAGGGGGCCCCGGGGAGGGGGGCGCGCAGCGTGATGGGCCCTGGGGGTGGGGGTTCTTCCTGCGCCGCTTACCGAGCACGTGCTGCGTGCCCTCCACGTGCCAGGCGCCGCTGAGCTGGGACACGCGGGGGCTCGCCCGGCATCTCGGAGGTGACACTGGAGTGCGGCCCCAGATGCACATGGAACCGCTTCACGGCCCCAGAAGCCTTTAGTGTGGTTTCAGTTAGAAGTGGTGGTGGCCGTTTCTGATCCCGAGACCTGTCGTGGGATGTGGACGCCTCGCTCTGACCGCCCCGTGCCACACTGCGCTTTCAAGTGGTGAGTCAAGTGATTCCAGACTGTGTCATGCACGAAATTGGTCGCGGTGCCCTCGAAGCCTTTACCTCCAAAACCCCGCGGCTGTGAGCTACCCACGCAGCCCTCACTCGGCCGCAGGAGCTTCTGGGGTGGGGAGCGGGTGTGGTGACAGAGGGCAGGGGCCTCCTCCTCCCATCACTTGGCCGGTGTCACTTTGCTCATCTCGGAGGCTTGGGCTTTATACGTGTGGGATTTGTCAAGGACCAAGCGCTCCTAACCCTGCTGGTGTGGAGGGGGTGGGGGGCAAGAGACAGACCGCGTCCGCACGCGTGTGACGGCGCTGGGGACGCAGAGCCACCTGAGGTGGGGGGAGAGGAGCAGAGGCCCGTGAGGTGCTGAGTGTCGGGTCTCCCCCGTAGAGGCTCCACTTGCGGAAAGTAAATCGTGCCTACCAAGGACAGAGCATGCACCCTTTGTTCCAGAATCACCTAGAAGGTGCTGATCGGGGTTCAGCCCAGGAAGAAAGTGTCTGACACAGCTCTGTCAGAATTGGGCAGTTTGTGTTCTTGGGCCTTGTGGCTCTTCCTGTGACGTCCTAGTCCCCTGGGGATTCAGACGCCAGGAAACGGCCCCTGCCTGCAGAGGGGGTGGTTCCGGGATGACTCCTTCCTGCCCCTTCTTGGAGCTCGTGCTAAACGCAAGTATTATTTCATATTCTCCAGACTGTGGCCTGTAATCTACCAATCTGCCAGCTGTCCCCCCGCCCCCACCAGCCGGGTCAGTCTTCCCGTGACCACGCTCAGGATTCACAATTAGCTAGTAATTGGTAAATGAGCGAGGACGCACGCGTTCATTTGTCGGTGCCGCCGGGACACAACACGCGGCAGAGCCTCGAACGGCTCGGATCCGCACGGCGCTGGAGCGCCTGAACCACAGATGTTCCCTCATATGAAAATACAGAAGTGCAGAGGGAAATCAGATACCAGATAGGCCGACAATCTGGAGAAGGAGGAGGGAGCCAGATGGGCGGTTTGTGGTGGTTATCGGGCACACTCTGGCTTCCAGCGCCAGGCGGGGAGACCCCGGATAGAATCCGCACCGCAGAAACTTCTGCTTTAATTTCCTGACGGAGAAGAGCATGGGGTTAGCCGGATGACATAATGAGAGTTAAGAGCAGAAGGTAATTATGGTAGATGAAGGCAGAAGGAAAGGGAAGTATGTTGGCCCTTGGAGGTCGAGTCAGTCCGTGCAGGAAAAGCATGTGCTGCCCCGGGAAGGGAAGGAACGGTGGCCGTGTTTTCCAGGTGTGTCCTGACCGCCGGCCCTCGTCTGTCCGCAGCTGGGTGCCCCTCACCCTCCAGAAACCCCTGAATCGTGAGCTCTTCCTCCTTCACCACCTCCACTCGGACGTCCTCTGTGGTTTGGACAAGGTCCTCGTCCTCCGGCAGAGGCCTCGGGGGAGCCCAGGGATCCCGGGGCAGCAGTTTGAGAGACGCCACTTTTCTCCCCTCAGAAAGTCAGTACATGAAGAGCAGGGCTGAGGTTGGTGAGGACCTGGGAAGCGGGGCCCCCCAGGACACCCCCCGACGCGGGCAGGTTCTCCGACTTGTGTGGCTAGGAGGAAGGCGGAAGTAAGTCATTGCCGCGGGAAGAGAAGCTGCCCTTTCGGTGCCTGCTCGTCCTTTGCCTGACAGCATCGGCATATTTAGAAGTATTTTGTCTTTTAGCAAGGGAAAGCGTTTTCAGAAGCATTTTAAACTGAGCCACTTCTTGGCACTCTGAAAGATTCTTCAGTTTTACCACTTCCGTGAAGATACTAGTTTAGATACGGAAGTCGTTTGAAAGCATCCTGATCTTTAGCAGAACCGTAGCTTCGTATTACAAAAACCTTAATATTATAATGTGGCGGGTAATTACACGGTTTTTGTGAAACCCGAAAACCTGATCAAGTAGGTTCGCCTCATATCGAACATCCTGTTCTCACACCAACTTTGTAAAAGGTTTTTATGCTCTGTGCCCTGCGAAATAGCTGACTTTGTTAGGCAATACGTAAATCCCATGCCATCAATGGGCTTGTTGTCTAAAACTAATTTTTCGAAATGTATCCCGAAAGCAAAAATTAAATGTAGATCCTATGTATATAGTACCTACGTTTGTTATATACGTATCGTATATGTTAAGATGTTAAATATAGATGTATGCTGTGCATGTACAGGTTTATAACATAGAAAATATCATAGATATTACATAGATAGTATGTACACACACATTATCAAAATCTTTTAACATAAGCTAAGTTGTTTTGATTTAGATAATGTGAGTTTTTCTTTTTTTTTTTTTTACATTTGTTTATTTTTGAGAGAGAGCGACACACACACCAAGAGTGTGAGAGGGGGAGGGGCAGAGAGAGAGGGAGACACAGAATCCAAAGCAGGCTCCAGGCTCCGAGCTGTCAGCACAGAGCCCGACACGGGGCTCGAACCCACGAACCGTGAGATCATGACCTGAGCCGAAGTCAGCCGCTTAACTGACTGAGCCACCCAGGCGCCCTACTAATGTAAGTCTTTCAATGCCAGGACTTTAAAAAGCTCATTTATTCACTCAACAAATATTTATTGGTGCCTTCCGTGTTCTAGGCCAGAGGTAGGCAAACCTTTTCTGTAAAGGTTTAAATTTAGTAAATATTTTTGGCTTTGCTAGCCAGACGGTCTCTACCACACCTCCACAGCTCAGCCGTTGGAACATGAAAGCAGCCATAGTCAGTAGGTCAGTGAATGGGCATGAATAAAGTGCCAGCCAACTTCATTGGCTATGGGTACTGAAATTTGAGCTTCAAATAATTTCCACGTGTCACCAGTTAGTAGTAGCTTTTGATTTTTTTCCCCCAGTGATTTAAAAATATAAAAACTATTGTCCACTTGCATCCGTACAAAAACACAGGCCCTAATTTGCTGACCACTGTCCTCAGCATCCTTCCAGCCACAGAGCCGGAGCGGTGACCGGAACGGAGCCCCCTGTCCTCCCGGGCCCTGCGTTGGGGTGCACAGGTGTCTGATTCTGAGAACTGAAGGGATGTTGCCCTTCTTAGATGGAACTTTCTCATCGGACACTTCCAGCTGCAGTGTTTTAATTCTCTGACTGTAAAGTGAATTTGGCACATCAGTCTGCTGGTTCGTCACATCCGTGTTGGGAGATTTTCTAGATCGCACTGTCTCCCGGCCTACATTTTTGTGCCTCACGAACACCTCATCACCCGACTTGTCCAAGGCCGCAGGGTTCGGTGTTGAGCTGGGTCTTTCCGAAGCCCGGGGCTGCGGCTCTGGGCCCGAGAGGAGCCGCCTCCTTCCCAAGCACGGCAGTTCTGGGGTGCTCATTGCCACTGTCCCCTTTGTGCCTGTGTCCAGACCCCAGAGTGCCCTGTTGAGGAGCCGGCCAGCCCTGTGGAGTCCTCACTCGAGTGCTGATTGCAAGACTCTTTCAGGGCAGTCTTGTCGCGCACAGGCTCACGCCTTGTATTTGCAGTAGCTATGGAAACTTTAGAAGCTGTCTCTCTAAAGCCAGGCGCACAATAAAGCACTTCACGTGTTGGTTGGATTAGACTTTAGAAGATGTTTAATTTTCTCCCCCCGCTCTTTCTCTCTGTCTGTCTCTTTAGAGAGGGAACAAGAGGGCAATGTGAATATTAACTGGGACTCCCTTTAATCTCCCTAGCGACCCTTCGGGCTGTCTAGGGCTGCGCAGGCTGCCCAGGGCTCCGGGCTTTCAGAGCCGCTAACGAGGAGAGCCATGCATATTCATGAGCCAGGCTCGTGTGCGTGAGATGCCGCTTGTAAGGGCTTGTTTCAGTGTTTTCTCTTTTCAACTCAAATTTTGTGAAAGAAACGACCGCTAAATTTGGTTTTTTTAAATTATGATTAAGTCAGAGCCCCTGGACAGTAGTGCTAAAGCGTTCTCCCTGGAAATAGGGACAAAGGAGAGCCTGTCTGTGTGGCATTTAATTTATAGATGGGACAACACAGACCCCGAGTGTGGGTGCTCACCAAGGGTGGAGAAGCAGAGCAGGCCTTTCCTATTTGCTCGGGGCACCGTGTTCGAACTTCACGAAATCCTCCTTCAGGAGGAAATACGATTTCACGTTGACAAGAATGGGAAACATACATTTATGTGAAAAGTCGGGGGGGGGGGGTTGCTGTTCGGTTATTTCCGATCTTCAGAGTGTGCAAAGGAGCGGACTCCAGCGTGTGGCCCTACCTCTCCCGACCCCCCACTCCGTCCGCGCACATCTTCTTGCCTCCTGAACACCAGTTGCAGAAAAAGACAGACGTGCTTTTTCTGCTCTGGGCTTTACTGCTTCTTATATTGGGTTGTCCGCTGCGTGGCTGTGCCGCGAATCTGTCCCTCGAGAAGTTCACAGCGGCTGCGTTGTGCTCCCAGAGTCGTGCTGGCCCAGCCGGGAGCAGCGCCCCTGCCCGGTCTGACCGCCGGGAATCTTCACCCCTCTCCTTCTCCTCTGGGTTCCTCTTTTGCTACGTGCAGAATGGGGGGTGCGTGGGTTTTTCGTTTCCAAGCGCTTCCAGGGTGAAGTGCCGCTAAGCTGCCGTGGCACCGCTTCCACAAGGCGCGTTGGTTGCCTCGCCACAACGCACGTGATTGAGATGTGCCCTCTCATCTGCCCACGTGGGAATCCTCCCGGTGTCTCTTGTCCCATACCCTGTATCGACACCACGCACGCAGCTTCCTCGCCTGGGTTGCATTTGTAGTGGGTTTCTTTCATCTGATCCTTCCGCCGTGCAAAGCCCTGAGTCAGCAAACCACACCAAGAACCAGAAGGAAAAGCACAGCCTGTGTGGGTCACTGCTGTGCCACCGCGGCCCCACCCACGTGGCGAGTGGGAGCTAGCACGCCTTGTTCAGAGGTCCCACAGACATCTCCCGACACTGTGCTTGGAACAGAGGCGGATCACACTTGCCCCCGAGGAGTTCGCAGGGCGTCTGGGTGGACAGGTAGAAACAGACAGTCATGGCTTCCAAAGTCCGCAACTCACTTTGTGCCTGGAGCCAGACTGGAGGCATAGACGTGAATCTGGTGCGGCTCCTGCCCTCGAACGTCACAGTCAGGTGGGCGCAGTGCACCTGGAAGAGCTGCCGGAGACACGCAGTGAGCGCGCCTGCCTCGTGGCGCTCAGAGGCAGCCCGGGACGCGAAGGGCGCCCGGCGAGAAGGGTGCGCAGCGACCACGGGGGGGGGGGTCGTTTCCCCGTCACACGCACTTTGATCCCTGAAGCTCTGGACGATGGTTCTTTGCTGCAGAGACGCTCCGCCTTTCATCTGGCAGTGTCCGGGCTGCATGGGATCCCTCCATTGCCGAGCCAGCGCCCCACCTCCCGCCCCCGTCTTTAGGAGCTCTCAGTGAGACTTCAGTTTTCCTGCGTTCAGTTCTGTTGCAGTGAGTTAACTAACAGGAAACCTTCGAAAGAAGTACTCCACTCCTATCACGTAGCGCTCAGGACGTACACACACGAACCAAAATTCTTCAAGCGTATGTATTTATTTTCTTGCCTGAATTTACCCTTCTGTTGCTTGCTCCTTCAATCTGATCTCTTGATCACTGCCCCCCCCCCTCCCCGTTTGGTACAAAAAGTGAGGAGTTTGTAGATTGAGGTCATTCTGGATGAGAAAGTACTTGCGGCAAACAATTCATTGTTCAGAAATTCACTAAGGCATCAGAAGTTTTGTCACCCAGGATTCTCATTTTTATTCTTCATACTGGCGCAGAGTTGGGGGGGGGGGAGGTTCGGTGATTGTGGAAAAGGGGCGGAAATTCTAATTTAGGCCTTTATGCATCTGGATGTTTGTACGGACTCGATCTCCAGAAAGGAAATACAGCCCTGTAAAGGGCCTGGGCTTTGTCATCGAAGGATGACCGATAAGTGGCAAAAGGGCATTCTGCCACCAAAGGGGGACAACTAATTCTAGAATCAGCATCAGCCGGGTGTTCACAATTCCTGTTCTGTGCCGTCTGGAACAGGTTAGTCATTTATACTCACTAGTGGTTTTGATGATAAACCTCCAGAGGCGAGCAGACGTCTGCTCAGCCTCGGCACTGCCCGAGGCCGCCTCCGGGAGAGGTGGGCCGGTGTGGACTGTCTGTGAGCAGGGGAGCGCAGAGGCCATGAGGAACTCCAAGACCTTGTCAGGATTGTGAGCCAGCGTGGGTGTGTCAGAGGGACAGGGACGGAGCAACCCTTTAACCCCAAGAAGACACGTCCTGAACATAAAACTGCCACGTTTTCCATGCCTTGGTTTGTCTGACTTTGGTGGACAAGCCGATTTTTTACCATTTTGCTTTGAGCTTTTTTTTTTTTTTTTTTTTCCAATGTTTATTTTTGAGAGAGAGACAGAGCAGAGCACAAGCAGGGGAGGGGCAGAGAGAAAGAGAAGGAGACACAGAATCCGAAGCAGGCTCCAGGCTCTGAGCTGTCAGCACAGAGCCCAATGCGGGGCTCAAACCCCGGAACCGCGAGGTCATGACTTGAGCTGAAGTCGGACGTTTACCCGACTGAGCCACCCTGATGCCCCTACTTTGGCTTATCGAACTAGGGAAACCGTTTGATTCACTTTCTTTCCCAAACACTACAAGAAAGAGCCTTTATACATATTGAAGCCTTTCTCTGTGGCTTCCTGTGTCCAGTTGAGGGAGCTAGAAATGTCTGAGCACCAGCCTCACCACTATGCTGGGAGCTGGGACAGGGTCAGAAGTGTTGACCCTTCAGACTGGAGAGCCTGATACAATTTGGGGACACAGATGCCCCCATTCTGACACCAGAAATGCCTGCACAGGAAACATCTGGCGATCGGGGAGAGGGTTTGTTTTTCTTGCCAGCTTCCATCCGATGGTGGGCAGGGAGGCCTTCCTTTATTGGAGAAAGCATCTGCCCCACCCCAGGTGTTTGATGTTTCCTCCGGAACCGCAGAAGGTGCCAGGCCCACCGTATTCGACACCTCTGATGCATCCCTGGACCCAGCGCCGAATGCTGCTTGGTACCCGAGGCAGCTTCTATAGTTTTTTTGTAGAACAACATGCGGCAGCAACTTAATGCTTCCCTGAGATTTTCACAGCTCTTGGTCACTAAAAGACCTCAGTAAATGCAGCGATTCTATCGTCTTCATAGGCTCTCTTCTGTCTGCTGTGAAGGCTGCTGTGCAGGACACGCAAAATTAGGGCTGGGGCCCAGCAAGGCCGAGGGGATGAGATGCTTTCTTGAGAGCACAAGTATTCAAACTAAATACAGCAAATCCTTCAAAGGCCTTCTGGCTTCATCTTTCAAATGCGGCGGAATGAGGGAAATTCCATGGTGACTCCTAGGGAACAATTCTTATTTATAACTGAGCTTGCTCCAAACAAGATGAGTCTTCTCGCCTGCTTCTAACTTGGCATCTTTGTGACTAATGTTGTAGTGTTCTTATTCTTTCCCTGGTGGCTCCGTAACATCATCCAACGTGTGTGTGTGTGTGTGTGTGTGTGTGTGTGTGTGTGTGTGTGTGTTGTGTGTGATCATAGACCTCAGACGTGGCTACTCCCAGCTTTTGCTTGCTTGCTTGCTCGTTCATTCAACGGGTCTTGGTTAAGTAAGTACGTCTGTGTGCCCGTTGTTGGATATCACACACATGCACACGCATGTGGGACATACCTGTACGACTCCTGTGTCACGTCTGTTCAATCAGTTCCCCCTCTGGGTTGCTCGTGACACATGGTCAGGAGGAGCTCGTTCGCCAGTGCCGGGTTCGTCCCCCTCCTTTCCAGTAGTGCTCGTGTGGACTCCTGAACCGGGAAAATGTGTTGGCAGATT
The DNA here is from genome assembly GCF_014898765.1 of Herpailurus yagouaroundi. Taxonomy (NCBI): domain Eukaryota; kingdom Metazoa; phylum Chordata; class Mammalia; order Carnivora; family Felidae; genus Herpailurus; species Herpailurus yagouaroundi. Next base: position 3,941,953 of record NW_024412413.1, on the reverse strand, counting down.
CCTTCACCCCACTTCCAGTCCTGACCCAGTGGGTGGTGTATGCCATCCGAAACCTTACAGAAGACAACAGTCAGAACCAAGACTTGATCGCGAAAATGGAACAGCAGGGGCTGGCCGACGCCTCCCTGCTCAAAAAGATGGGTCTGGAAGTTGAAAAGAGGGGTGACCGGCTGATTCTGAAATCCACCAGTGGCACGCCTCCGCTGGTGAGTATGCCGGGGGAGCAGCCGGTTTGTGCAAAGCAGCCCCCACCCCCTGTTCCCTTGCCCACGGGCAGAGCTTCTTCCCGAGAACCCGGATGGGAGCGTGTTGCCTTCTCAGATGGCCAAGAAAGCCCTCAGTTTAATCGCAAATAACATTTTGGTCAAGCTTTAAGCTGCCATTTTCTTAAAGATGAGAAGTTCCGACTCGTCTGGGGGGAGATACACAAAAAGCATGTCAAAATTTCTGTGCGGTCTAAAAGTTTCTGACGGCAATTGGGTTTTCCTGACGAGGCAGCCGATGCAGGTAAGCCCCCTTTGTCTTGCGGAATGGGTTGTTTCAGGTCCCTCCCTCAGCTGTGTGCGTGCCTGCGTGTGTGTGTGTGTGTGTGTGTGTGTGTTTTCCCTTGGGTGATTCTTATAAATAGATCCGTTATATCTGCAATTTTGTTTTCTTTTTTTTTCTCTCAGTGAACGAACTCTCCATTGAAGCATCTGAATTTTGGGAATCTGTTTCACGGACTTTCCATCTTCTGCAGTATATAACATTGCAAGTGTTTGAAGATTTGTTAAGTACAAATTCAGGCATCCATGAATCTTAGGTAATAGAGTTAGATGTGTATGAGCTCGAAAGTGAAAGTAACTTGAGTATTTTGTGGTCTCTTTGCTTTAGAAACGTAACCGTTCGGTTTCCTTTGTCCCCATGGATACAGTGTGCATTGAAGTCATATACTGTACTTACTGTGGCGGCAGATAATAAATTCTTTTCCTGGAGGGCGTATCCCTTATTCGGCAAAGACTGGGGCATTTGCTCGGATTCCATTTGTTCCTTCAGATGGCGGGTCGGCCTGATTACTTTTCTTCTCTGCTCGTTGGGTTTTCTGAACTCTGGCAGGCAGTTGAAGTAGGTTTCTCACTGTGATTAATTCTAGCAGTCTCTTTTCACCCTTTCTGCCTTTCCAAAACATTGACAAGACTCATTTCCAGCTAATTAATTCGAGAGATGCTGAAGAATAGAGAAGCTCCCTCTTCATTTTAGGGACTGGGCTGTGCTGTCACTGAGCCCAGCCCTTTGGAACGTTGTGGGGGACGATACAGGGAGTGAGTGGGGAGAGCGTGAGGGCCATTAACTCTTCTCTTTCCAAATCCCCCGGGGAACTAGACCTCCATCCAGACCCATTGTTCTCACAGGCGCATGCCTGCCTCTTACCCACTTTCATGCCTCCTCCGTGAAGGGCACTCTGTGCCTAGGACCACAGGATTAAGGGACGTCCACGTCTCATTCAGTTTCAAAGGCACTGTCTCCTAAAGCCACTCCACGTTTCAGCCACGGCTCCACTCTCCGGAGTTGCAAAAGTAATTTTGGGGACCAGGAGTTAGCTTGACCTACATCTGTCTATTTCTGTCCTTTTCTCTCTATCCACGTACTCCTGTTAGAGGTGGAGCTGGGTTAAACGAGCACTGAAATCTTTGAGGCCGCCCAGAGCATTGATGTAACCAGCAGAGAGCTCCAGAGGGAGGTCACGTACGAATGCCTAAAACGTTCTTGAACAGCCATGTTACTAAACTGTCTAGATTTTGCACAGTCCCTGTTGAATCTTCCAAAATAAAAACAACGAAGACCCAGCCAGAAGTTTTACAGAAATACCGATTGTTCTAGAATAAAGTGCTTCTAAGTTTTTTTTGTAGCCATACGTAAATTGCTCTGTACAAACAGCTTAAGCATGTTCAGAATGAAATAAAAGTTGTCCCACGTGCTAATGTACTCTCGATTTCTGAAGAAACGTCAACTTCCAGAATTGTGGTAATCTGTAACGGTTTTTTCTCTCATTTATGACATTCCATCAGTAAAGAAGCCTTTTTTCAAAATTTAAAATGCACAAAGAAGTCATTCTCTTCTGGGACACAAAGAGTTAACATCCTGTTCTCAAATAGAGGCCCTCCAAAGGGGGAAAAAAAAAAAAAAAACAGTGGGAGTCCCTTTTCCCTTTTAACAAGTTTGCAATAGACACTTCTTTTTCTTCTTCTCTCAATGGATGTATGCACACCAGTGGAATCAAACAAACATGCTGTATAAGCCATATAATAACAAACACAAATAAACAAAAGGGAGCCTTGTGTGGGAACACAGAAAGGGGTAATGGCTGTGTGTTTTCTAACTAGGAAATGTGGGGCTTGCATAGTGAAAACATGCTGACGGCTGCATTGTGGCTGCTTGGATGCCCTGGACGGTTAATCCTCCCGCACAGCCAACAGCTCCCCTGCCCTCTACCCAAGGGCTTGGCGATTCTGAGAGCCTCGTTGTACATGCTGCAGGGGATTAAATCAGCACCTCCATCAGTCATTTAGAAGAAGAAGGAAGGAAGGCAGGCCAGCCTTACAACATTTGTAAAGGGACACAATGGCCACAGCAAGTTTGGCGACCATGTTACTGCTTCCAAGAGCAAACCCGCAAAGCACTTGCATTTTTTCAGCCTGTCTCATTATAAAAGCTAGTAGGGGAAGGTTTTTCTGCTTGATACGGAGTCTGGGTATTTGCAGAAGGGTTTCGTTCAACTCATTCACAGTGGACGCTGATATTTCAAAAATACATTTTTTTCACAATGTTAGTAATATAAGAATTTATATTTCTCCACCTTAACACACCTTGTAGGTTTGCTTATGAGCTGTTTGGGAAACTAATACTGAGACACATTTTTGGTCAGGAACCTGTGAATCTAGCCGCAGAGCTTGGGAAACTGCTAAAAGATGCCCATGTTGCAAAATAGGATAAAGAGAAATGATTGGGGTCATTTGGGCTGCCCATTAGTCGATTTTAAATCAAAAATCAACATCTTATGTGTGTGTATCTTGTGCCCAGTATCTACCGAAGGCATCAATTTCCTGCTCTTTTCACCACACCTGGGATCTGAATGTTATTCAAATGTCATGACTGTCTTTCTATTTCCATCCCTAAATGAATGAACAAAGACGTTGTGATAGAAACGCCAGTCTCTGCAGGAGAAAGACTTTAAAATACATGTTCCTCATCAGTAAGTTCTGCACGTAAAGGAAACAGTTTCTACATGAGAGTCATTAAAATTAAGACAGCACTGTAAAATGCAGAGAAGTTGACATTTAACCTAACATTTGAAATCTAATGCAAAAGAATCCAAACGTTTAAAATCCACTCCAAATCCAGTCCGGGCTGGGGGTGGGGGAGGCGGGGGGGTATGCGGCCGGAAAGGGGCACTTTTTTTTTTTTTTTGGTGCTGTCCAAGGTCCTGATTGTTTCAGCCACAAAGGCCCGTATATGAAAAATCCTTGTTTTCCAAATTCACTTTTTCCCCCTTGAGTTATATGATACAATATGTTTTTCTCTTCCTTACAGATTTTTTTTCAATATACTTATTTTGATTTTTTTCAGTTAGATCTTATTTAGGTGATATTTCACAGTATAAATTTGATTTAGCTTGTATAACATACATGAATTTTAACCGACTGAGCCACCCAGGCGCCCCCTAACATACATGAATTTTAAAGGTACGTTTTTCCTATAAATATAGTGGTTATGGTATTAAGTCATTCATCAGAGTTCCCTCATCACAACCAGAGACAGTTGTGCCAGTGGAAATGACTTCTTGGAGGTTTCATTAATTGATCACTGTTTCAATTAAAACCTTAAGTTGGAAATACTAGGTTAAGTGCGTTTTTGTTGTTGTTTAAACAACATAATATACGTCCTCCATTTACACACAGCTGTGTCATGCTTATTTTACATCAGTTGAGCGAGAGTTTGCGTGATGTTTTATAGCACGGGTGTAATGGTTTCCGCCACCGTGTGAGGCGCAGTGGTTGAAAGGCACAGACTGAAGTGAGCGCAAGGGTGGCAGGTCCCCCGCCTCTCTCCTGTGTGACTCTGGGCACACCCTGTAAGCTCCGTGCCTTCATTTCCTCACCACTCGTGGGGCTCATGATACCGCTGACCCATAGGAGTGTCCAAGGGTAGAAATTAATGAATGCACCGGGTGGTAAGCATTCGTCACTGCCCGTTTCTCTTCTTACTGCTGTGACGTGCATCGACAGGCCCTTCTCACCCTCACCGTGAGCATATCTGGTGGACGCACAGAAACGGCACCGTTTCTCCTGCCCCCGTCTGCACAGTGCTGGATGCACAGTGGGTGCTCACAAAGGTATTTCGTGTCTTCAGCAGATACTTGCACAGTGCCTTCTGTGTACCAGGCAACGCTCTCGGCACTTCGAAAACATTAGTAATGTAATCTTCCTGGCAGTGATACGGTATGTGCTAGTACTGATCCCATTTCGTGGATGAGGAAGTTGAGTTGCAGACCGCAAATGCTTAAATGATTAATTGCTGTCGTTAATTAGAGGAGAAGGAGTGGGGAAGAAAATAACAGCTTCTTTCCCGGAAGCATGGAAAATAAACGTAGCGGAACTGCCTGGATGGTGGCTCAGGACGCAGAGCAAGGGTTGCACTCCATGGGAAGAACATGGGCTTTGCAGTTAGAAAAACCCTAGGTTAGATCTCAGCTCCACATACTGCCAGCTGTGTGGTCCTGAGCAAGTTGCTCAACCTAAGTTAAGCCTAAGTTTCCTGGGGGCACAGCAGTGACGAAGGCAGACATGGTCCATGCACTTGTGAAGCTTATGTTCTGATGAGAATGGCAGGAAATTAGCAAGGAAACAGATCGATGAAACAAGAACGAGGGTAGCACGTACTGCAGCGAGTGCTGTGAAGAAAACGGTGATACAGATGGCGAATGGGGGGTCCTTTCTGAGACGGCCCCTTTCTGAGAGCTGGGGCAGAGCATTCACAAGACCGCGACAAGCCACCGAGGCCCCGAGATGGCAAGCTTCACGTGGGCAGCGGCCAGGAGGGTGGCTAATGGGGCCAGTGCCTGGTGACCAGAGAGCAGCGGCACGAGAGTGACTAGGTCAGAGGGGTAAGCAGGAGTCCGACCGCGCAGGGCCTCCGAAGCCACGGGGGGATGTGAGTCTTGCGTGAAGTACATTGGGAAGCGGCATTCGGCGGAGGAATGGGAAGACCCACTTCACGTGTTTCAGTGACCGCTCTTGCTGCCACGTGGAAAATGAATTGCAGTGGGAAAAAAAAGCAGAAGCTGAGACATAATTCCCGGGGCTACTGATGATGGCGACTTAGACACGTGCGGGTCCAGTGGCTGTGGAGAGACGGGCTTGCGTTTGGTCTGTGTGTTGGAAATGGAATTCATAGGGTCTGTGGGTGGATTGTTGAGGATGGGCTAAACGAAGGAAGCAAGAATCACATCTTTAAAGCTTTGTTGAGCAGCTGGGTAGATGATCGTATGTTCACCGAAGTGGAAAAGTGTGACGTGGAGAATAGTTCTGATGTGGGTTTTGTTTGGAGCAGAGAGAACCAAGATTCTCTTTGGGGCAAACTAAGTTTGAGATGCTTTTGAGACCTCCCAATGGAGAGGACTTTAAAAAAGTAATTGAGTATACAAGACTAGAGCTCAGAAGGCAGGTCAGTGCTGGAAATCCATGTTTGGAGTCATGTAAACATATTTGAGGCCATGGAGGTAAATGAGATTGTCTGGGGGCAGGAGTGTGGATAGAGAAGAGGGCCTACTGTAACAAAATGTAGCCCACATTTTCAGCCTCCATGTAAGCCAACACTTAGCATGATAGCTTAAGATATTTCCATATGTTAAAAAGCCCTCATGAAAAGAATTGCAGTGGCTGTATCATCAGAATGTTCCATAGTGGACTTAACCACTGTCTTATTATTAGGACATTTTGTATTCTTTTTCTCATCACTATAAATGCTGTTGTGAACATCTTGGTGCATAGAGCTTTATTTGCGTTTTAGGGTGCATACGATGGGATGTCTCAGAAGGAAGGTAAGGGGCTAAAGAAAGTTTTCTTGGAGAATTATTTATGTCAGGAAAGAGGGCACTTCCAAATCCATGGTGGTTCTGACCAGCCTTCCTGAAGGCAACTAAAAAATAGGCCAAAATATGTTTAAACCACTATTCGAAGGTGCCAGGCAGCTAACCAGATACAGTGAAAAATTACGGGGCCGGGATCCAGGAATAGACAGCGGCTGGGAGATTAGTCTGGTGTTTGGGCCACTTTTTCCTCTGTAGATATTTGTCATTTCAGAGGAGGAAGCAGAGAGGCCGGATGGCTTACGGTGCTTATCACAGCCTTGAGGAGCCCAGGCCATGGGGACTATTGCCCGGTAGACCTCTCTTTCTTTAGACGGGACCCCAAAGGGCTACATCGGAAGAGTAAATGGTTGAGAGACTGCACTCAGTTTCAAATATTTTCAGCTCCAGAAACTGAATCTGAGAGACCTGGTATGCTGTGCCATCAGACATCCTGGATTAATTACTGCCGTCCCAGGTGAATCCTCTCTGGGAAAAGATACCACCATAAGTCTCAAGTTATTTGTATAATTTTCCGTATGTGTTCTCTAGCACTCAATCAAAAATAACATGAGGTGACAAGACAACATATGGTATGATTAGGAGAAACCATTAGTAACGTAACTAATAGAAATGAACACAGAGGGCTCCAGATAACAGAGCCCTCAAACAGAAATTTAAAACAACCTTGTTCATTATGTTTAAAGAGACAAAAGAGACCATTGAGGATTGACATTGAACATATCAGCAAAGGCAGGACACACTATGAAAAGAAATCAAATGAAAATTCATGAACTGAAAAAAATACAACCAAAACTAAGAAATCAGTAGGTGATGTTAACCACGAAAGATAGAAATTGCAAATGGAAGACCAACCAGTCAAAAATACCCAAAATGAACCATTAAGAGACAAAACGATGGAAAATACAGAAGATGGGATAAGGGACCTGGGACAGTAAAAAGGTCTAATGTCCCTATTTACAGCCTAAGAAGAAAGAGAATGAGCATTTTAGTTTTGGGTAAGACATTTGAAACTCAGAACTAAACCTTAGGCTTGAAATACCACCAAGAAGGCAGGAGCAAGAGAAAATTAACATGAACACCATCTCACTTAGGTGACTCTTTCCTTCATCCAACTAAGTGGTGATGCATCTGCCTCCCTCCGTGCCTGCCTGTCCCTTCTCCTCCCCCTCTCTGTCTGCAGCTGCCGCCATCTACTCCCAGCCAGTGTCTACTGACCACCACGACGTGGGGGTGTTCTTGCCCCAGTCTGCAGATTGTGGAGTCATCGTATGGCCAGCATGCAGTGGTCTGTTCTGTCTCAGTGAGTGATAAAATAAGTAGGCAAAAACAACCCATAAGAATATTGTTTTGATCAATGCAATTAGGGCTGACCCTCTTGGATGTCTATGGAACATCGCACCCAACAACTGCAGAATACACACACTTTTAAAGTATATGTGGGCCCACTTACCGTACTTGCCATTTTGCTGTGCATTAGATCTCAACAAATTTCAAAGGATTAAAATCATACATAGTATGTTCTGACCCTAAAACAGTTAAGCTACATATCAAATAACTAGAAAATGCCCACAACTTTAGGAATTAACCTATTTCTCAGGTACCTAAAAGTTAAAACCAAGAGATGAAAATTAGAAAATATTTTTAAGTGAACATTAATGAAAATCATACAAAGTTTGTGGAGTGCAGTTAAAGCTCTTCTTAGAGATTTATTACCTTAAGTGCACATGTGAGAAAACGCATCAGAAAATGAGTCACCTAAACATCCTTAAGTAGTATGAACATAACTTAAACCCACAGTTGACGGGGGAAAAAAAGTAATATGAGAGCAGAACATAATTAAATAAGAAATAACTGCAGTAATTTAAAAAATTAAAAAAAATAAACATACAAAAAAGATAAAGCCAAAAATTGATTCTTAAAAAAATGCATTGGGGTGCCTGGGTGGCTCAGTCGGTTAAGCGTCCGACTTTGGCTCAGGTCACGATCTCGCGGTCCGTGAGTTCGAGCCCCGCGTCAGGCTCTGGGCTGATGGCTCGGAGCCTGGAGCCTGTTTCCGATTCTGTGTCTCCCTCTCTCTCTGCCCCTCCCCCGTTCATGCTCTGTCTCTCTCTGTCCCAAAAATAAATAAACGTTGAAAAAAAAATCTACAAAAACTCCTACAGCAAATAGAGAACATTATGAAGAAATGTTGAAACTTTTCCTTTTGACACTGAAGAATAAGGCAAGGTTAATCCAATTCATCACTTATTTTTGCCCGTATATTGGAAAGGTGAGATAGCCAATGAGATACATCAAAAAAGAGAGAGAGAGAGAGAACTCGGGCAGTAACTGGGAAAGAAGACCTCAAGCAGACAACAGGATAGTTCATGTAGCTAGTGAAGAAAAGATCTATGCATAAAATGTTAAAATGAGTGAATATAGCAAGGTTGCTGAACACAAAGTAAATATACAAAGGTTCATTGAATTTCTGTATACCAGCAACAAAGATTTAGAAAATAAAATCTTTAAGTAAATTGTAAAATGTACGAGCAAATGCAAAAAGCCAAGAATAGCCAAGACACTCTGAAAGAACAAGATGAATATCAAAACTGAAAAGCAAGATTAGTTAAAATAGGATTGCATTGGCACTTGGTAAATAGAACGAAGAGGCAGAATAGAGTCCAAAAAACAGATTCTCATCTGTGGACATTTGATACCTTTTTTTCTCAAATGGCATTGCAGAGAATGGGGAGAGGGTGATCTCAACAAATCCTGCACAGGCCACTGAATAACTGTAGAGGGTTAAGGAAGCTTACCTCTTGCCTTGTACCATATAAAAATATCAATTCCCAGGGCACTTGGGTGGCTCAGTCAGTTAAGCATCTGACTTCAGCTCAGGTCACAGTCTCATGGTTCTTGAGTTTGGGCCCCGCATCGGACTCTGTGCTGACAGCCTGGAGCCTGGAGCCTGCTTCAGATTCTGTGTCTCCTTCTCTCTCTAACCTTCCCCCACTCACACTCCGTCTCTCTCTCAAAACTAAATAATAACTATTAACAACTTTTTTTTTAAAAAAATGCGAAAACTTCTAGAAAATAGAGTCTCACAACAGATGGGGTAAGATTTCTTAACTACATTGCATACATAAGCTGTTAAAAATGGACTTTTTAAAAAATTAAGTCACAATTGGTGAAAAGGCAACAGAAGATACTTGAAACATACAAGTGACAAAGGGCTCACATCCCAAATAGATTGAGAACTACGTAGCAATTAAAAAGTTGTCAAAAATGGGCACAAGACTTGAACAAGCACTGCACAGAAGATCCCCATCTCACCAGTAGACACATGCCAAGGTATGTAACCTCACTAGTGATCAAAGAAATGCAAATTGAAACCACAAAGAAATACCACCACTACCCACCGGAAGAGCTAAAAATAAGACCAACAACGCCACGTGTTTGTTGGTGAGGATGTGGAGCAGGCAAACACTGCTGGTGGAAGTGTAAATTGGCACAACCCTATAACCACGTTGGGAAACAATTTGGCATTTTCTGCTAACCTTGAAGATGAGCAAGCATATCACATGACCTGGCATTTCCGCTACAAGGTTCACACCAAACAGAAGTATATGGATAGGTGAACCCAAAGACAGATGAGCTGTAAATATCCAGAGCAGCGTTAGGTTTGTGATCGCCGGGAAATGGAAGCAACCCGAGCCATCAACAGTGCCATGGCTGAGTAAGTTGTGATACGTTCACGGCGTGTAGGGCCATATGGCAGTGAGCTGCAGCCACGCTCAACAGGGAGGAGGTTCACAACGTCGCGTGGAAGAAGCTACAGGCAAATGATGGCTGCAGGACTATTTCTGTGAAGTTCACGAGCAGATTAAACTATAGAAGTGAGGACGGTGGTTCTCTTCGGGGAGGAGGTTGCCGGTGGTCACGGGGGTGTGTTCAGTTTGCGATAATGCCTTGAACTGGACGCGTACGTTTTGTGTCTTTTTCTGTATGTGTTTTCCAGTTCACACTTAACCAAGATTCTCACCAGGGTGCAGGGTGAGCCGCTATCCAAAAAGAACCCAAGATACCGTGGCCCAACAAGAGTGAGGCTTTACTTCTGTTCACGTAGTAGCCTCTGGTCTGTTCAGAGAGGTAGACCAGTAAGCCGGGCTGGGCACCAGGTGCCCTCAGGTTCGGCAGGAGTTTGGCTCCTTGCTGTCTTGCTGTTTTGCCATCTCCAGTGTTGACCCTTGTGCACAGTTGAAGTCGGTGGCCTATTGTGCCTGTGTTCCTGCCTTTGGCTAGAAGGACAGAGAGCGAGGGGCAAGCAGTTTCCTTTGAGGGAAGGGGTTTGGGCTTGACACGCCTTTTACTCATGTTCTACTGGCAAGAATTCAGCCCCATGGCCACATCGATTCCTGCGTGAAACTGGACCGTGTAGCCCCCAGTTGGGTGGCCATGTACCCACCCAGAGTGCAAGTTGTCCCTGACCACAGGAAGGAGGGAGATCAGGTCGTGGGGACAGTTAACAGGATCTGCCACAACACGGGTGTGGCCGTCCAGCCTCGCATGGTTTTTGCTGGGAGGACAGGGATTTAGTCTCACCCTCTAGTGTTACCAGCCCCTCCTGATTCAGGCTGAGGGCTGTTTGGGCAGGTGTTTTTTGGCTTGAGTGTCCCAAAGAGTGAGAAAGCCTGAGGATTCATGCAGTGTGTTGCCCCGAGAAAGTGCCAGGGGTCAGACTTGAGGGAGCCAACCTGTCACCAGACTCCAGAGCTGAGCGTGTCCGGGAACAGGAGTGAAGACAGCAAGCAGGGGGCTCCTGGGCGGCTCAGTCGGTTAAGCATCTAACTCTTGACCTCCGCTCAGATCTACATCTCACAGGTCTTGAGTTCAAGCCCCACGTTGGGCTCTGCACTGGGCTTGAAGCCTACTTTAAAAACAACAGGCGGGAGCTAGGTCAGTTAGAGAAAGAGAAGCTAGCGGGCAGGAGAGGGGAGAGTGGAGTGTGGAGCCTCAGAGCACCTTCTCGGGGGCTCTGTGACATCCTACTCCCTGCCTGGGAAAGGACATCATTCGGAGGGAAGGCCTAGACTTTCTTTCTGTTTTTTAGTCAGACCAGGGGCCTAGGCAGGTGGGATCAGAACGTCCCCCTATTGTAGTCACAGGAGCAGGAAAGGGAGCTTTGGAGGGCTTTGGCTCAAATGTGCACGTGACCTGGCCCTGTCGCAGGGGCTGACTGGTCCATGGAGCAGCTCACCCTCCCGGGAGCCAGGAGGAAGCAGCAGGTGAAGGCCCTTGGAGCTCACCAAGGAGGGGTGGCACAGGACCTTTGTATTAGGGTTCCCAGAGGAACAGAACCCACGGTGTATGTACAGGCAGACAGAGATTCATTCTGAGAAATTGGCACATGTGATTTTGGAAGCTGACAAGTCCCAAGGCCCACAGTCGGCAAGGGGGGAGACCCAGGAGCACCGATGCTGTCACTCCAGTCCGGGGCCAGAGCCCTTCCAACCCCAGGAAGAGCCAGTGTTTCAGTGCGAGTCCGAAAGCAGGAGAAAACGGACCTCCCCGCTCAAGGCAGTCGGGCAGGAAGCCCACCCCCCTTTCTCAAGGGAGGTCGGCCTTTTTTGTTCGATTCAGGCCTTGAACCGAACGGATGGGGCCAGTCAGGTGGGGGGAGCCATCTGCTTTACTCAGACCACTGATTCAAACTGAATCTCATCCAGAATCACCCTTCCAGCCACACCCGGCGTCGTGTTTGGACAAATGTCTGGGGCCCCGCCTCCCGGTCAAGTTGGCACGTGAGATGAACCACACACCTTCCAGGGGCCTGTGCATCTGGGAGGCGGTGGATGTGCGAGTGCCTTGTCGTGATGGAGCACCGACCAGAGGAGGAGGGTGAAGAGAGGAGCGGCGGCAGCTGGGGCCTCAGGGAAGAGGACTCTCAGCTGGCAGGACTGCCCCAGCTTCTCTGCCCGCGACCACAGCGCATCAGCAGGCCGGCGAGCGTGGGGACTGTGTCTGCCTGATGTCCCCTGTGTGGTCTGCACTTACTGTCCACGTCAGGACTGCATCCTGTCTCTCTGCCCACACTCATCTGTCAACACCCTAGCCCCCCGGAACCTCAGAATGAGACCGTTGGTCTCACATTCTGAGATTGGGGGTCTACAGATTGGTCTGGGATCTACAGATAGGTGACGGCATCTCAGTGAGGCTGTTCGGGTGGCCCCTAACCCAATCTGGCCGGTGTCTCTGTAAGAGGCAACTGGGACGCAGACACCAGGGGCACGCGTGCACAGAGGGACACGCGCGTGAAAATCAGCACAGCCAGAGGGTGGCCACCTGCGAGCCAAGGAGAGAGGCCTCAGAGGAAACCAGCTGCTGGCACCTCGATCTCCGTCTTCTGGCCTCCCAACGTGCGAGAGGGTGGACTTCCGGCGTTTAAACCGGTCTGTGGCGGCCCTAGCAGGCCAATGCAGGCACGCGGTGCTCCATCTTAGCTGGAGGCTGAGTCTAGCGTGAGCTCACCGCTGCCCTCAGTCAGCTCCCAGTGTGATGTGGGGAGGAAGACGTAACCAAAGGAGCCACAGCCCCGGGAGCCGGAGGGTACCGGACTCCCAGCAGCAGCTCTCGCGGGTCGGGACGGGCTGGAAGGGTGTTCCGGGCGGGGAGCCGGTGCGTGCATCAGCCCGGGGCCAAGAGAGAAGAGCCGCCTCTGGGAACCTGCCGCTGCTTGAGAGATCACCTGCTGGGGAGACCTCGCGTGCCCGCGGGAGGAGTTTGGGCTGTGGCCTGAGACGGTGGGGAGCCCCCAGCACTAGATTCTCCCTCTGGAGGCCGCAGCCGTGTTGGATGAGGCAGAGACAGAGGCCGGGCAAGAGCCAGCCTGGCAGAGCGGGAAGACGCGAACCGAGGTCCCGTTCCCAGTGCCAAGAGCTGGGCACGCTACCGTGCGTCTCCGAGCCCCAGGGTCTGCCTCTTGTCTGTCGAGCAAGAATTAGGTGAGGATTAACCCTCTGGTGTGCGTAAGGGGACTGGCTCTTAGAAGATGCTCAGCCAGGCAGCTGTTCTGCTGGGACCCCTGCAGGGTGGGGGGTGGGGGGTGGAACCCAAAGAGACTCGTGCTCTGGCAGCAGAGGGCAGACCCAGGCTCCAGCCCTGCCTTGCTTCCTTCCACAGGATCCATGCCAGTCCGTCCTCTCCCTGTTCTCCTAAATCCTGCTCGTTCCTTCAGGCTCTGCCATAACGCTGTCCTCCTCCAGGAAGCCTTCCGAGAACTTGGGTCCACCTTAATCTGCACCTTCCAGCACTCGCAGCCATGGGTCATGCAGCCATGCCCTAGATTGCTTCGTGCGCTGGACCACCGACCCAGAACAGGGTCTGGGGGAGGAAGGTGAATCTGACACCTTTAGGAAGAGCAGGGCACTGCTGTCTCGAAATGGCCAACCCAGTGCATGTGCCTTTCACACACCTGTGCTCTGCTGACACTGACTTGCCGTTCCAGCCTGGCCCCGCCCCCTTGTGCAGGTGCCTTCTGCTGCTGCACAGGTGCCTCCTCGCTCCTGCGCCCTTTCCAACAGGTTCGAGTTGCACCCATCTTTAAGGAAAAGAAAACCTCCAGTTCCCAGTTCCCTTTCGTTCATTAGTTAGCCCCGTTGTCTTCCAACTTTCTGTTCACATCTCCCTAAAAAAACTTTGAAAAAAAATTATACCAACATTTCAAGTTGATACCCAAGTTTTTCATCTTAAGTCTTCAGTCATTGGAAATAATATAATTTGCCACAAATAGAAGAGCTACTTTAAAATATTACATCACTCCTTCCAATGACTGCAGTAGACTTGAAACATAGAAAACTGTGGTCCCCGCCATAATCCGTCTTCAAAGTGCTTTTTTTTAAGTGCTTGGAAATTATGTTCTGACTTTTTCTTCTGCATTTCCTTTCATTTTCAGTGACAGAATTCTATCCAAATATTTTTATGCTTGAAATCATACAGAATATGTAGAATTCTGTATACAGAATCAAATGCTGGCTATCACAGAATTAAATGAAAATCTATAACAAAAAGGTACCCGGAAAATATCTGAATATTTGGAAGTTAAAAAGAACACTTCTAAATGACCTGTGGATGAAAAAGGAAATTATGAAACAAATTTAAAAGGTTTATCTGAATAGTGAGGAAAATACAGTATATGAAAATACTTGAAATGCCATGAAGCAGATGTTTGATGGAAATGTGGGGCTTTAAAACGCCTTGTTAGGAGAGCAATTTAAAATCAACAAAGATTCCACCACAAGCTAGAGAAAGAACACACGAAACACTAAGAAGAAGGACATAAACTGTACCGCTAAAGGCAGGAGGCAATGAAATAGAAAATGGGTGAGGGGGGCACCTGGGTGGCTCAGTCGGTTGAGCATCTGACTTCAGCTCAGGTCACGATCTCAGTTTGCGAGTTCGACCCCTGCATCCACACTGACAGTGCGGAGCCTGCTTAGGATTCTCTCTGTCCCTCTCTCTGTCTGCCTCTCTCTCTCTCTCTCTCTCTCTCTCTCTCTCTCTCTCTCTTAAAAAATGGGTGATCAGTAGAGAAAATCAATAAAACTAAGAGCTGTTCTTCGGAAAGATCACTAATGTTGATGAATCCCCAGAGAGACTGCTTAAGAGAAAAAAAAAAAAAAACCCACAAATCATCAGTAATGAAGGATGGGGCATCACTACAAATCCTACAGACATGAAAAGGAAAATGACAGGAATGTGAACAACTTTATGCCAAAACAAATTTTAAAACTTGAATTATTTCTGTGAAAGACATGAATTTTCAAAATGGACACAAAAAGAAATAGAAAATCCAGATAGCCCTATATCTGTCAAAGAAATTGAATTCGTGATTAATCCTTCCGCAAAGAAAATCCCAAGCCTCTACTTTCAATCTTAACACCCTCTAGATCATGCCCTACGTAGCCGCCAGTGACCTTTCTAGTGCACAAGTTTGTCATGTCCGTCCCCTACCCGAACTTCCTCAGGGGCTGACTCCCCAGTAAGACATTCAAGGCAACTGGGCCCAGGTGGCACCTGTCCCTGACAGCCTTATCTCTAACTCCCGCCCTTCTCCACTCTGTGCCCCAACCCCCACACTGGAGCCCACACACATCTGATTTCTACCTGTCCCTCTCTGGCGGCAGTACCCCCTGCCCCCACCAGGGGGCATTTGGGAATGTGTGGAAGTGTGAGTTGTCACAATCCCCCAACTCTGGGATATCACGACATTTAGTGGGCCAGGGGCCGGTTGTCAAATATGCATCAGTGCCTGGACCAGGCCCCACCATGAAGAGTTGCCCTGTTGAGAATGCCAGAGGGCCCCACCGAGTCTCACCTGAACGGACTGTTGTCTCCCGGGGATCAGCCTTGCTCCTAGTTCTCCCTGTAACTTTCTCGCCCCTTCCTCACCAGGCTGGTCCTCATTTGGCCTTTGGGGCTCGGCTTAAATGTTACTTCTTGGCGACCTTCCCAACAAAGTCACTGCATTGGATTTGCCCCCACCTCCACCCCCCTTTTATAACAAGAGGTCACTTCGATTCCAGGAGCAGAGTACTTGGTCTGAGTTTACTCTGTGGCTACGGGTAAGCCTCCCCACTCTTGAAACAGAGGCATTTCCCTGGATTTAAGTGGTTTCTCCTGGAGCTCTGGCTCATACCTGAGCCTTCCCCGAAGGCCCCTCGCCCTGCCTCCTCACCCCTCTTCCTTGGAGCTTTGCCCCTCCCTGGTCCCAGGTGGGAGCCCGTCTACCCGTGGACCATCCCACCCCCCAGGGCAGATCTTCAGGAAGAAAGGCAAGAACCTGTACGATAATAAACAAGGGAAAGGCAAGAGCCATCCTGCAATGCCTGCCACGTGTCTGCCTGGACGGCCCAGCCACAGGCCCGGTATCACTTTTTAAACATTTTGCATTGGTAATTATGGGTTGTGGACTTACCGAAATCTGAAAGACTCAAGGAAGAAAAGTCTCCCCTGTGCTGTTGTCATTGATTGTTGGCTTCTTTACGTGTATGGCTCCGTCTAGAGACCTGTCAGTCAAGGCAAGAGGATTAGCCTCGCCCATGTGAAGGGAAAATTGGGAAGGGAAAAAAAAAAAAAAAAAAAAAAGGCCACCTTGTCTGAACTTGAAAATAAAAATGCTGATGCGGTTTTTATTCCAGAAACATATCTTACTGATTAAGAGCCTGGTGAGCTACCGGCTCGTGGGTGGGCCGCGGTAGCCGGCCTCCCCACTCCGCCGAGGCCGGGCCGGAATGTCAGCGGCGGCAGGGGGCGGTGCGAAGGCTCCACCACGACGCCTCGGTGCACGTCGTGGCTGCAGGGCATGGCCGCGTGTGCGGGCACCCGTGTGCCCGCACGGCTCTGCGACAGCCCCTTGGAGACGAGGCAGGGGGGGCCTTCGCTGGGTCTGAGTATCTTCACAGGAGGGTGACGGGCAGCAGGTCACTATGGAAAGAGCGTGGACTTGGGGTCCAGCAGGTTTTAACCCAGTGCTGCCACTCACCAGCTTTGTGACCCCGGCCAGGGACGAGCTCTCGCAGCCTTGGTTTCTACAGAACGGGGGGCGTTGTGGAGGCTGCTGAGATCCAGCAAGTGCGGGCACCATCCACAGAATGGATGCCTCCAGGAGCCGAAAGCATTCCAGTGGCCAGGACGGCAGGACGTGCTGAGCAAGACTGTCTCCCGCCCGTGGCCCCCGAGGCCACTCCTTCTTCCAGGCAGTCTTCCTCTGTCTGGGTTCTCTGCCCCGGGCTTGCGCCGCAGGAGTGGCCCCGGCCTGCTGGCCTCGGTCCCCGTGTCTGTGAAACGGGGCCGATACCTCTGCTTCGACCACACAGGGCTGCGGCTTGGCATGACCCCGGAGGCCGCTGCCAGGGAGGCCGACTTCGCCGAGGGCCCGACTCCTGCTGGCCCGGCCCGGCCCGGCCGGCGTCTTCTCCGGTTTCATTGGGTTGGGTTACAGGGCGATGGCAGCGATCGATGGTGCTGTAATTGGGGTGACCTGGGTATTTTCCCGGGTGCCGCTGCCCGTGACTCACGCTGCAAGTCGGCCTCCCGCTGTCATCAGCACGGGAGACGCTCGGCAGCCTGCCGGGGCACTCGGCTTTCACAACCCCGGTGTCTGGATGTGAGGTCCTTGAGTCACCCGGAGATTCCACACCTCGGGAGATGTTTACGCGGAGCCTTCGTTCCCGGAGTCCCCCCAACAGATAGGGTTTGCTCTGAGGCGTTTCGCTGGCGCTTAGAGGGTTTCCAGCTGCAATCGTTCCCAGCAACTAATATCCGCTGTGAATCACAAGTCCGCTGGGGAGCCCAGCTCCCGAGGCCCTCGTCTCCTCCTTGCCCGTCTCTGCGTCCCTCTCAGTCCTTGCAGCGGCCTCTGCTCCTCCCCTTCCCTCCCTCTCCTCTCTCCTGCTTCTTCAGGGAGGCCCCCACCTCTGCCTGCCCCCCCTGTCTCCCCGGCCGGCTCCGCGTCCCCCGCCCAGCGCAGGGCCCAGTGGGGAGTTGGGTGTTGGAGGGGATGTGCCACAGCTCCGGAGAGGACAGGTCCTGGGGGATCGTGGAGGCACGGCCCGGGGACACGGGCCCTCTCGCCGTCCGTCCGGGCAGAGCCCCGTGCACACCTGCCGTGAGACCTGCGTGCAACGGCAGGGTCACTGCAACTCCAGCCTGCAACCCGCCCGAGTGGCTGCAGTGCTGCGGGGCGGGGCGTGCAAGCAAAGGTCGGGGTACAAGCAAGCGGGGTCGAGGATTTGCTCCCCGCTTCCTGCCTTTTCTCCTGGAGACGCGTGCAGTCCGCCCGCCCCGGGCACGAATCCTGATCGCGGTCAAGCAGTGCTCACCGAGCGCCCAGGCCCTGTGCAGACAGACCAGGTCCAGTTGGGCAGGAGCAGCGGGGCCCCCTCTAGAGACCAGTCCAAGTAAGGCAGGACGCAGGCTGGATGGCAGGGGGAGCATAGGGACCCTTTCTGCGCCGTCCGAGAGCCCCGCGCCCTGCAGCTGGCTGGCGGGATCGGAGCCCGGCCCCGGCACTGGACCCTCCTCCGTTTGAACCGCAACCCCTCTCTTCAAGTTCCTTGACCTCTCGGGTCTTGGGTTTCCTTCTGTATGAAATGGAGATGACAGTCACTGCCGCTGGGGAGGCCCAGTGAGACAGCGCGCACAGAGCGGCCGAGGGCAGCACCCGGCCCGTGACCGCTCTCGATTCAGAGAAGAAAAACAGAGGAGCATTGGGAGTAAAACCCGATCCTGGCAGGTCGGCCTGTTTGCAAGGAGTCCGGAAAGAGCCGGCTGTGGGGAGACTGCGTGTGGCCGAGAGGTGATCCTGCACTGCCCTCTGGGGGATGGCCTTGCAGGAGTAAGGAGGACTCGGCCTGCAGCACCCGGGCACCCTCCGGCCTGCCCCGCGGGAAGCAGCCGGGTGGTCCCGCCCGCCCTCCTCCCTTCCCGCGGCGGCCTCAGGCTCACCGTGCTCCCGTGCTACTTCTGGGGGGCATTGGAGATCGTCCCACCCCCACAGACGGGCCTGCGGCCCTGGCTCCCTCCGTCCTCGCCACCCCCCACCCCCGGTCCAGCAGTGCGGGCGAGGCGAAGGCTTCCCCCAGTGCTTATCGTGCTAACCAGGCCGTGTTCCGAGAACTTTAACCCTCAACGATACCGTGAGGCCGGTGCTGGGGTTATTCCCATTTTACAGACGAGGACACTGAGGCAGAGATGACTCCAGCGACCGCTCAGCCTTTCCCTTCCACGGGCACAGCGCGGAACGCATCGTTGCCCTGTGTCCGTGCCCGGAAGCCCACTGCCCCCCATCGCCTCCCCACGGCCCTCCAGCCCACCCGGAACCTTCTGTGGCCTCCCTTCCTCCCCTCTGTCCACGCCCGGCTCGGTGTTCTTTGTTCGGTGTTCCCCATGCACCCCGACCACCCCCCCCCCCCCCGCTCCGGCCCCTCTTCTGCGTGGGATTCTGGTCTGGAGAAATCCAACCTGATGCCCCCGCCACGGCTGCGGCCTGCCTGGGGGAAGGACTCACCAGGCGGCTGGGGGACGCAGGCGTGACCACGGCCACCCGAGGCCCTCCGCTCCTGTGCCCAGGGGGCTGCACCCCGGCCCCTCAGCGCGGGGCCTTCCTCCCAGCTCTGGAAGCAGCAGCGACCGGGCGACAGCTGGCCACCCCTTCCTGTCCTGAGCTGTGCCCGCCTCCACTCCAGGTCGCGCCCTGTCCCCTGAGCGGCCCGCACCCTGGGGTTTCTCCCATCATCCCTCTGCTGACCCCACCCGACCTGCAGCAGAAAACCCCTTCTCTGCTCTTTGAAAGCGAAGGCCCTCGAAAGAGTTGTCCGGCCTTCTCCAGTGGTCCCGCTTCTCCCGTGAGCCTCTCCGGTGCTCCTCCCCCCACCGCGGCTCCAACGGCCACCAAGGACCTCACGTCCCTCAGGCTGGTGGTCGGCGCTCTGACCTCCTCAGGCGTGGCTCCCTGCGGCCCACTCCTTCTCATCCTTCTCAGGTGCTGGCGTTCTCCGCGTTTCTTAGACCCCGACACCCACTCCCTGGAGATGGGCCCCGTGTCAAAACTTTAACACCAGTGACGCTCCGACGTCCCCACGTAGGCCCAGCCCCGGACGCCCCCTGAGCCTCGGACCCTGGATCCAACTCCCTACCCGATGTCGCCACCGGGACGGCCCGGAGGTGTCTTGCGGGTAAACACGCGCCTGACCTCTCCCCGCCCCAGGCCTGCCCCCGCCAGCCTCCCCACCCCCCACAGAGGAGCAAGTCCAGCCTTCCGGTTGTTCAGACCAAAACCCTTGCCGTCTTTCTGGGCTCCCCTCTTTCTCAGAGCCCGCGTCCGTCGGCACATCCTGTGGTCTTGCCTTCCAACCGTGTCCCAAAGCTGACCACCTCCCACCACCTCCTGGTCTAAGCCACCGTGAGCCGTCACGTGCTTTGAGGTCGATGAGTGCCTCCTCGTGTCATTTTTGTGCCCGATACACTCCAAAGCCTCTTTATGTTCACACTGCGGCCCAGCGTTACCGGGCCTGACCGGGTCACCTGCTCGGCTCCCCCTCCTTCAGCCCCACAGACTCCTAGATGCTTCTTGAGTCAGACTGTCTCCTGCCTCAGGCCCTTTGCACCTGACGTTCCCTTCGCCTGAACACGTTTCCCTCAAACATCTGCCAGCTCCTTCCCTCACCTCCCTCTGGTCTTTGCTGAAATGTCACTTCCTCGGTGAAATTACAACCACAACCTCCTCTCCCAGTAGCCCTGACCTCCCTCCCCTGCCTTAAACTGGTCTCCAGCCACCCCAGGGGCCACTTCAGGTGTTGTCTGGTTCACGAGGGCAGGGATTTGGGCCTCTCTGCTCCACGCTGCATCCCACATGCCCCCAAAAAGCACTGGCACAAGGTGGGTGCCCAGGAAACACCCACCAAGTAAACAACACAGGAAGGCCCTCTGCTCCTTGCTCAGAACCGGGAGTCTCAACAGGAAGACGTAGGGCAAGGTCTCTCCGGTCCCAGGGCAGCCCTGGCCCCCTCCCTTCAGCCTCCAAGGGGCTTCGGGTCAGGCTACGTCTGCTAGATTCCCACTCGTTGGTTCACCCCGAGCCAGACTGGGAGGTCCTGACCCTAGTTTCCTGGATGCTCAGTGGGTCAGCATCAAAGCCACATTAACTCCCGGCTTCACCCTGGCTGCCACATCCTTGTGATCAGCGCCGGCCAGGGAGACTCAGTAGCCCCAGTGTCGGGCGTGGACTCAGACCTCTGGGAGTCACCACCATGCACAGGCACACACACACACACACACACAAAGTGCACACATGCACACACCTGCTGTCACCACCACTGGTTAGGGATCCAGGGCTTCAGCCCTGGCATCAGACTGGACCCCAGAGAGCCGGTGCCCAGGCCCTTCCTGGCAGGGCCATCTTGTCTAGCATCTTATTTCACAGGCAGGGACCCTGCTCGAAGACAGACGTGGTTGACATCACCTTTGGCTCCCTATTCCAAGCACAGAGTCACCCCTCCGTCCCGTGCCTGGACACGGTAAGGGAGAGTGCCCCCTCCCTGGACGAGCACTAGCCTCAAGAACCACCAGGCCCAAACGGGGATGAATAAAGTGACCCCACCGGTCACTGTGTGAGCCAACAGGCAATGCCCCAAACCTAGTAGCTCTCGAGAACCAGGGTAGTGATGGCCGTGGCCACGGTCACCACGATTCCAGGCTCCCCTTCATGCGGCCAGAATTGCAACAGACACCTCAACTGGGTGCTATTTTATTTTGCCCCCACCTGGGTAGAGTGCTTCTTGCCCTCCGTCCTGGCCTGTCACACGTCAGACATTTCTTGCTGGCTTATCTGTCCGATTTAGGGGAAAACTGCATTCTGAACACCAACCTGAACTGTTGCCCAGGGGTCCTGGGTCCTCCCGGTGTCAGCATCACTAGGACAATGAACACCAGGGCTTACGAGGCAGCTGTTTCTGGCCTCCATCCAGGTAATACATGCTGCCCTGACCCAACGACACCGCCGGCTGTGTTATCCCTTGGGAGGCCGTGAGGAGGACTTGTAGTCAGAAGAGGGCTGACATTTCATTCTGTCCACCACCTTTGCGTGGGCTCACACACCCAGCAGGGAGGAGGTTACCGATACGTGGATTAAAAAGAGAGTTCTGCTTCTGACCAAGATGAATCAACAGGCTCGTGTTACTCCCCACCTGAAACCACCAGGAGAATTAACAGAGAAACGCGTCCTGACTGTATGTCACAAGTTCGAATACTAATGTAGCGATATCGAGACCCGAATCAGACTTCATTGAAAACTACAATGCACGAGATGAAAAGCAGTGTAGACAGCCCAACAGAAAATCAGCACTGCAAAAGAAAAGACTCGTGAACTTGAAGACCTAGCGATAGAAACTATCCACAGTGAAACACACAGAGGAAAGGGAATCCCCCACCCAGTAAAGAGCATCAGTGAGCTGTGGGTCAGTTTCAATCAGCCTAATGTATGTGTAATTCGAGTCCCTGAAGGACAGGAAGCAGGGAACAGAAAAAATATTTGAAGAATGAATGATCAGATTTTTCCAAAATGATGAAAGCTATAAACCCACAGATCCAAGAGCTCAACAAACTCCAAGCACAAGAAGCATGAAGAAAATGACACCCAGGCTCATCATAAATTACTAAAAAACAGTGACAAAGAAAAAATCTTTTCTGTTTGTTTTAATTATTTTTGAGAGAGAGAGAGAGAGAGAGAGAGAGAGAATACGAGTGGGGGAGGGGCAGAGAGGGAGACACAAAATCTGAAGCAGGCTCCAGGCTCTGAGCTGTCAGCACAGAGCCTGACGGGGGTGCTCAAGCCCATGAAATGCAAGATCACGACCTGAGCTGAAGTTGGACACTTAACTGACTGAGCCACCCAGGCACCCCAAAGAGAAAATCTTAAAAGTAGCTATGGAAAAAGACATTACATCAAGGAGGAAAATAAGGATGACAACAGATTTCTTGTCAGGAACAATGCAGGTGAAGCAACAGCGTTTTTTTAAAGCACCAGGAGAGGGGCACCTGGGCGGCTCAGTCGGTTAAGCGTCCAACTTCAGCTCAGGTCATGGTCTTACACTCCATGAGTTCGAGCCCTACGCCAGGCTCTGTGCTGACAGCTTGGAGCCTGGAGACTGCTTTGGATTCTGTGTCTCCCTCTCTCTCTACCTCTTTGCCGCTCTCATTCTCTCTCTCTCTCTCTCTCTCAAAAGTAAATACACATTTTAAAAAATTAAAAATAAATAAATAAAGCACCAGAAGAAAAGCTGTCAATCTATTTCTATCTTTAAAAGAAAAATATCTTTATTGTAAGTGAAATTAGTCAGAGAAAGACAAAAATCATATGACTTCACTCATATGAGGACTTTAAGAGACAAAACAGATGAACATAAGGGAAGGGAAACAAAAATAATATAAAAACAGAGAAGAGGACAAAACAGAAGAGACTTAAACATGGAGAACAAACTGAGGGTTACTGGAGGGGTTGTGGGAGGGAAGGATGGCTTAAATGGGTGAGGGGCACTAAGGAATCTACTCCTGAAATCATTGTTTCACTATATGCTAACTAATTTGGATGTAAATTTTAAAAAATAAAAAATAAAATAGAAAAATAAATAAATAAAAGAAAAAATCTTTTAAAATATAATTCCAGCAAATATGTGCATAGTGAAATGTCTTTGTAAAGGAAACATGAACAACGACATTTTTAAACACACAAGAGCAGGAAAATTCATTAGCATCTCACCTGCTCTACAAGAAATGTTAGAGTCCTTCACACAAAGGAAAAATAATACCAGCTGAAAATGTATCTATGTAAAGAAACTAAGAACACTGTAAATGGTACCTACACGAGTACATTTAATTTTCTAAAATTTAGATCTCTTCAAAAGACAATTGAAAAGGAGAACTAAATACATGGAACAATATTCCATGTTCATGAATTGGAAGTCTTAATGTCACTAAGATGGAAATACTACTCAAAGTAATCTACAGATTCAGTACAATCCCTATCCAAATTACAGCAGCCTTTTTCACAGAAATGGAAAAGTCAGCCCTCAGTTTCATGTGATATTGCCAGGGGTCCCAAATAGCCAAGACAATCTTGAAAAGGAAAAACAAAGGTTGAAGGACTCACACTTCTCAGTGTCATAACATACTACGAGTCTACAGTAATACAAACTGTATGGTACTGGCATGAAGATAGGCATATAGACAAGTGGAATAAATTGGAGAATCTAGAAATAAACCTATACATCTACAGCCAACTGAGTTTTCAACAAGGTTGCCAAGACCATTCAGTGAGAAAAGAACACTCTCTTCAACAAGTGCTGAGAACACCTGGATATCCACCTGCAAAAGAATGAAGCCGGACCCCTACCTCACACCGTATACAAAAATTAACTTGAAGGGATCAACAGCAACCTAAAGATCAAAGGTACTATAAAACTCTGAAAAGAAAACATAGGACTTAATCTTCATGGCCTTGGGTTTGGCAATGGATTCTTAGATGTGACACCAAAACCACAATGAACTAACTAAATAAATACATATGTAAATTGGACTTCATCAAAATTAAAAACTTCTGCGTATCAAAGGAAATTATGACGATAGTAAAGAAGCAATCTAAAGAGTAGGAGAAAATATTCGTAAATCCAATGTCTAATAATGATGTAGTATCCAGACTATATAAAAGACTATTACAACTCCAACAACAAACAACCCAATTGTAAAGTGGGCAAAGGACTTGAGTAGACACTTCTTTAAAGAAGATAGACAAATGGTCAATAAGCTCAACATTAGTAGTCATTAGAGAAATGCAAACTAACACCACAGTGAAATACCACTTTACACACTTTCACATGACTATGGTTCAAACAGACAAACAAAGGAAATGAACACAGGCAAGGATGTGGAGAAATTGGAATCCTCGTACGTTGTTGGTAAAAATATAAAGTGATTCAGCTGCTGTGGAAAACAGTTTGGCTGTTCCTCAAAAAGTTAAACATAGAATGACCATACAACCCAGCAATTCTCCCAAAGAATTGAAAACAAGTACTTAAATCCTTGCACATCAGTGCGCACAGCAACAATATTCACAAGTAGCCAAAGAGTGGAAACAGCCCAAATGTCCATCAATGAATGAGTTGGTAAACAAATTGTGGTATGTGCATACAGTAGGATGTTATTCAATCATAAGAAGGAATGAAGTATAGGGGCGCCTGGGTGGCTCCGTCGGTCGAGCGTCTGACTTTGGCTCAGGTCATGATCTCACGGTCTGTGGGTTCGACACCCACGTCGGGCTCTGTGCTGATGGCTCGGAGCCTGGAGCGAGCTTCAGATTCTGTGTCTCCCTCTCTCTCTGCCCCTCCCTCGCTCATGCTCTGTCTGTCTCTTTCTCTGAAAAATAAATAAACATTAAACAATTTTTTTTTAAAAAAGAAGGAATGAAGTACTGATATATGCTACATACAATGTGGATGAACCTTGAAAACATGTTAAGTGAAAGAAGCCAGACACAAAGGTCACACATTAAGTGGTCCCATTTATACAAAATATCCAGAATAGGTAAACCCATAGAAACAGAATACAGGTGAGTGGTTGTCAAGGGTCCAAGGAGAATGGGGTGTGACTTCTTAACGAGTGTGGGATTTTACTTTGGAGGGATGGAAATGTTTCGGAACTCAGTAGAGACGGTGGTTATACAACATTGTGAATGTACTAAATATCACAATTATTCACTTTAAAATTGTTAATTTGGGGGGCTCCTGGGTGGGTGGCTCAGTTGGTTAAGCATCTTTTTTTTAATGTTTATTTTTGAGAGAGAGAGAGAGAGAGAGAGAGAAAACACAGTGAGAGTGGGGGAGGGGGAGGGGGAGGGGCAGAGACAGAGAGGGAGACACAGAATCCGGGAGCAGGCTCCAGACTCTGAGCTGTCAACACAGAGCCCGATGCGGGGCTCGAACCCATGAACTGTGAGACCATGACCTAAGCTGAGGTCGGACGCTTAACCGACTGAGCCACCCAGGCACCCCAGTGTCTGGCTTTGGTTTTAGCTCAGGTCATGATCTCATGGTTCATGGGTTCAAGCTCCACGTTGGGCTCTGTGCTCGTAGTGCAGAGCCGACGAGGGATTCTCTCTCTTTCCATCTTTTTCTGACCCTCCTCCACTTTCTCAGTCTCTCAAAATAAATAAATAAGCTTTAAAAAAAAGGTAAGTTTGGGGCGCCTGGGTGGCTCGGTCGGTTAAGCGTCCAACTTCGGCTCAGGTCATGATCTCGCAGTCCATGAGTTCGAGCCCCGCGTCGGGCTCTGTGCTGACAGCTCAGAGCCTGGAGCCTGTTTCAGATTCTGTGTCTCCCTCTCTCTGACCCTCCCCCATTCATGCTCTGTCTCTCTCTGTCTCAAAAATAAATAAACATTAAAAAAAAATTTTTTTTAAATAAAAAAAAGGTAAGTTTTGCTATGTGAATTTCACCTCAATTTTTAAAGAGATGATTGTTCAAATATAGTTATAAACTAAGTGAAATGTATGGCATTAGTATAAAGGCCAGGAGGGGGGAGAAGGAAATACTATTATAAAGTTCTTATGCCAGGGGCGCCTGGGTGGCTCGTCCGTTAAGCGTCAGACTTCGGCTCAGGTCATGATCTCACAGTTCGTGGGTTTCAGCCCCGCATCGGGCTCTGTGCTGACAGCTCAGAGCCTGGAGCCTGCTTCGAATTCTGTGTTTCCCTCTCTCTCTCTGCCCCTCCTCCATTCACACTATCTCTCGCTCTCAAAAAATAAATACAACATTTAAAAAAAATTTTTTTTAAGTTCTTACACTATAGTAGGTGAAGTGACATCAACCACTTGAAGGTAGACTCTGAAAAGTTAAAGATTATAGTATAAACCCTGAAGCAATCACTAAAATAACACAACAGAGAGGCATAACTAAGGAGATAAAAAGTAATAATAAAAATTACTCGATCTAAAATAAGGCAATAAAAGAAAAAAGAACAAAGAACAGACGGGACAAAAAAAAAAAAACCCAGAAAACAAAGAAACCTAACATATCAGTAATCACATTAAATGTAAATTGTCTAAACATCCCAATTAAAGATCAGAGATTGAGATCGAATAAAATAAGCAAGGTCCAGGGGTAGCTGGCTGGCTCCGTCAGAAGAACATGAGCCTCTTGATCTCAGAGTTATGAGTTCAAGCCCCATGATGGGTGTAGAGATTACTTAAATGAATAAACTTTTAAAAAATCAAGATCAGACGATAATATTGCATACAAGAAATGCACCTTAAATCTAAAGACACAATTAAGTTATAAGTAAAAGGGTAGTCAAAGACTTACCACTATAATGGTAATCCAAAGAAGGCTGGAGTAGCTGTACCATCAAAGTAAATTTCCAGAAGAAAGAATATTAGCAGAGACAAAGAAAGCCAGTTCATAATCGTAAAGGTGTCAATCAAGAGGACATAACAATCTTAAATATTGAGAGCCTCAGAATACAAGAAGCAAAAAGTGATAGAACTGAAGGGGGAACTAAACCATAATTATGGGAAGAGATTCCAATATCCCTCTCTCAACTACTGATAGAGCAAGGAGACAGAAAATCAGCAAAGATATAAAGGATTTGAGCCACATTACTAGCCAACTTGACCTAATTCCAATTTTTAGAAGGCTGCATTTCAGCAACAGCAGAATAAACATTCTTCTGAAGGGCACACAGAACATTTGCCAAGATAAATCCTATTCTTGCTCATGAAATATAAAAGGATTCAAGTTACACAAATTATGTTCTCTTACCGTAATGGAAATCAGTGATATAAAGCTATCTGGGCAATTCGCAAATATTTGG
The DNA here is from genome assembly GCF_014898765.1 of Herpailurus yagouaroundi. Lineage (NCBI taxonomy): Eukaryota > Metazoa > Chordata > Mammalia > Carnivora > Felidae > Herpailurus > Herpailurus yagouaroundi. The sequence goes on along the minus strand of NW_024412413.1, from coordinate 3,914,427 downwards.
AAACCAAACAACTTATGTTGTACTCCCACGAATCAAAGAGGAAAACAAATTAAAATTAGGAAGTATTTAAAACTGAAGGAAAATGAAACCACAACAGATCAGAATTTGTGAGCTGATGCTAAAGCAGAGATAAGCTTCACCTTAAATATATGAACTGCCTGTATCAAAAAGGAAGAAAGAACTCAAATCAGTGACCTCAGCTCCATCTTAAGAAAATAGAAAAAGAGAAAATTCAACCCAAAGTAAGCAAAAGAAAGGAAATAAAGAGGACCAAAGTGAAAATCAATGAAAGAAGAGAAAAATAGTGAAAGGAAAAATGAAACCAAAAGGCCATCTCTGGGAAGATCAATAAAACGGATAGAACTCTAAGCAGACTAATCAGGAAAAAAAGAGAGAAGATACTAATTACTAAAATTAAAAGTGAGAAAGGTGACATCACTACAGACTCTACAGATACTAAGAGGATAATAGGAGAATATTATGAACAACATCATACCTATAAATTCGACAACTTAGTTAAAACAGTCAAATTCTTGGAAAGACATGAACTTCCAAAGTTTGCTCACGGAGAAATAGATAGCCTGAATATCCCTATATCTATTAAAGAAATTGACATTGCACAAAGAAAACTCTAGGCCCAGATGCCTTCACTAGCGAATTCTATGAAACGTTTAGGAAATTCTACACAAACTCTCAGAATATTAAAGGGATGTATTTCCCAATTAACAATATATAAAAAGGACAACACAGCACGATCAAGTGAGCTTTTATCTAAAGAATACAAGAGTGGCTTAATGTTAAAAAATCTACATCCATTCTTGATTAAAAACTCAGCAAACTAGAAATAGAAAGGAACTTTCTCCATATGAGAAAAGACATCTACAGAGCACCTAAAACTAACATCATATTAATGACGGAAGACTCAATTTTCTTCCCCTAAGTTCAGGAACAAGACAGGATGTTTGTTCTCATCACTTTTATTAAGCATTGAACTGGAGGTTCTTGCCAGGGAAATCAGGCAAGGAAAATACATAAATCACATCTAGATTGTAAAGGAAGAACTAAAACTGTCTGGATTCACAGATGACATGATCTTCTATGCAGAAAATCCAATGAATCTACAATAAAGTTACTAGAACCAATAAACGAGTTTAACAAGTTTGCAGAAACAAGATCAGTATCCATAAATCAATTTGTATTCCTACATATTAGCACCACATAATCAGAAATGAAGACTTTAAAATTCATTTTATAATAGTATCAAAACAGCATGACACATTTAAGGGTTAATCTGACAAAAGACACAAAAGACCTATTACCCTGAAAATTACAAAATATTGCCGAAAGAAATTATAGATCTTCAAAAATGGAGAGACGGAACGTGTTCGTGGATTAGAATGACTCAATATTGTAAAAATGTCATTTTCTCCCCAAGCCAATGTATAGATGCGATGTCACGACACTTAGAATACAGCAGATTTCCTCTAGAGACGGAAAAACTGACTCTCGTAGTCTAGTCGCTTGACGATGTATAGAACCTAGAAAAAACAGAACAACCTTAAATTTGTTTAATGTTTATTTATTTATTTGAGGGAGAGAGAAAGGAAGAGAGTACGCACAAGCTGTTGAGGGGCAGAGAGAGAGGGAGAGAGAGGATCCCAAGCAGGCTCCACACGCTCAGTGCAGAGCCTGATGCGGGGCTCGATCTCACAAACCATGAGATCATGACCCGAGCCAAAATCAAGAGTCGAACGCTTAACCAACTGAGCCACCCAGGCGCCCCCAGCAAGACTTTGAAAACAAGAGGTCAACTGGAGAAGTCACACTATCTCATTTAAAGACTTATTATAAGGCTACTGTAATCAAGAGACTGTAGTGATCAGTGGAACAAGATAGAGACCCACGCATAGACAGGCAACTTACGTTGGACAAAGTGCAAAGTCAGTTCAGCGGAGAAGTGATCGTGTGATCGTCCTTTACACAAATGGTGTGAGAACGCTCAAACATTTGTTCAAAACAGATGTGTGCCAAAACGAAACCAAACAAACTGGAGCACAAACTTCAGCCCCTATCTGGCCCCATAGACAAAAATTAACTTCAAATGGACCGCAGACCTAAATGGAAAGCCGAAAACTATAAAAGCTTTAGAAGCACTCTACGGTCTTGGGTTAGACAACAATCTCTTAGCTACAACAGCAAAAAGCATGATTCATAAGGGGACAGATTGATCATTGGACTTTATACAAATTAAAGCTTCTGTTGTTATTTGAAAGATACCGCCAACAGAATGAAAAAAAAAACAAGCCGCAGACCGGGAGAAACTAAGTTTAAAGCATATATCTGATGACTTGTATCCAGCATATAGAAAGGATTCTCAAAACCCCAAATAAGAAAACAAACAGCCCACTCCAAAAAAAAATGCTCAAAACAACATATGCATTGAAAGAAGTCCAAAGAAGACCTATGAAGGGCAGTAAGCACATGGAAAGATGCTCAGGAGCTTTATTCATCCCAGTGAGTTAGTGAAATCCCAGTGAGTTACCCCCTACATCTACTTGAAACAGCTAAAACGAGAAAAACTCACAATACCAAGTATTGTCAAGCATTCCACCCTTACGTTTGCCCAAAGGAGCCGAAAACTTAACATCCATACAGAGATTTGTATGCGAATATTCACGGCAACTTGATTTGTAACCCCACACTGGATCCGACCTAAATGCCTATCAGCAGGTGAATAAAAAAGCAAACTGTGATATATATATATATACACTGAACAATAAAAAGGAACCGCTGTCGATACACCCCACAATACAGGTGAGTCTCAAAATCGGTCTGAGGGTGCTGAGGGTAAGCACCCAGACAAACAGAGAACATAGGGCGTGAGTCCATTTATCTAAATTCTATTAATGGATAGTGGCAGGAAGCAGATCAGTGGACGTCTGGGGAAAAGGTAGGGCAAGGAGGGGCTGATCGCAGAGGAGCACTTTGGCGGATAGCGAACTTGTTCATTATCCTGATTTTGTGGTGGTGGTTTCACAGATGCATGAAGATGTCAGAACTTATCAAACGGTACCCTTTAAACATGCTCCGTTAATTGACAATTATACCTCAATAAAGCTGCTTTTGAAAAAAGGGCAAGAGGAATGTTCCAGAAGGGAGGCCCCATCCTGCCCATAGCCTCGCTGCGGAGATACTTGGTAACAGAGAGCTGACCCAGACTCTGAATCGCCATCCCGGGGCTCGTCAGAAATCCGGAGGTTCTGACCTTACTCCTCCTGCTGCAAATTGGCCTGGGTCAGGGATTTGTCGGGTGGAATCTCCCTGACCGCAGGACGGTCTGCTTGTGACTGGCAAGGGCAGCGCAATAGGACCCCCCACCCCTACCCCACATATACAGACAGAGCACCTGGGTCCAGGCAGAGAGGCTGAACCGTGTTGCTTGAGAACCTAGAGAAACCCGTGTTTCTGCCAGTCTGCGAGGCAACAGACCCAATAAACAGATGTTGCCTGGGCACCACCGAGGTTCTGCTCAAAGAAATGAATGTTCCCCCTTCACACTGGACCTGCAGTCTTGGGGCTCCGAGCCTGAGACTAAGGTGTTCACCCACCTGCCAGTGGAGAAAAGGGGGACCCACGTACACATGGGTTTTTTCTGTAAAAATATCAAGACTATGAATGCCGGGGGGCGCCTGGGTGGCTCAGTTGGTTAAGCATCCGACTTCAGCTCAGGTCACGATCTCGCGGTCCGTGAGTTCGAGCCCCGCGTCGGGCTCTGGGCTGATGGCTCGGAGCCTGGAGCCTCCTTCCGATTCTGTGTCTCCCTCTCTCTCTGCCCCTTCCCCATTCATGCTCTGTCTCTCTCTCTGTCTCAAAAATAAATAAACTTAAAAAAAAAAAAAGACCATAAATGCCTGGGCACAACCACAGCAGAAAGGCGACATGAGAGCAGAGCATGGCTCGACCTGGGTTTTTGCCATGGGCACGTCCGCTCCCTTCCTGACCCTCGGTCCCCCACCCGTAAAACGGAAGCAAGCATTAGACTCGTAAGACCCTAAAGAGAGCCAGCCTCTGTGATGGAGGCTGACAGTGGGAGCCAGTCCTCGGTGATTGGCTCCAGCTCTGGACTCTGGACACGTGTGTGAGCCCCTGTCCCTGGTCTGTCACTAGCCCTGCCTCTTCCTAGCCCACCCATGACTCCGAGCTCTCTCCTTTCACCTCTTGGAACCTCAGTTTCCCTCTGCGTCAAATCGAGATGCTGGTGCCGATCTCCAGGACCCATTGTGAAGGTTAGGTGGCGTCACACGCCCCCGTCACCTGTGACAGTGGCCAGGATGCCTTGTAAACCAAAGCCCTCCCTGGCTGGCTGCTCTCCACCAGACACCAGGCGACACCAGGGTCACCTCTTTCGGCCACCCCTGTTCCCTCTCCAGACCTCGCAAGGGCCCGGGCGGGTGTCTGTGGTCACCCCGCTCTGGAGTGGGTCCCAGGCGCTCTCCCCTTCCAGCGGGAGAACGTTCCCATGGCAACCACGCCGGGGCCTCTCCTGGCCTGTGAGGCCTCATTGGCGCCTTCGCACAAAACGCCCAAGACGATACTTGGCCGGCCTTGCCCTGTCCCCCCTCACCCATCTCTCAAAGGCGTAGATGTGCCTTTTCTCCCCTTGGAATGTGTCAAACACGTTGGAACAGAATCGCTTCTAACAGGGACGTCCTCAAAGCCGGCAGGGAGGCACAAAACACCCCGCCCCCAAAGCTACCCACGGGGGCCTTTTTGCAGAAAAGACTCCACTCCCTTCGAGATCAGACGTGCTTCTGGGATCCCGCCTGCCCCAGCAGGACAGATTGCCTTGGCGAGTGGATCGGATTCTAATTAGCACTAATTAGTGCTTCGGCAATCTGTGAGACGAGTCAGGCTGGAAAGAATTGAAATGGTTCCCATTGGTTCACAGCATCGAAGGAATTGCACCTCAGCCGGGGCTGTGCTGAAATCCACCGGCATTTTCTGCCCCCTCCCTCCGTGTGACCTTGGCCCGCCCTCCGCCCCGCAGACCGCGGGCTGTCGGGAGGCTCTCGGAAGGTGGTACTCGGAAGGGCCCGGCCCCCGGCCGGCTGTCCTGCCCGAGAGGAGGGCCTCCACCTGGACACGGGCGCATTGAGCCAGCATCCGCGGGGCGGCGTGGAAGAGGCACGCGCACACGGGGCCCGTGGTCCTTCCCGAAGGCGCTGGCCACGCAGTGGAGGAGAGCGGGCCGCCGTGGGGCAGGAGCTCCGCTCCATTCTGTGGCCTCCCCGTGCTGGTTCTGTGCTGGGGCTGGGGGCCCACGGGTGGTCTGAGAGAGGATGGCTCCCTCGGGGAACTCACAGCCAGGGGGTTGGGGCAAAATGGGTCCAAGGGCTTCTGGAAGACAGACACGCGCCAGAGAGGCTGGGGTGAGGGCCGGGCGCCGGGCGCGTGGAGGAAAGAGCAGGCGCAGAGGCCCGGAGCAGAAGGCAGGCAGACTGTCACTCAGCCATCAACAGGTCGAAGAGGGGCTGTCCCCCCTCCTTCTCTTCCCTCCGCGCTCTGGGTCCTGGGCCCCAACACACCTGTTCCCCAGACGGGGCAACTCGGACAACAAGGATCTGCCTGAATCGCACTGAGCCTGGGGCAGGGCGTGGGAAGGGGGCGTGACTAGAGCCCAGACACCGGGACTGGCCCTGCAGTCTTCCCAGGACACGGGGTCCTGATGGCCTCCTCCCCCACCCGAGGCCGGAGGGCACTGACTGGGCTGCTTCTTCTAAAGCCCGACACGTTTCTCCTCCGGTTTCATACTGATAACTCTCAAAAGAGTTGTCTCTAGAGGTAGAGTCCGTCTCTGGAGCCCGTGAAGCATCTAGAGATCAGACAGGACGTTTTGATGAGCGTCCAGTCCTTCTCCAAAGAAGGCCACTCGCAGCAGCCGAGCCTGGGGCTGGGCCGTCAGGACAGCTGGGAAGGCTCTGGGCCATCCTCTCCCTGGGACCAGGCTGCTCCTTGTGGAGCAGGACAGGGGCAGCCGCGACCTGACCCCGCGGCGACTGCTGAGGAGCGATGGCTGTTTGAGGTGGGGAACAGCCTGGCGGGGACCTGGTGACAGAGGCCACGGCAGTGGGAGGCAGGCCCCTGGACCCAGCCTCCTGCAGCGGCTGGAGGGAGAGCCGAGGGGGCGGCTGGGCCGTGGGGAGAAGCTTTCTTGCCTCAGAGCCCAGTGACACCCTCGACCCCACCCAGGGTCTGGCAGAGTTGGCCTGGCCTGCTGAGCACTCCTGCCCTCGCGGGGAGTTGGCGGGGCAGGACCGGGGTCAGGGGCTGGAGCGGGCTCCACTGCCCGCTCCCGCCTTGCCCCCTCTGGGGGTGGGGGAGGACGTCCTGGCCGCGACCTCGGCGTTTGGGGAGGAAACTGGACGGGAGCCGTTGATCTCATTGATTTGCTAAGGATGTGGGAAGATGTTTCTCTCCTGCAAGATTTTTTTTTTTTTTTTTTTTAAAGCAGTATTTGGCTGGGCTTGGGTTTCTTCTTTCCTAATTGAATTCCATCTGTGCAGGAGAGAACAGAAAAAATACTGTTTGACTCTGCCCGGCCCCTCCCCCTGCACAGCTCCGAAGCGGCTGAGGAGCAGGAGGACAATTGCCTGGAAGGGGCCGCCTTTCAGGCTCGTGTGAATGAGTGGAGCCATCGTGACCCCGCGTGCCTGCCCGGGACAGGACAGGTGGCCCCGGGATAATACCCACAGGCCCCTGGGCATCCTTCAGGGGCGATGGCAGGTGCTGGGGATGGGGGGGGGCTGGGGACCACCCCGGGGACAGAACGCTGGAGACGGCCCAGGGTGCTTGGGTGTGGGGCCCGAAGGGAGCGACCCTGCGTCTGGGGCCTGGCTGAATGAACATGCCACCGAACCTACTCACGTCCCCCGCCGGGGCCGCCACAGATGTCCCAGGGGGTGGAAGTTTCCGCAGACACACAGGCCCTTGTGGAGGCTGGGGCTGCGTTTTGTTTGGGTTTGGGCTTCTCGTGCTGAGGCCAGTCAAGCAAGGGGGGGGGGGGCTCTGCTCAAACCTGAGCTGCTGGCATCTCCCAGGGGCCCCCCCTCAGTGGCTGGGCCACAGGGGGCTCGCGGTAACAGCGACAGCGAGATGTTGGCCTGATGGCCACGGTATCAGCCCTCCCCCCAGCGGCTCCATGGGGGCGTTGGCCCGTGTCTGCCTCTCGTGAGGAAACTGAGGCTCAAGCGAGCTGAGCCCCTGGCCTCTGGGGCCCGGGCTGGGGTCTGAACACGGGCCCCCTGCAGCCGTGGCTCGGCGTTGCCCCTCGCCTCTCTCTGTCCCCGCTGTGTCCCTGTCTTCAGTCCTGTGCTGGCACATCCCCCTGGGTGGGGAGTCTGGACGGCCAGCAGCCAGGCCCCTCCTCCCCAGGCCCAGGCCTCCCCGGACTTTGTCACCCCTGGTGGGGATCTGCCCACCGAAGACTTTCCGTGGCCAGCATTGCTGGACGGGAGAGGGGACCCGAGAGGATGGAACCAGCACGCTGGCTCCTCGTCAGGACAAGTGGAGGGTCAGACCTGCAGATGCCAGGTGCCCGGGGTCTGCTTTTTCCCCCACGCTCCGTATCCCACTGCTCCCCACCGCCCCGTCGTGCTGCACCCAGGCGTCTCACTGAAGGACGAAACATCGCACGTTGGAGCCTGGCACGTGCCCCTCCCGACACAGGCCATCCTCCTCCTGACCCTGAGGGCCCCACCCTGCTCTGGCCGTTGACAACAGATGGGGAGCACCCAAGCGTCGGTCCTGGGGTGACCCCTCATCTATGTCCCTGTGCTGGGGCTGATCGGTACGTGCCTTATGCATCTACTTTGTTGAGCAAGGGGGCCGAGGTGGCCCAGGGAGGCTGTATGGTGGGTTCAGGGCCCCAACGCTGGCCCGGGGGGTCAGGCGTCGTCCCCAGGGTCAATCTGACCCGTGTTCGTCGGCATGAGGACGAGTCCCTCTGATGTCGATTGAGCCCCTGCCCGGGGTGGGGGCAGAGAGCACTGATAGAGAGGAACCTGGGGACAGAGAGGTTGACTAGCTTTCCCAGAGTCACACAGCTATAAGGGAACAAGCAGACTCCACCCACACCTGCCGGGCTCCCTGCCTCAGATGGCTGAAGGGGCCGGAGGTGTCCAGGGCCGGGGGTGGAAAGGAGGCCCAGGAACTGAGGCAGCTGCTTCGTGGGGGTGCAGGGGACAACACTGGGGCCCCAAGCCCACAGGCTCAGAGCACATTGGCAGGTCCCAGCGGGAAGGCTGGTGTCCCCAGGGTGAGCCCTGCCCTGGAGGCCTTGGGGGGGGGGGGGGGGGGGGGGCGGGGGGGCCGGCGCGTGTCACACACTCAGGGATCCTGGGACAAGTCTGGGCTCGGGGCTGGGGCGGCCAGGGAGAGCTGGGGGAGCGCTTAGAGAGCCTCGGGGGTCCTGACTCGGGGCGCCCACACGTTCCCCACGCAAGCACAAGGCCTGCTTGCCCTGCCCCCCCCCCCCAGGGTCGACTCCTCACCCCCCGCAGGGATCCGCTCCCAGGACCTGCTCCCCGGACACCACGCACTTGGCCCCGCCTCCCCAGGTCCCGCTCAGTGGAGAGAATAATAACGCTAATGTCCTTGTCATCCCCACCACAATGGCACGCATGGGACACACTGGACCCTGGGCTGGGACGTGCCCCCCTGGGCTCACTGCCTCTGCCCCTGCTCCGGGCCCCCGTTCTCACCCCCAAAGCTCCTGGGTGTTGTGTGCTATGAGTGGGCCCCGGGGTCAGCCCGTGCACACGTTTTCTCTGCTTGCAACCGCCCGATCCCTATTTCGCAGATGATACACCAAGGCCCAGAGAAGGTAAGCAACTTACCCAGGGCCCCAGTGCCAGCAAACGTCGGAGGTCAAGCTCCTGAGGGAGCTGAGAACACCTGCTGTACGAGGCACCAGGGTGGGGACAACGGGCCCGGTGCCCGTCCCCAGACACAGGGCGTCGCTGTCAGGACCTGTGGGTGCAGCCGGCAGGGGCCTCCTCCCGTCCCGAAGACCCTACTTTGCCCGGGTGAGCGACATCCCAGAGCACCCCCAGTGACGCCCCAGGTAGGTGGCACTGCCTGGACCCCCCACCCCCAGCCTGGGCAGAGTGGCAACAGCCACAGAGCGCCTCTTCACCAAGCCGTGGGCACACGCCAGAGCCCGGGACCGGCCGCTCTGTAATTTCAGACGGAGCTGAGCGTGCGTGTTTTCGGATGAAACTTAAATCCTAACCTTTTCAAAAGCAAACCCAAGTAAGGACAGATTTGGGAACCATAATTCCAAGCTTGGAGGCGTCCCTCGAGGCGGACCGGGAGCGTGGCATGGTGACCGCTAGCCGGGCCCTCCGCGTCCTTGGGTTTGACAACATCTACATCTGTCGGGAGGGGGTTCCCGGTGCCAGTGATGGTCTGGCCCGAGCGGAACGCCCAGAGCGCAGCCTTGAGACCAGTGCCTGCTCACTGGTCACAGCCGGGTCACCAGAGCCAGGTGCTGGACGCAGGTGACGTGGGCCTTCATCCTCCACGAGCACGGAGGAGCGAGATGCCCCGTGACCCGCACCGTGCAAGGCTCGAACGAAAGCAGCTGGGGAGTCCTGGGGGTGCCGGAGCCCGAAGGGAAGCCTTAGACAGAGCTTGGGGTCCTGAGGGGGGACACAGCGGGGGCTCCCGTGCCGCAAGAACACCATAGGGATGCAGACACTCACGCCAGCTGCATTCCGCGGGCAATGGGGAGCTATGGGAGGTGTTTGAGGGAGCAGAATGTGTGTTAGGAAAAGCAAACACAACTATAAATCCTGGCAGCTGACAAGCAGGCTGCTACCCTCCTCACGTGCTGCGGAGGTCAAGGCCATGGCTCCTGAGCCATATTGCCCCTGACCCAGAAGACCCCCGGCGAGGCAGGAGGCCTCGACGTCATCACCATACGATGTGCTCAGTATACACGCTGGGGTGGCGGTGGCACCTGCTCCAGGAGGTCCACTGCTGTGGGCAGTGAGGTGGTGCTGGTCCCTGGGAATGGCAGCGAGGGCGAGGTGGACGCCTGGGGCCAGGAGGAGAGGTCCAGGCTGATGCCTGGGCGCAGGGCCGTCCCTGAGTGCCCACCGGGGGCGGCTGTCACTGTCCCTGCCATCGACACTCTGGAGACAATGGCCCGGCTGCGAGCGGGGCAGTGGGCGGTTAGAAACCTCCGGAAGGGTGTAGAAGTGCCAAGAACGCTTGCTTGGGGATCAGGACCTGACCTTCGGTCCTGGCCCCGCTCCAGCTGGGGTGATGCGGGAGTCCCTTGGGTTTCCCTTCCGGCCTAGTCCCAGGCTTCATTCGAGTTGGGTCCAAGCACCCCTACCCGCTGCCCTCCTGGACCCAGCAGGATCCTGCACTGGCCCCATCTACTCGGTGGGTCCTGGGGGCACCTGTGGGGCTCCTACAACCTGACCGCCTCTAATCCCTGTTCCCCCCCCCCAGAGCAGGGGGGCCATCCTGCTTGGGGTGCACCTCTGTGACCGAGCCTCGGGAGCCCCCTTCTGTGAGGGGGTGAGCAGGGCCCCTGTTCCCCGGTGAGGGAGACTTCTGGGCCCGGGGACACAGCCGAAGACAGCATGAGGCAGAGAGACGGGCACCGCTGTCCACAGCCCTGCTCCCCCAACTCCCCAGCCCCCGGCCCCCACCGCTCACGCACAGCCTCCAAGGTGCCCCCTCTGCCCGGCTCCCGCCACCTGCCTCGCACCCAACTTGAACGCAAGGGTCTGGGCCCGGCGTCCTCTCCCTGTCCTCAGGGAGGCCTGCCCAGGGGTTGGGGGGAGCCCTGCGGTGACCCCCGCCCGGGGTCTGAACACGACCTGCCCGATTCTGCTGACTGGGACGCTCCCGGACGCCAGGGCCCAGAGGCCAGGGAACAAAGGCCAGGCCCAGCGCTGACCAGCGGTGACTGAGCATTCCCAGACGCTTGCCTGCTCTCTCCAAACACATCAGAGGGCTTTCTGGAGATTTACACTCCCTCCGCCCTCATTATCCACGACGCAAATGCCATTCCCAGGTGGCTTCCCAGGCTTAGCCCAGGGTCCCAGCCCCGCTGGGGGCGGAGTGGGGGCGGTGGCCACTCTCCCACCTCGAAGGGGCAGAGAGGGCCCAGCTCACCGAGAGACACGCAGGTCCAGCCGCCCCCTCGTCCAGGCCAGCCGGCTCCCGCTTGCCCCGCAACACGTGTGGGCCGCCCACGGAGGGGGGCGGGGGCTGGAAGAGAGGAAGCGGGTGCAGAGGACCCCGGAGCCCACCTCCCCCCGAGGGCCTCAGGCAGTCTGTGCCTCTGCTCAGTAGTGTCCCCTGGCCCCACCCACTTTTCCACTGTCGTTCCTGCCTCCCCCCCCCCCCCCCCCCCCGCGCAGCACTCAATCCCACACGTGGACACCACGTGCAGTCCCTTCTCCGGCCCTCGCTCGTGCTGGTCCTCCTCCTGCTCTTCCCTCTCTCCGTCCGCCAGGCCCACGTGTTCATTCTACGCAGTTAGCTCAAATGCTTCTTCCTCCAGGAAGCCCTCCCGGACTGCACCCCAGCCCAGCGAGGCAGGGGCTGAGGGCTGGTCAGGCTTTGAGGCTGGGGTCCCACAGCCATCCCTCGGGGGCAGTGTCTATCTCCCCCACTGGTGTGAGCTCCCCAGGGGCGGGGAGCATGCTCTGGTCACCTCAGGATCCTTAGCTCCAAACCCAGGGCCCGGTGGGTTGCAGGACCTTGGTCAATGTTTGCCGAGTCCCATGAGATCTTGATGCGTGCTGAGGCTCCCCCTGCCTGCACAGAAAAGGTGTTTCTGACACCCTCGGCCAGGTCCCCGAAGGTTCCGTCCTGTTCAGAGGGCAGGTTCGTTCACTGAGCACCTGCTACAGGCCAAGGGCTGTGCTAGGGGATTTGTATAAATGACCTCATTTCTTGAAGTTCGCAACAGGCTTGTGGAGTTAGTTCATCACTGTCACTTTCCAGGTGGGGAAACGGAGGCTTGGACCGGCGAGGGGGGGAGGCGGGGGCGGGGGGGGGGACCTGAGCCCGGGGCTGAGGTCGGCATGCCAGGGTCTGGGTCACAGGGCCCGTCCCATGGTGGACACAGCTGGTTGGCTTCTCCTCCCAGCACCGGGACCTGAGCACAGAGCCACTGACACGCGCACGCATGCACACACGTGCGTGCAAGCACACAGCACGTATGCACACGCGTGTGCACACACGTGCATTCCCGACCTGCCGGGTGCCCGCCGGGCCCCCGATGCTGTCCTCCAGGCGGCCCACAGGCCTCGGCCAGGTCTTTAGTCACATCCTGGCGGAAGATCGCGGCCGGAGCCTGGTGGCCGGGGCTGGGCGGGGGCCTGGGCAGCCTCCCCGGGCGCCACCTGATGGGGGATGGGTCAGCCAAGTTGCTTCCTCATCAGAAATGCGCCCTCCCCGCTGGGGCAGAGCCAGGCCTGTCGGCAGCAGGACGGGCCCCTGCGGCTGTTTTTCATACTCCCACGGACGCCACACGCTCTTGGCCGAGGGCAAGCTGATGGGACCCAGATGGGATCCGGGGCAGGCCTCAGAGGGCGGTGCGGGCCGCGGTGAGGCTGGGGGTCCACCTCCTGGCTTGGGGGCCCAGCGCTGCCCGAGGGAGGATGACGCTGACCCTGGCCAAGGCCCAGGTGCCTTCCCGGCAGGCCTCGCACGGGCGTCCGGGTGTGCCCCGCGGGTCCCCAGATGGGCTCCGTGTTGGGGTGAGCTGGCCTCACCTGCGGGGACGGTGAGGCGCTCCCTTGGGAAGGCTGGGGGGGGGTCTGGGGGTCAGCCGTGGGCTGGGGGCAGTCAAGGCAGCCGCCGGGCATGGTGGGTAAAGCCCACGCTGCCCTAGGCCTGGCTCTGAGATTCCTGGTCCCTGGGCCTCGGTTTCCCTGCGTGTAAACGGGACAAGACCCACCCGGCAGTTTTGAGGGTTAAAGGATGAATACAGCGTGTGTGAAGAGGCTGCACCAGGCCTGGCGGTTCAGGCCCTTATTCCCGGGCCTTACTCTGCTGGGCATCTGGACCCCCACCCAGCACAGCCCCCTGCTAGCTCAGCCAGGGAACGCCGGCGCCCGCTGTGGCCACCCCCACGCCTCACCTGGACGGAACGCAGTCTCGAACCATCCACGCTACCCCCGCTGGCCCGCCCTGATCAGGGCTTGGCCTCCCCCTTCCAGCTCATTCTCAAGGGGGCCTCAAGGAAATTCTCTACAACGCAGGCATGAGCCCATCACCCCCGTGTGCTCCTTTTGGTCAAAATGCCCACATCTGTGACACCGGCGCTCACGGGCATCCTCCCCCACCCCAAGGTCCACGGCCCCAGGGGAACCACCTTCAGAGCCCTCAGATCGCCGTCCAGGGACCACACGGAGGCAGCCCGCCGTGCCCAGCTTCCAGCGGGTCCGCTCCTGTCCTGGGCACCCCCTCCGCCCACCCTTCCTTGCACCCCAGGCCTTGTGCTGAGTCCCGCAGGCTTGGCTCTCGGCCTGTGGTTGCTCCTCGGTCCCCGTGCACAGAGAGGTGAGGACAAGGGGCTCCCAGCCCCAGCCCTGCTGTGTTATTGCTTGGCCCCATCACACACACTCTTTTCAAGAGGTCGGTTTTAGCCAGTCACGGGGCCCCTCAGAGGAGTCTCCGGCTGTGGGCCTGGGGAGGCCTTGCACACCCCCAGGCGTGGTGCTATCCCCAGGAGGCATGGCCAGGCCTTGGAGCCAGGCAGAGTGGGTGCTGATGGCCGTGGGAACCTGAGTGGTCTCCTGGGGTCCCTGGAGGCCTCCTCTGGGGGGTTATGTGGTCAGGTGATTGGGGGGGGTGGCTTGCAGCCCTGAGAGCTGGCCCCAGGACACAGAGGGCCACCAGAAAGTCAGCTCCTGCCATTCTGTTCCCATCTTGACGTCTCTGGCCGACCGGTGGGGAGCTCGGGTGGGGGCCCCTCGCCCCTCGCCCCTCGCCCCGCCCGCCAGCCCCACCGTGACTAACGCCCGAGCCCCCGCCCCGCCCCGCCCCCATTGACTCCGCCAGGCTTTGTCCATCAGGCCTTTCTTTCTCTGCCGGACCATGGAAAAGTCCGTGTCAGCGCCCGCCTTTGTCTGGCCCTGCCCGCCACCGCTGTTCTCAGGACTGGACAAAGCCGGCCCGTTCACAGCCACCCGGGCGGATGGAGCGATTCAGTGTTTGGATAATTCAACCACAAAAAGCATGTGGCCCTTTCGCCTCCATCAGCTGGACTCGGCGCCCCCGCCCTGGAGACAAAATTCCCACAGGCCCCAAGGCAGGCGTGAGCCCTGGAAAAATAGCGGCTTTGGCCTCTGACACCCCCTGTCCAAATCCCGGCGAGGGCTGAGGCCTGGGGCACATTACCACCGCTCCGAACCCGGATTCCCCATCCTCTCCCGCCCACAGGGCTCTCTGCACCCAGCAGACAGCATGAGAGTGCCGGGCATGTGTGCGTGGGAGCAGAACAGACGTGTTGGGACGTGTGCAGTAATCAGGCTGCCGTAGAGAGAAAGGGAGACACCCACTAGGCCCCAGAGGGTTAGATCCTCCCTCAACCATGATCCCATCAGATCTAGGACCAACTGCCAGCCACAAGACCACTCTTGTTTCTCCTCCCAGGCCCTTCCCCTGCTCTGACCCCAGCCCTCCCTGTCTCAGGAAGGAAGCCCTCCTTCCTTCCAAAGGTTCAGACCAAAACCCTGGACCACCCCCCTCCCTCCCCATGCCGCCTTTTCCTCTTGACCCCACACTCCATCCATCACCGAATCCTGTTGGCTCGACCTTCTAGACGTGTCTGGAATCGGACACGCCCACCCGCACGCTCCATCACCGGGGCTCCGCCACCGCCCTCCATCTCCTGGTGGCTCTTCGCCCCTTCCCTGCCACCCTCAGCCCCCTCGGACCCCACCCTCTGCTAGCAGGCAATGCTCACGACCCTCGCCCGGCCCCCCGAACCCCCGCTCAGCCCCTGCCGCTCGCTGGGCAGCAGTTATGGGAGGCACCTGCTCACTGTGCCCACGGCGCCTAGGATGCCAGCACCCGGCACAGAGCCGAGGGATGTGGAGGAGGGGGGGCCCTCTCCCAGCGACACACGGGCGCCTCCCTTGCTCTCCTGACTGCAGTTTCTCGTCTGTAACACGGGCACTGGCCCCTCTGCCTCCTCACAGCCTGGGACCCGGCTGCCCCCGTCCCGTCCTCGGGGCTGTCCGCGTAGCCCGTCGCAGCTCTGGTTTCTGGAGGGACAGATGGAGAAGGGAAGGGCTGTCCCGGGGTCCCAGGACCCGAACACCCTAGCGATCCCATCAGCCGCACAAAACCCAAGAGCCCCGCTGGCCAGCTGGGTGCCCCCTGCCTCTGCCCGCTCGTGGGGCTCCCGTCGGGGCCGGGCCTGGCAGCTGTGGTTGAAGGCTGCAGGGGGCGGCCTTGGGCTCTGCGGGGAAGGGCCCGGCAGGGAGTCAGAAGCGGTGTGAACAGCGCCCGGCCGGCAGACCCGACCAGGAGCCCCTTCTGTCCCCGTTGCGCAAGTGGAGAAACTGAGGCAGAGGGAAGGGACGAGCTGGCGGTTGAACAGGGAGGCAGCCGCACCCCACGGCTCACGCACCCGGGAGCTGCCCCGTGGGCCGGGCATGCCAGGCCACACCAGCTCCTCAGAGAGCTGTCACTGCAAAAGCGTTTAGTGCAGGTGCTGCCCGGTGATTCCCAGCCCGTGTTCCACGGAGCCCCACAGGGCATGAAAGCTGGACCCCAGAAAAGCTCTGGGGTCAACAGAGGTTTAGGAAATAGCGCAGGGAGCGCAGCCAAGGGCGTGGAACCGTGGCGGTGGCGTGTCAGGCCGTGGGAGGAGTGGCCTCGCTGCTGGGACACCCCCAAAGAGCTGCCACCTCTTGCCGTGGCCCTGTGGGCCCCTCCCCCCACACCGCTCTTTTGGCCACGTCCTTGGTCTCCCCCCACCAGGCAAGTGTGGCCAGGCCCTGGGCTCAGTCCCTGCTCTGCCCTTGCTCCCTGTCGCCCACTGGCTCAGGGCCTCCGTGGCCCCACCTCTTTGGAGCCCCGCCCCCACCCCAGGACTGTGGGCGGCAAGGAGCCCCTGAAAGAGGCCCAGGGACCTGCGTGGGGTCCACCTCTCAGTCTCTGGTCCCCCAGAGCCACCCGGGCCTGGGCAAGGTATCCAGGACTCTCAGCAGCAGCCTGTGCATCCAGAAGTCAGGACGGTTCAGGGAGAATCCTGGGGTAGGGGCTGCGGTCCTACAGACTCTGGACACGTGGGGGGCTGACCATCCCTGCCCCCAGGGCATGGACGATGAATCACCAACAGACAACAGACAAGTCCAAGAGCAGACGCTTTTGCCTCTTGTATGCAGCCCAGGTAAAGCTTTCAGAAGTCCAACCTGTCGAGGGGACTCGGGGGCGTGACCGCGAGTGCCCTTGTAAGTTCAGCTGGACGTTCAGCATGGAGACAAAATTATTGGTCTTTGCAGGGGTGACTGTAGGAGGGACTCTAGTGGGAAAAGTGATGTTCTAGCTACACTCGCAAACCCATGGAGTGGCGATGCGCTTGGTCGTGATGCACGCAGAATTCTGCCAAGCTGCACACCAGGAACTGTACGAACCAGCCTTTCCAGCTGGTTTTCGTGCCCAGGTCAGGGCCGAGTGGCCACATTTCTGCAGTGATGTGGCGTCACGCACACAGATGTGCCCCGGCCGCGGAGCCCACGCTGCCGGCTGGCCCTCCGGCTTGGGAAGGCCGCTTCCTGAATCAACGCAGGAGGCCGACGTGTCCGCGTGTTTGCGGAAGGGAGTTCTCTAACTTCGGCTTGCAATGCGTGAGAAAATCGGCTAGAAATCTTTCATCCAGTATTTCAGCAAAAGGAGCACCGAGAACCTTCAGCGTTGGGAGCCTTTCCGGGACGCCGAGGATCGGGAATGCGGCTTGCAAACCAGAAGGCATTCAAATCCGTCCCCACGCAAGCGAGCGAGGAGCGGTCTCCCCAGCTGGGGAGACGCCCAAGGCAACGAGATTCTAAAGTCCGATGAAACCCCTTCGCTGCGGGGAGCACCTGCTGGTGGAGTTCTCCTATGAATCCGGTAAATGCATGTTGTGGATCAAGCCAGGCGCCAGGGTGGCTCAGTCGGTTAAGCGTCTGACTTCGGCTCAGGTCATGACCTCACGGCTCCTGAGTTCGAGCCCCACATCAGGCCCTGAGCTGACAGTGCGGAGCCTGCTTGGGATCCTCTCTCTGCCCCTCCCCTCTTTGTTCCAAAAAATAAATAAACTTAAAAAAGTGGGGTGGAATCTGGAAGGCCCATGGTTTTGCAGACTCTAAATGTGAAGATTCACCTAAAAGAATCACGGAGATAGCTTTTTTTGGACAAGATTTGTCTTTTACCGCTTCTTTTATTGTTGAATATTTGCACCCTTGAATGGAGGCCAAAAGACAGTGCCTGTGAGGACATTTGGGCTGAAACGTTTCCACATTTCAGCGCGAACTATTAGAACGAGAACTCCGTCCATTGACAGGTTTGCGCAGGAGTTCACCAGGCACCCCGGCCCGTAGGGAGAGGACCCTCTCAATTAAAATAGCATCATCTGAGGGCGGCTGGGTGGCTCAGTTGGTTGGGCGTCCGACTTCGGCTCGGGTCATGATCTCGCAGCTGACGAGTTCGAGCCCTGCATCAGGCTCTGTGCTGATGGCTCAGAGCCTGGAGCCTGCTTCGGATTCTGGGTCTCCCTCTCTCTCTGCCTCTCCGCTGCTCATGCTCTGTCTCTCTCTGTCTCAAAAATAAAGATAAACATTAAAAAATAAATAATAAGATAGCATCATCTGGAACGTCTGGGTGGCTCAGTTGGTTAAGCGTCCGACTTCAGCTCAGGGCATGATCTCACAGTTCGTGGGTTCAAGCCCCGCATGGGGTTCTCTGCTGTCAGCTCGGAGCCTGGAGCCTGCTTCGGATTCTGTGTATCTCTCTCTCCCTGCCCCTCGTCTGCTAGCACTCTGTCTCTCTGTGTCTCTCAAAAATGAATAAAAACGCTAAAAGTAAAATAAAATAGCATCATCCACAGAGAAGCATCGGTCTAAGGTGTCAGCACATTCACATCTGGGGATCATTATAAGCAACTTTGAAGGTTACAGGAAAATTGATTGAAATCAACCCTAAAAATAATTAGACCTTATTTAACACACACACACACACACACACACACACACACACACACACTGAGAAGAGAAAAACCCAGACAAATGAACAGACAAGGGCTCAAAAACGTGTGTGTTATGGAGAATCCATGTGGCACATACATTATTTTTCATGGCAGATAATCAAACCCAGGGCAGGCTTATCTTTTCCACGTGCCTTAATGTGTGAGGGTGTAATTTGCTTAAATTATTTCAGAAATAATGGTATTGTTTTTTTAAGAGGTTCTGAACATAACTATTTTGTAGGTCCACCAACATGATAAAACTGATTTGTTGATCAATAAATACATATTCGAGCAACTGATAGTTTAATTTGATTAAGTTTATTTATTTATTGGGGGGGGAGAGAGAACGAGTGGGGGAGGGACAGAGAGAGAGCGAGAGAGAGAGAAATCCCAAACAGATTCCACACTGTCAGCATAGAGTCAGATGCGAGGCTCGATCTCATGAACCACGAGATCATGACCTGAGCTGAAATCAAGTCGGATGCTTAACCAACTGAGCCACCCAGGCGCCCCTCCAGCAACTAATAGTTTAAATGATTTTCAGTGCCTCCGCCCTTTCCGTCTCGAAAAGCGACCTTGTTCAGACAATAAATCATTCGTTCTCCTCCTCTAACTTCCCTGCCCAGGGGCCCAGCTGCGCCACCCCCCGACCCCGTACCCCCCGCGTGCTGGGCCTGGGGTCCGTGTCCCTCCTCCTGAGTTCCTGCCCCTCCTCTGGGGTTTCTGTCCCCACCCTGGGGTCTGCATCCGGGCTGGGCACAGCACTGTGCCGTCTAGATCACTCAGCACCGACATCTGGGGTCCCATAATCCCCTGGACAGCACTGGGGAGAAGCCGAAAAGCCCCAGCATGCGTGTGCGCGTCCCCTGTGACGTTATCAAATGGCTTCGTCTCCCCAGCTCAGCGTTACCAGCGTCTACCACGCCAGCCCTGGTCCTCCAGCTTTGTGTTGTTGATTCACTAGTCCCCACGGCCTGGCCCGTGGCTTACCATCCCCTCGCACAGCACAGGGCTGAGTGAGCTATTCAAAGTCATAGAGGGAGGAAGGAGTGGAGCCAGGATTTGAACCAGCGGGAGCTCCAGAACTCCCTCCTCGACTGCTACGCTGCCCTGCCGTTACCATGGAGACGAGAGCAGCCAGGGCCAGGCCCACCTGCCATGCGCACACACGATCGATGCACCCCTGTGCCCCACAGGCCCCTCCCGGCGGACCTGGCCCGCCGGCGAGGGGCTCCCAGAGCATCTGACTCATTCTTACCTCCTTGTTTACTCACCCATGCACCCAGCGGGGTCGGGCGTCTCCCGCGTGCACCAGGCCCTTGGAGAGGTTCCAGCCCAGCCCAGCCCCTGTTCCAGAAAGGGGAACAACAATATGCACCAGTAACCCCCCTCAGGGTGGCAAGGGCCCTCGGACAGGCCCTCCTGGCCTTCCTCCTTCAGCTGCTTCCTGCCTCCTCTTGACTCAAACCCGTGCTCCACCAACACCTCCTATAGGAGCCTCCCATGGTCCCTGGGTCTCCCTCACCAGAGGGGAAGGAGGAAGAACTTTCTGGAGGAGTGCCTCTGGAGCTTTTCCTTGGAAGGTGAGCAGGAGTCAGACAAGAGGCAAGGGCCCGAGGTGGGCGGGGGTCTGAGGTGAGGCAGGTCAGCCGGAGGGCCAGGGTGGGGGCAGAGGGCTGTGGTCTGTGCAGCACTGAGGTCACGGGACAGGCCCAGGGAGCCCCTGGGGGCCATAGGTTGGGGGAGAGCACGGAGCCAGGGTCCTGAGGCCCTGTCCTTTGGGCTCTGCCTTTCACCCTGGGGCTGCCTCCTTAGCCCATCAGTGGTTGGAGCTCAAGGGGTACTGGTGCCATGACCGGCCGGGCCGGGGATCACAGGTCCTGTCCGGCTAACTTCTGGGAAGAGCTCTTTCCTCCCACAGAGGGAAACTGAGGCCCAGAGAGAAGCGCCTGGCTGGCTGGAGACCACAGGAGGGCCACAGCTTAACCAGGTGGCACCCAGGTCTCGGGAGACCACCCTCTTGGGAGGAGGCCTGGCCATGGCCCCGTGTCAAGGGAGGGGGGCGCCAGGTGGGGGATGGAGTGAGCGGGGGGAGGGAGGCCCACGTCTGACCAGAGCCCTGCCGGGCTGCCGTCCACGGGCTCCGCTGGGCCTGGCCTTGGAGGACGAGGCGGCAGGGAGGGTGCCGCTTCTTGAAGAAACCGACGGGCCGGTCGCCTGGTTCGGTAAACTGCACCTGCAGCTAGCTTGGCCAGTTTCGAGAACGTCCTCCTTCGGGCTCCTTCAGCCTAACGAGGGACTGTGTCTGGCCCGCTGTGTGCTGTCCCACCCTGTGTGTGTGTGGGGGGGGGGGGTTCCACCGTGGGCCAGGCTGTCCTGTGGCCGAGAGCCCACCGGTCCTGACCTTCAGGGACACAGCGGGGCTCCACTTCCTCAGAAGGGGCCATGGGGACTGCCCGCCTACCACGGGCCCAGCACCCACCAGTGGGTTCGTGTCCCTCTGTTTGAGGCCTCACGCCAGCCTCTGCTGGGGGAACTTTCTCCCAGCCGAGGGAACAGATGTCCCAAGAGGGGTTTGTAAATCCTAGAGAATCCAATAGGCCCACCGGGGTGATGTCCCTCCAAACCCCCTCCTGCAGGCCCCAGAACCTTCCATGGCTCTCCAAGTGCCCAGAGAACAGAGGCCAAACCCCTGGTGTTCCAGAGCTGTCGGGCTGTACCCTTTCCTCCTTCTCTTATTCCCTAAAATGCCCTCAATGGAGCACGCAGCAGGTGCTGGGCCACCCAGGCTCCCATTCCGGGGGCGGGAACATTTGCCTCAGGGGACACTCAGGTCAGGCTGGGGACGAGAGGCCCCGGTGCATCTGCTGGGAGTAGATGACCGTCTGGAGACTGGGCAGGCTGATGAGGAGGCCAGGCCCAAGAGGGGAACGTAGGCCCCAGTGGGGGAGGGCCCCAACAGAGGCCCCTCCCCGTGTCCCCCATCAGAGTCAGGGTCAGGGTCATTGGATGTAGCCAGGCCCTGGGTTCAGGGGCTCAAAGCTCAGCCTTCACCACCCTCTCCTGGCCAAGTGGCTCTCGCCAGGCCGGGACAGAGCTCTGGGCCCCAGACGCCTTATGGAGACGAGCAGGGAGACACCCCCGCCCCGCACAGGGCTGCTGCGTGTTCTTAAGTGGAACGGAGTAGGGTAACTGAACAGAAGAAGCTCTGGGAGGCAGATGTCCCATCGATCCCGGAACCAAGCTGCCCAGGGGGCCACTGGGGCCACGTCACTGGCGTGGCACGGGTCCCCGGGCTGATGGGCCGTGCTCACGCTCCAACCGATCTTAACATTCACAGGTCTGCCTGGCACTTTACAGTGTGCAAGGGGCCTCACCCCCTCTCCGGGAGCCATGGAGCCATAGTGATTGCTCGTGTCCCTCAGGGGCCCAATTTGCAGGTGAGGAAACAAAAGCTCAAAGAAAGGAGTGACCTGGCCGAGGTCCCATGGGGACTGGGCCCCTCCTCCACCCCAGCCTCACAAACCTTAATGGGGACTTCTGTCTAGAATGGCCGTGGGAAGCCAACAATGGGAGAGGTCCACCTCGGGGGAATGGGGCTCCCCCTCCAGCTGCCCCCAGGCCTGGTCCAGCTGACGAAATGGTTAATAGTCACGTGACAGCAAGGAGTTCCCACCTCCCCTACCCCCACCCCACAAGCCCGCAAGCCTAAAGAGCAAAACCAATGACCTCCCTTCCCTGCCCATCCTGCCACCCACAGGCCCGCTGGGGCCTAGAAGTTACTGCAGGGGACCACGGGGCCAGCGGAGGAGACACCCCAAGCAGCGGGCCGGCTGCAAGCGGCTTCCTCCCGTGGCATCTCTTTAAAATAGCACCGGCTACTTTTCTTAATTAAAAAGAGTATTACGCAAAGACTCCTACAAAGCTACAGAATACACGGCACCAGGGGCGCCTGGGTGGCTCAGTCGGTTGAGCGGCCGACTTCGGCTCACGTCATGATCTTGAGGTCCGTGGGTTCGAGCCCCGCGTCGGG
The DNA here is from genome assembly GCF_014898765.1 of Herpailurus yagouaroundi. Lineage (NCBI taxonomy): Eukaryota > Metazoa > Chordata > Mammalia > Carnivora > Felidae > Herpailurus > Herpailurus yagouaroundi. The sequence goes on along the minus strand of NW_024412413.1, from coordinate 3,892,129 downwards.
CTCTGTGCTGACAGCTCAGAGCCTGGAGCCTGCTTCGGATTCTGGGTGTCCCTCTCTCTCTCTGCCCCTCCCCTGCTCATGCTCTCTCTCTCTCTCTCTCTCGAAAATAAATAAACACTAAAAAAGAAAAAGAATACCCAGTACCCAACACTGTAAAGCTACAGTCATCAAGACAGCGTGCTGGGGTAAGGACCAAACAGTTCAATGGACCAGAATGGAGAGCTCGGAACTAAGGCCACGTAAATACAGTCATTGACCCTGACAAAGGAGCAAAGACAGGCTCTTGGACAAATGTCGCTGGAACCACCAGACGTCACGCGCAGAACGATGAATCTAGACACGGACCTTGCGATCTTCACAAAAGTTAAGTCAAAACGGATCATAGACCTAAGATGCAAAACTTTATATAAGGCTCCTGGAAGATCACAGAGGAGGAAACCTAGACGACCTTGGGTTTGGTGACGCCATTTTAGACACAACGCCACAGGCACGATCCGTGAAGGAAATAACTGAGGAGCCGGACAGCATTACAATGAGAAACTTGTGAAAGACGCTGCAAAGGGCATTAGAAGATAAACCACAGACGGGGAGAAAACGTTTGCAACGCATATCTGATAAAGGGCCGCTGTCCTAAGTACACAAAGAACTCTGAAAACTCGAGAAGAAAACAACCCAAATAAAAAATGCACGAAAGACCTAAAAAGAGGGAAAATAACACAGGAGATGGCTTATTTCAACCCTATTTACGGCAAATGGGCACATGAAAAGCTGCTCCGCGTCCTGTGTCATCAGGGACTTGCATGTGAAAACAAGCCACCACGACAGACCTAGGAGAAAGGTACAAAATCCAGAACGCAGACAGCACGTGGCGCTGGGGAGGACGCGGAGCCACAGGAGCGCCCGTCCGCGGCCGCCGGGAACGCGGGATGGCGCGGCCACCGTGGAGGAGGGCGCAGTGCTTTCTTACCAAACTAATCATGCTCTTCATTCGGCCCAGGAATCCCCGTCCTCGGCGGGTACTCAACGGACTGGCAAGCTTACGTCCACATAAAAACCGGCACGTGGACGTTTCTAGCAGCTTTATTCATAACTGCCAAGACTTGGAAGCAACCAGGAAAGCCCCCAGCAGGTGATCTGGTAAACAGACGACGGTCCGTCCAGACCGTGGATGTTATTCAGTGCTAAACAGAAATGAGCTATCAAGCCACAAGAAGACGTACAGGAACCTTAAGCACACCGCTAACTGCAAGAAGGACCTAGGACCAGGCTCCACACCGCACGATTCCAAGTCTGTCCCGTTCGGGAAAAGGCAGAACTGTGGACACATAAAGGATCGGTGCTTGCCAGGGGCTGGGAGGGGAGAAGTAAATAAAGAGGTGGAGAACCAAGGATTTTGAGGGCAGTGAAAACACTGTGTATGATGCTATGATGGTGGACAGGTTTCATCACACATTGTCTACACCCGTAGGATGAACCCATCAGGCGTGAACTCGAACGTCACCTATAGATTTTTTTTTTTAATTTTTTTTTTCAACGTTTATTTATTTTTGGGACAGAGAGAGACAGAGCATGAACGGGGGAGGGGCAGAGAGAGAGGGAGACACAGAATCGGAAGCAGGCTCCAGGCTCTGAGCCATCAGCCCAGAGCCCGACGCGGGGCTCGAACTCACGGACCGCGAGATCGTGACCTGAGCTGAAGTCGGACGCTTAACCGACTGCGCCACCCAGGCGCCCCTCGAATGTCACCTATAGATTTTATGAACGATCACATACCACCATCCGCTCATCAGTCGTGACAAATAGACACGAATAGTAGGGGTGGGGAGGGCGGTATATGGGAACTCTGTACTTTTTCCCCTCAATTTTTTTGTACAGGACTTTTTTTTTTTTTTTAAGAGTATCACATGAGTTACAACCACACACGACAGTGGGTACCCCTGTACCTACCTTGCACAGAATCTTCTTTGGTTTGGGGTTTTTTTTTTTGTTTTGGGGGTTTCTTTTTACAAACACAAGTTTGAACAAAGAAGCCAGACAGGCTTTGCGTGACCCTCCATGTGAGGACAGGCTGTGTGACCCGTTCATGTGAGTTATAAACCAGGCAAGACGAACCCACGGCCGTGGGAGTCAGGAGCGTGGCCCCGGGGTGGGACAGCGGTCAGAAGGGGATCGAGAGGCTTCTGGGAGCTGGCCACGTTCTGTCTCTGATCTTGTGCTGGTTGCGTGCAGGGTTTGGTTTGTGAAAACCCGTCGAGCTGTATACTTCTGTGTCCACTTTCCTGTGGGTTATACTTCATTAAAAAGTTCCAGAAAAAATAGTGTTTGCGGCAGAAAACTGGAAATCCCAGGAAAGGAGAAAGAAGACGGCCCCTCTCGTCCATTCTCTTCCCACTCAGAGGGGTCCTCAACTCTAGCCTGCAGGTGACACGCTCCCCCCAGCACTGACCCCCCACTTGGTCCTGGGCTGGGCAGGGGTCCCCACCCTCCATGGGGGCTGAGCCCTGGGCCTGCCTGGAGGAGGGCCAGGAGTGCTCGGAGGGCCTCCCATTGCAGGTGAATCACTGCATTTTGGAAAGATGTTCTCTTGGTTCAGGAAACACCCCTTTGGTGCCACCTTGGCCAATCCCAGAAGCCAGGAGATCGTCCCTGCCTCCAAGGGGTCCCCGGGTTAGGGGCCCCCTGCAGCCAGGATCTGGGTATTGAGGGGCAGGGATGCCCAGGGCTGCTCTGGAACAGGCACCTGAGTCCCCCCTGGGCACCTCACTGTGTCAGCTCTGAGCGATCCCCTGAGCACCTCACTGTGTCAGCTCTGAGCGATCCCCAGGGTGCCCCACGGCCTCCAGAGGCGGTAGCAGGGCGGGGGCCTGGGCCAGGGCTGGGGCCCGGCCGGTGACATCATGAATTGAGCTTTGCCAGTTCCTTCCCGACCTCGGAAACCCCAACATCCCGCTCCAGGAACTGGCCTGTGGAATTGGCTTTGGCCGGCCGCCCCAGGAGTGTGGTGGGGAGGCCCCACGCCCCCCTCCCCCCCGGCAGCCTACCCCTGCGGCCCCCCTTTCCTTCGGGGGCTCCCGGGAAGCCTGAAGCAGTGTGAGAACAGCAAGGTCAGCTTCCTCCGTCCCCGCCCCCACCCCACCCCCTTAACTGCAAGAAAAATAAACAGCTGTCCCCCTCTCTCCGCAGCTGGAAACACCGTCGCAGCCCAGGCCTCAGACCAAGCTGTGGGGCTGACTCACTGGCCACCGGGGCGGAGGCAGCGAGAGGGGCTCAGGGCTGCCCCGAGGAGCCCCTCCGTGACCTCAGGCCAGACCCACCCCTGTCTGGGCCCCACACCGTCCACTGAGCCGGGGGGTGGGGGGGGGGGGACTGGGGGTGCGCCCGTCCCGCTGCACTGTGCCCTCCCGCAGCTCAGTGTGTGACCTTCGGTCCTGACCTCTCCCGCCCGGCTTCGGTGGCCTCGTCAACTAAACCAGATGCGGGCCTGGGCACCTCTTGCTCTGACCACGGTTGTGGACAGTGATGGTGGTGGCCGTGGCTCAGGGGTCCCCCCGGGGGCCACAGCCAAGGAGAGGCCTCACACAGCAGGGCAGGAAAACAGCACATTTCAGACCGATTTTAGCAAAGGCCTCCCAGGGAGCCTCGCCCAGTCTGGGGGCCGGTGATCCTGAAGGTCTGGCCGTCTGGTCCTCGGGCTCTGCCTCCAGTCTGCCTTCTCTCTCTTTCTCCCTCCTTCCTCCCTCCTTTTCTTTCTCACTGATAACCTTTCCATTTCTTCAAGCCAGCTCCCTCCTGTGGACGCAGGGCCTGAGCAGGAAGGCAGCCCTACTCCCCGGCCTGAGTCGGGGCTGGTGAGGGAAGCCCCCGGCGCTCCCCAGCTCGTTATTTACACCCTGCACCAGAGCCTTGCCTGGGGCCTGGAAGTGCTTAAGTGCCATCCTGGGGCGCTGGTGGGGAGGGGGGGGGCCTGCCAGCCAGAGGGGTCAGCCCAGCCAAAGGTTCAGAGGTGCGTTGGGGCTGGAACAGCACAGGAAAGCGTGCCTGCCCAGGGCCGCAGGGGCTCCAGGGAGACGGGCCGGGGTTCCTCGGCAGGCTCACCCTGGCTCTGGGCCACGACGACGGGGGAGGGGCCAGGAGGCCAGCAGAGGGCCTGGCGGGGCAGGGGAGGATCAGAGGGCAACCGGAGCCCCCGCTGGGTTCCCACACCGGACAGTGGGGCAGGTGTGGCCTCAGGGTCAGCAAGCGGCGGGAGGCTGGGGAGAGCCCGGGTGTCTGGCCCGGGCAGGCGGGTTAGAGCCTCAACCAATTAACCTGCAATCACCCAGGGAGATGCTAAGGGGATTTGCCTTTTGTCTGGCTAATTATTCTGCATCTACACTTTTCCTTTCCTGGGGAGCTCAGACCCTTTGCAGAGCTTTAATTAAAAGGAAGCCGCTTTCTCAATTACCCCAAGGGTGGGGCAACCAGTGAAAACCCCAGAGGTCGCCCTCCAGGGCCCAAGCAGAGCCTCTGGGGCATCTTCCCAGGGCCCGGCTCCGGCTCCCACAATGCTGGTGGGGATTATCCGCTTGGCTACGAGGAGGCCAAGGCCCCAGAGGGGAGCTTCTGTCCTGAGACCAGAGGCCCACCAGCGCTGGCTCCCGCCTGCCCACCCCTCTGAGCTCCGTCCGTCCGAGGCATCCCCAGAAAAAGGCGGGAGGCCCTGACAGCTCACAGGAGTGGGGCTGTGACTGTCGGGCCGTGACGTCTCACAGAGGGGACCCAGGGGATCTCCCAGGACCACCAGACCGGAGGGGTGTGAGGCAGGAGTCGGGTCCAGCCTGGGAGACCCTCACACACCCAGTCCCCAGCCCTACCGGTCACCCAGGAGGGTCAGAGAGGGTGTGCGCCAGCCCCAGGCTGACCAGCATCCTGCCCCCTGAGGGGCTCAGCCCTGCTGGGAGCCACGGAGGGTGCGGGGAGTAGGAAGAGCCTCCCATGGGGCTGATCCAGCAGCCGCCACGTGTCCGAAGAGCCTCGTCCGGACTCTCAAGTTCGGTGCATCTGTGGTCTCTCTACTCTGTCCACAGCTGCCGTCCTTGAGCAGCAAACTTTGGTAGACCAAGAACTTCCGTTATACCGGGCAGTGTGCCTGGCTCGTTTCCTCACCCAGGCCATTTAGACCGCTCGGAGGGGGAGTTTAGATAATCCCACTTTACAGAAGAGGAAACTGAGGCTTGCAGAGGTTAAGGCCACCCAGCCACAGGCCTGGGAGGTAACAGGAGGGCCAGACACTGACACAGAGGCCGCTCCCTCCCGCCACACCGGGCCCTTGCCCTGCTCTGCCTGTGGTGCCTTGAGTGCAGGAGTCTCTCCCACCAGCAGTGAGCCCCCCAAGATTCTGCTCCGGGCCTGCATTTGGGTGGGCACTTGGAGCCGATGCTGGCAAAGCAGCCATATAGCCCCTCATGGCCCCTGGAGCCCCTACTCCTCTTGCCCTGGAGACTTCCTGGAGGGGGGGGGGTGCCGCATGAACCGTTTTTTTGTTTTTTTCTATTTATTGTTGAGAGAGACAGAGAGACAGAGCGTGAGTGGGGGAGGGGCAAAGAGAGAGAAACACACACACACACACACACACAGAATCCGAAACAGGCTCCAGGCTCTGAGCTGTCAGCACAGAGCCCGATGCGGGGCTCGAACTCGGGAACAACGAGATCGTGACTTAGGCTAAGTCAGACGCCCAACCAACGGAGCTACCCAGGCGCCCCGCGTGAACCGGTTTTGAAAGATACATAGGAGTCTGCCCAGCAGACAGGACTGGAAGGTCACCTTAGCTAAGGGACAGCAGGTGCACCAACGGGGGAAGGGGCCTCAGGTCCTGTGGGTTTGAGTATGGGCTACTCCAGCTGTGTCCGCGGTCCTGCAGGGCACCTGCTGGGGTGTTCAAGAACCCAGCAGTCAGCGAGGCCCTGCGGATCAGAGCCTGGGCTGACCCCTGTCTGGTCCTGCCCGGGTGAGGTCTGGGGTCCTATCCCTCAGCCCTGCTCAACGGGTCTGGGCTCTTGGGGAAATTCTGCTCGCTTGTCCACTCCTTCCTTCCCTCCCTCCTCCATACATTCACTCACTCATCCTTTGACGCATCTTTCAATGCTTCATTCTTTCACCTGTCACCTTTGGGAGGCCTGGGGGCAGGTGCTGGCTATGGGGCCCACGGGGGAGACGTCTTCCAGACAAAGCTGACAACCAGCAGCCGCAGAGGTTTGAGGGCATCCACTGGTTTGACCCCCAGGTCACCGGCCACTGCCGGGGTCACCAGGGGTCGAAGAAAAGTCAGCGGCCCAGGCTTGATAGTCAAGGCCTTGCACACTTAGGCCCAGACTCCTGCAGGCCTGGGGACCCCCGGGCTCTGCTTGCTCCCTGGGGCACCCGGGACTCCCCCATCTGGCCCTGGAGCTCCCTGGGCTTTCCTGCCCTCAGCCTTGGCTCCCGAAGTCCTTTCGCCATCACAGCCAGCCAATCCGGGAGGGCTGAGTTCTGCTCAGAAAGCTGGGGGCGGTCGGCCTTCTCAGCCCCACGCACCTCCCTCCCCCCCAGACGCTTCTCTCTGGGCCCCGAGTCCTTTCGGGAGTGTTGCCTCCTGAGGTTGATCAGCGCTGAGCCCCACCCCCGGCCACGGGCACAGGAGGACCCACCCTGCCAGAGCTCCTGTCTCCACGGGGTGACACCCAGCAGCAGACAGAGGCAGCCAGACCTACCGGGAAGTATGGCATCGACCAGAACCCCAGGTAAGCCAGCCTGCATCCAGTAACCCGGCCTCCCTGTGCCGCCTACCCTGACCCGTGACCTCAGTGGCTAATTAGCACGGCCAAAAGTTCTCCAGGCATTTCTGGAACTTGTCTCTCGTGTGCCAGTTTCACTTAGGAACATTTGAGCCCAGAGTCTCCCAGCTTTGGCTTTTCACTGGAACTTTCCTTCAGGACCTCCAGCCGAGTCTGGAGTGATGGGATCAGAATCGGGCTGCTCTGTCCCGGGCCCCGGGGGCGTTGAGAAGCCCAGCTTCAGGAAGCCTTTGTTTGGGTGGAGTCAGGGGACCAGCCACTGTGACCTGGGGCAGACCAGGGCCCTCTCTGAGCCTTGCACACCTCCCGTGACACTCCAGCGTTAGACTCTCTTCGTGGTTTTCTGGCATTTTTAGCAGCCAGACCCTTTTGTCAAACTAACTCTTCTGTGGAACCCTGACGGTCAAAGCCGGCCACAACAGAGGCGCCCTGTGGAGGCAGGTCTGAGGGCCAGAGCCCCTGCCCCCAGCAGGCTTTGGATGGAGCCTAGGGCTCCCAGAGCACGTGAGAACAGCCCTGTGAGGCTCACCCCGATGTGCCACAGGGTCCGCCCGACCTGGCACCCACCTGAGCCGCTGGGGATTCAGGCCCCGGACCCCTTCCCCTCCAAACACACTTCCTGTGAGGTGAACACTTTCGGAGGTCCTCCTGGGCTGTGTGCACGGATAGAGGCGCCCCCCACCCTAGTCGTCCTGCCTGACTTGGTTCAGTGCTCCCTGAGCCCCACAGTGTCCTGACTGCAGGAGAGCAGGACAGAAAGATGTCCAGCCTCCTGCATTTCTCCAGGACAACCTCTTGGATCCCTGAGGACAGACTCAGGGCCTTGTGTAGCCCCCAGCTCGGGAGTGACCCTGGCCCTGGCCCTGGCCCTTAGTACGCTGTTCACTGGACAGTCTTGGTACGCAGTGGGCGCTTAATAAATGCACTCATTGGACAAAGGTTCCACCTGAGCTCCTCATCTTATAACCTGAGCCCAGCCAGGGCCTCGAGCCCAGCCCCCCACTCCCACCACCCCCCACCACCCCCACCTACCCCACCCATCCCCCGCCTAGCCAGAGCAGTCTGCTTGCTCCCGCATTCGCCCTGCCAGGGGCAAGACACCTAGGTATTTTGTCCTCAGGTGTTGTTTTCCGGTATTTATGGCATTTTCTCATCACTGAACCAATGTGTGGTACATATCCATCCACCGGGTCAACAGAAGATCGCCGTATTTCTGCCACGCTCTAGGTCCGGTCATCGGGCCGCGGTGATGAAGGGCCAGCAATAGTCCTATCCAAGGATGTACATGGTGGCCAAACCAACCGGAACCCTGGGGGAAAAGCTGGGTGAGAGGTCTGGGGAGGGGGCCGCTTCTAAGTTTGGAGCCTGAAAGGGTCTCTGGGGGGCGCCTGGGTGGCTCAGTTGGTTAAGCATCCAACTTCGGCTCAGGTCACGATCTCGCAGTTCGTGGGTTCAAGCCCCGTGTCAGGCTCTGTGCTGACAGCTCAGCTTCGGATTCTGTGTCTCCCTCCCCCCTCTGCCCCTCCCCAGCTCACACTCTGTCTCTCAAAAATAATAAAGAAACAAATAAATGAGTCTCTGGGTTGGTGACCGCCAAGCTGAGGCCTAAGGAGCAAAAAGGTGGCCACTCAGAGGTCTTTGGAAAGATTATATCAGTCAGGGAACACCTCACCTGCCCCACAGGCAGGGCCGGAGACGGGAGGAATTCTAGGGATCCTGGGTAGACCCTAACCAAGTTGGAGATGAACCAGACAGTCCTGGGCAGGAGGGGATGGGTGGGGACAGAGCAGTCACAAGAATGCTAAGGGCCACCGCTTTACCGAATATTTATTGGGGCAACACCTCAAGGGAGGGCCCTCGGAGCCGTGGATCGTGGGGACCCCTGCCAGCCTCAGACCATTGCTTCTTTGCTGGCTCAGGAGTGTGAGCGAAGCCAGCCCAGGCCTGCTCCTCCCCAGAGGGCCCCCCCATCTGCTTGGTAGTCTGTGATGCAGCCAAGAGCTTGCGTTTGTCCCCGATCCCAAATTCTGGATGCAGTAGCTTCGGGTCTGTCCTCTGCCTTGGTGGACCCCTCCCGACTTTGCCCTCTTCTCAGAAAGAGCTGCCTCTGGGGGGACTCTCTCTTCACAGAGACTTCACAGAGTCTGTGAGCCTCAGGGACATCCAGGTCCTAATCCCAGAAGCTGTCAATGTTTCCTTCTAGGGTCCATGTGACCAAGGAAGGGTCTGGAGACGGGGGATTGTCCTGGATTACCCGAGCGCCCCAAGTGCGATCACAGGGGACCTTCCGAGGGGGCCCTCTGACGCGCCCGGAGGAGCCGGCCACGTGAGGAGGAGCACAGACAGATGAGCAGGTGCTGGCCTTGAAGGGAGTGACACGGCCACGAGCCCAGGCTGCTGGCAGCCACCGGGAGCAGGAGCAGAGTCTCGCGGGGAGGCCCCCCTGCCGACACCCTGGCTTCGAACCCTGGTCTCAGAACCGTGAGAAAGTTCATTGTTGTTCAGAGCTGCCCCAGTTGCTGTCACCGGTCAGGGCGGCCCTGGCCCTGGCGAGAGAGCCATGCCCCCTCCTTCCCCAGCACCCCTGCTCCCGTGCAGTTCAAGCACCCCGCTGCCTGTCCCTGAGGCCGGGAGCGCTTTGGGGATGTCTCCCTCGTGTCTGCTTCCCAGGGACACAGCCCGGATGCCGTGGCAGAACAATCGGAAAGAGCGCTCCCAAATGGGGGGTCGACTGTCCCCCAGCGTCACCCGTGGAGGGTCGGTCCCGGGGCCACAGGGAATCCTGAGCTGGGGAAGGTTTCCGCAGAGCAGGAATTTTTCGAAGGCCGGATTTCCAGGCCTGCGGCCCGTACAGAGGGGCAGGGCGTCACGACGGGGCTGGAGGGACACCCGGCCGAGCAGGGAGCAGGGCGGGAGGTGGGAAGTTGCCCTGCTAGTTCCCTAAAGGACAGCGAGGGTGGGCGGGGCCGGGAGGCTCCTGGAGCCGCAGGGTGGGGTCCCCCGGAGGGAGCGCAGGGTGGGGCATGTGGGGACAGGCGAGACTTCCTCCAAGCCAGCGTGGCTCAACCGAGCGTGTGCTTCAGGCCCCAAACCCGCCACCCGAGCCCTTTTAAGAATAAAAACAAATATTTGTGTTGCATGCTGTGTGTGTGTTGGGGTTTAGTTTTCTTCTGGAGGCTAAAAATAGGGGCGTCTCAGCGTCCCTGCGGGGATTCCTCCCCCCACCCCTGCGCCCCACCCCGTGTTGTGCAAGGCCTGGCCTGGCCCTCCGGGGCTCCTGCCAAGTTTTGACTTAACTGTCGGTGACAGGGGTATGAAGGTATCAGAAGATGGTGAGGGGATAAAGGTGCCCATTACGGCTGCGCAGGAGGCATGTCCTCGCCGGCCGGCCACACCCAGGTGGGCCGGCGCAGGGCCGGGGGCACCCACCCTTCACCCGACAGGAATGACCCCCCCCTCCCCATTTCAGAGTAGACAGACAACAATAACCCAGCCCGTGGGGGTAGCACAGAGCACCTGGTGCAGACCAGGGCATCCTGAAAGACGTGCCATCAGGGCCACAAGGAGGGAGGCCGGAGGGCCTGGAGGAGGGTAGAAGGGAGGGGTGGGTGAAAAGCCTGCAGGCCTGTGAAGAATGGGGGCTAAGTGGGCAATGTAATGGGCCAGTTCAAGGGGTCTGAGCGGGGTGAGGGCCCGCCAGACGGCCCTGTGGCACCTCAGGCCCAGGTGTCCCAGCTACACGAGGCAGGATTCCAGGGGTACGGCCGGGACATGGACCCGGGGGGTCCTCGGCGAGGGGGGTCTGCCAGGATGCAGGTAGGAGTCCGGGGCAAGAGGTCCCAGGGAGTCCCAGAGGGACAGAAGCAGCTAGGGGGATGTGCTGGGTGCCACCGATGGGAGCTGAGGGTCAAAGAGATCTCTGGCCACGCCGGCTAGAGAGACAGGTGACTTCACGGCCATGAAAACACCGTGAGGGGGACAGCAGGGGGCCCTGAGGACCCTGAGGCCCAGCCTCAGTCAGGGGGCAGCAAGAGGCCCCCAAGGAGAAACGTGAGAGGAGAGGGGTACCAGCCGAGAGGGCCTTGGAGACCAGGGAGAGGCTGGGACCTGGGGCGTCTAGGCCCTGAGCCAGGAAATAGTCGTAGGGAAATTTGTAAACTGTAAAGTGTGGTGAGCATAGGAGGGCAGGCCTGCGCCGGGGCCTGTCTGGCTGTCACCTGCAAGAGGCCTGTTCACAGGCAGACTTTCCAGGGAGGTGGAGTGAGGGGGGGGCAGGACCGTCCCTGTTGCATGGTAGGGAAGGACAGGGAGGGTCTACCAGCCCCTACAGCACCCCTCCACTGAGGAGCCTGCCCAGCAAAGGGAGCGCTGAGCAGGGGGGTGGTGGAGGGGCTTCGCAGCTTGGGGGGGCACGTCTGGTCTTCAGCTGGCCTGGGTGGGGAGGGGGGCGGGGGTGAGGGGGGCAGCTGCTGACTTCCGCTGACTCATCACCAGCCATCTCCCTGGCCCCCGGTCACGGGCCCTAGGCGAACACTCTCTTCCTATCCTACGGAGGGGAGACTGAGGCAGAGTGGGGCCAAGGTCACACAGGCAGGAAGTATTGGACCCAGAGCCCCCTCGTGCTCCCCGGGGCCCAGCTGTCGGGGCCACGCCTTTGATCCAAGGCTACACGGGTGAAGACAGGTCAGGTGGTCTCCCAGCCTCCCTCTGAGCAGCAGGCTGGACTGAGTCCTGGGCTAAGTCCCTCCCCACTGCCCTCGAGGGACAGCCGGGGCTGAGCACGCGATCGGCCTTCTCTGGCCGGCCCTTCCCTGCGGATCCCTACCCAAGGCCCGAACTCCCCTCCGGAAATGCCGCTGCGTTGTCTGCAAAGTGCGCCCAGGTTCTCCACTCTCCCCCTTCCCGCCTGGACTATTTCAGTAGCTTCCCCACCCCTGTCCCTGCTTCCAGGCTGCAGGGAGGAGCCCCTCACGCTTTCCATAAAGAATGTGGTCTCACACCCCCTCCGGACCGTCGGCTCCCTTTCGTGGCTTCCCCTGCACCTGACACGTGGCGGGGGAGCACAATATTTGTGGAAAGAATGAACAACCATGAGGCAAAGAGACTCTTGCCTCCAGAGGGAACGCCAACGTCAGGACAAGAGGAGAGGGCAGTCTTCCCAGAACCGGACCCTGCCCGCCCTCCTCCCCAGCCCAGAACCGTGACCTCTCCCACCTCTCTTCGGTAGCTCTGGCCATGAGAAAGTTCTCCTGATACGGCCTGAGGCCTGCCCCGCGCTGGGCCTCCTGGGCTGCCCCAAAGTCTCCCCCATGAGGCGCTGGCGGACCCTGATGGCCTGAAGGACCCTCCGCTAGAGACAGGCCCTTTGAGATGTCCCTCCCTCTAATGGGCACTCTCCCAGCTCTGGAGACAGTCTTGGTGACTCAGATATGTTGCCCTCTCCCAGAGTCCTTGTCATCGAGATTTCATTGATCTCTCTTTCCTGGGAAGCAGGTGTGAAGCAGCCGGCCCACGCCCATGCCCCTGATAGGACATGTTGACAAGGCTGCCCCCACTCCGTCAGCAGGCAGGGCGCTCCCTCCCAGGTTGGTCGACAAGGAGAAGCTCGGGGTCCTGGTGCGGCCTTGTTAGCCCAGAGAGGGCAGGCACAGGGAGCCTGGGGGGGGCGGCCTGCCCAGTGCTCACCCAGACGGGGCTCTTCCTGGCTCTGACAAGGACCCTGGGATCCACCAGAGTCCAAATAGAGCAACCGAGGCCCAAAGGAGGCCCATGGAGGCCGGTCCTCGCGTGTTTTCATTGAGCTGGTGGGACCTCGGAAAACAGCCCAAGGCCTGGCAAAGCCTTGGTAACCAAGAGCCCTGGCCCCCGAGCCCAGCAGAGGGACCTGGATGGAGGGGCAGTGATGTCAGCCCTCGCTCCCTGCACCCTTCACGGCCCGAGGACTCTCATTTGAGACACTTTCCCACTGGAAAACAGGGGCTCCAAACAGCAGCCTGGGTGTCAGAGAAGCCAGCTGGCATGCGGGCCTTTGCCCCGAAGGCACGAGACCGTGTTGGCCACAAGAAGCAGGGGGGCCGGGAATGCTCCTGTCAAATGCTGGAAACCGTGAGGCTCAAGTGCCTTCCAGAGGGTCCTGGAACCCTATCGGGCACGGGGTAGCCCTTCAAGCTCTGTTCTCCTCGCTGCCCGGCACCCCCAAACCCCATGCTCCACTGTCCACACAGTTACCCCGGGACCCACGAGGGCCCCTCTGGCCTCCGTTCCTGTGCCCGAAGCGTCCCTTTCCCTTCTGCATCCTTCCCACCTCCTTCCTTCCATCCCGTTTCTTCTGGGGCCCAGCCTGGATGCCAGCTCCCCCAGGAAGCCTTTGCTGACCACCCCAAGGTCCGCCCAAGGCCGGGTTCCACACTCCGCTGCCCCCCAGACCCCACTTCCCTCCATGGCAGCCTTGGGTATGGGGGGCTGACAAGGCCCATTTGTTCACCGTTCCGTCCGCCATCCTGGGTGCTGATTAGGAGAAGACCTCATCGCCCGTTCAGCTCCGGAAGCCCTCAACACCTAGCTGAGCTCTGGGCACTGAGGAGCCCAGCAATGAAGGGCGTGGGAACAGAAGGGCGTGTGAGTGGATGGACGTCGTACCCTGTCCTGCTTGGTGGCAAAGCCAGGGGCTCAGGAGGCAGAAGTGAGGGTTTGAGCCAGAAACCAGGGGAGGGGCCTTGAGCAAACCCCCCCCCCCCCCCCAGCCCACACAGGTCGAGTCAACAGAATGGCGTCAGCGGTGGCCCCGCACCAGTGGCTCAGGCAGGGGGCTCCTGGGCTGCTTCCTTGCAAGGCCGTGAGGGCGTTCCTTTCTACAAGGTCCCAGATGGCTGTGGGATTCCAGCTGTGCCTAGAGAGGCGTGAGGCCCAGATCACACGGGGCAGGGCCAAGCCGGGGCAGCCGGCCAGGCAGTTCTGGCCTGGGTGCTGTTCACCCCCGGGGCCCTGGGAGCAGTGCTTGCCCAGGGCGCAAGGTAAAGGAGCCCTGAGCCCCAGTATGTGCCAACCACCCGCCCACCGCCCAGGCCTCTGCTGGGCACTGCTGTGGGTTCCAAGCCTGCAACCCTCTTGGGCCTTCCTAGACTGCAAGACCCTGGGATGCCCGGGCCAGGCTGCTGAGTCCCCGGGGCCCTGAAGACCAAGGACACAATGGGCAGGCAGGCGGCATCCCAGAGAAGGAAGGTGGGCGCAAGCTCAGACCCAGAGGAGGGAAAGGGACCAGGACAGCAGTGGGCTAGACCCAGGCTGACATCCAGCTGAACTTACTGGCCCCTGGCGGCCCTGTTCCTGGCTTGGTGCCTCCCGGGAGCGGTCCTGACTGCTCCGCTCAGGGGAACTCACACTTTTCCCGTTTGCCTGAGTGCAAAGAGCGACAGCCCCACTCGCCTCTCTTCCCCAGCCCGCCTGCCTCCCAGCTCTGGGCGTTGGGAAGTTCGCCCAGATGTCTAATCCAGATCCTGACTGCTGTCTTCTAGCCTCGTCTTTCCTGTTCTGTCCTCAAGACAGAGCATTGCCCTCACCTCCTCCCCAGGACTAGCCTCAGCCATTCCCTTCCCGCACATCTCTGTACGGCCTTGGGCAACACCCCAGGGCCTCAGTTTCCCCTCATGAGAGGAGGGAGATGAGTTGGGTAGAAGGAAGACCCCAGAGGACACGAATTCCAATCCTGATTCTGCCTCTGCTGGCTGTGTGACCTTGGACAGAACACTCGATTCTCTGTGCCTAGGTTTTCCCATCTGCAAAATGGAGCCAGCGCTGACCCACGTGGGGAAGGGGTGAAGGTTGTGGTTACCTGTGAACCACACTCAGCGTCTGGCACGGTGGGGGGTGTTCAATATTCCACGGAGCTTCTCAGGACCCTAGGCCTGCTGGGGTGCAGGGACAGTCACAACAGTGACCTCCCCATCCATCAGGGTGAAAGCCGGAATGGAGAGTGAAGGAGAGGGCAGGAGCCCCAGCAAGCTTGCTGGGAAGGTGGGCATTATGGGAAGGAGGGGATGCGGGCCAGGGATGTGGGGAGAAAGGGCACAGCTGAAGCGGAGGCTGGGCAGGGACAGGCGGCGATGTGGAGCGTGATAGGGAGCTCTGGGGACCGGTGGCTTGCCCGCAGGGCAGGGGGCTTTGCGCGGAGGTGGGTGGAGATGGGCTGTAGTTGATGAGCCAGAGGATCAGGAAGGACTCCGAAGGCCACACCAAGGAGCAAACCTCTGTCTGCCAGGGCCACAGCCCCCTGCGAGCTCTGGCCACCAGATAGCAGCTGGGTGGACAGCCTGGGCAGCCCTGGGGGTGGGCAGTGGGGGAGATCCTGGGCTTGCTAAAGCCCTCGAGCAGAGTGTGGGCAAGGGCAGCCTTCGCGCAGAGAAGGAGGGAGCCGGGCTTGGCCGGCACAGCTGCTCCCCCGTACCCATTCTAGAGAGGAAAACCGAGGCTCAGAGCTGTGGAAGCACCCGCCCAAAGCCCTTTCCTGTCTCCCAGGCTCTCGGCCAGCAGCTGCCCTCGAGAACAGGCTGCCGCTCAGGGCGGGAGAGCCAAGTGAGGAGCCAGAGTCCCTAGAGGTCAAGGCCAGGCACGAGCCACCTCTGTTCCCAGGGCCCAGCCCAGCACCCAGCCTCCGGCACCACCGAACCAAGGGAACGAGCGAGAAAGAAATGAATGAATGGGTGGTAATGTCCCCACATCCTGTGGTGGAGCCCATGTGACTCGCTCCTGTTGGGTGACTCTGCCTTCCTGGAGCACAGCGGGCAGGCAGGTCTGGAGAGGGAGCATCCCTGGTGAAGGTGGGGAGACAGGAAGCTTCGTGGCCAGCTAAGAGCAGTGTGGCCAGAGCCCAGGGGGCAGGGGTGTCACTCACCCCGATGGTGATGAGCCACCGTGGTGGAGGGTGGGGGCTGCCTGTGGATGCTCCTGAAATCGCAGCCTCAGAGGCGGAGCCTCGGGCTAGGGGTCAGGTGGGCCCCCAGGCGGGCTGGGCGGTGTGGGCTCGACGCTTCAGGCAGGGCCCCTCGGAGGATGTGCCGGGCGGCCCTGGGAGGCCGGGGCTGGGGTTGAACCGTGGCCAAGAAGTAAGTACAGTCTGGGCACCAGGGCCGGGGCATTCTCGAAGCTCCTTCCTCATTCCTGGCCCTGTGGGAGTAGCCGGACCCCAGCGTTCCGAGGCAGCCACCACCGCGGATTTGCTTACCGTCTCGCAGGGAACCGGGGCCTCCTGCCAAACTAGCCAGCCCGGGGCCCGGGCCCCATGGGCCCCCCCCCCAACCACTGAGTGCTGGCCTGGGCCCCCTCCTGCTCTCAGATGAGGACACTGAGGCCATATATCGAGTAGGGCCACCCTAGAAGCTGTCCACGCCCGAGTAGGAAGGAATGGGCTTGGGCTGCAAGTCCAGGGTGTTTTGCGTCGGCCTCCGGGCCTCCACACCCCACAGGAACACGTCCTTCTCGGAAAGCCCACCTGGTGGCCTCTCCACTGGGATCCGGGTCCAGGGCCAGGCTCCGTGGGTGCCCTGGCGGGCGCAGCGTGGAAGGGGCTTGTTTGATCAGCGGTTCCGCCCGATGCCAGGCTGCTGGGACAGCGGGCAGCGGCCAAACCGGCCCCGCCGCATGCCTTCCGGCCCTCGGCAGGAATGCCATTCATCCCTCCGGTGCTCGCACGGTTACCGCAGTGTTGAGGCCCGGTGGCACCCGGGCCTCTAGGGAAAAGCAGCCGAGCCTGGTGGCCAGCCAGGGGCTGCTGGGGGCCTCAGGCCATCTGCCCACGACTGGAGAGGGCGAGGAGCACCCCACAGGGGGCACCTGAACCAAACCCCACCAAACACAACTGACGCATCCGTAGGGGTCCTGAGGCCGGCCGGGGTCAGAAGAAGAAAGGACACACAGGGGGAGACACATGGGGCCAGGGCCTCCTGGCTGTGGGTCCTCCACTCCTAAGAGCCCACCCCCCACCTCCGGTGTTCTCGTAAGAACAGCCCCCACCCAGATCCATGCGTTGGCCCTGGCACCAGACCCATGGCCTCCTGACCTCACATCCTGAGCCCAGACTGTCCAGAGAGGCCTCGGGTCTATGTCCGGCCACCACCAGTGGCCCTTGCTGGGTGTGGTGGCCCCAAAGGTGCCCGGAGGCCGGCGCGACTCAAGGCCTCGCTTGGGACCCGGGCAAAGGTGTGAGAATGGAGACACGTGGGCATCGTGCCAGCCCAGCCTGCAGAAAGGGGTAAGGAATCAGAAGGGTGGGGGCACCTGAGGGCCAGGGGGCTTAAGGCTCAGGGCCGGCCCTCAATGGACAGCACACACATCCCCACCCCCCGGGGACAAGAGCTGCAGGGGCGTCGCACGGGCTCCACGCACACTCACTTCTGATTCCAGCTTTATTGGAGCTGGGCGCTCCCCTCCAGGGAAGGCAAGACACAGCCCGTCGGAAACCCAGCAGCTCTCCCGAAGTGGGAGGCGCTACGGGGACAACGCAGTGCCCAGACCGCCACCGCCCCACGCGGGCCGCGCCGACCCCCGTTCACCCAAGGGAAGGGTCGCTGCTGACAGTTAAGGAGGGCAGGGTCTCAGCAGGGGTGCCTGGACAGTGCGCGTGACTCAATGGCATCAGGAGGCCCCAAGAGTCTGTTTCAAGCAGGAGGAGGAGCCTGGCTCCGGGGAATGCTTGAGGCTGTCCCCTCCCTCCAGTACCCAGTGTAGGTCACAATAATTTAAAAGACATGATAGACACTTTAACGCTATATAACAATATAAGTTAACCAGGTTCCTTGGCAGAAGGTGCTGGGCCCGTGGACTCAGTGGTGTCCTGGGACCCGGGGAGGCGGGGCGGGGGAGGGGGTGCTGTGCAGGTCGGGGGCATTCACGGCAGCCAGGAAGTGCCCAGAACAGCAGCCAATGGCATGTCCTGGCACCATCAGGGGCACAACAGGGTGGACGCCAGGGCCCAGACAGTGTCACTCACCCCTGGCTAATGTCTCGCCCACTTGGCCGGGCAGCTGCCTGAGGACACATTTCCACAGGTTTCTACAAGTAAATACCCTATATTTGGGTGGGGGAGGGCACAGGAGCAGTGGTGGGCACACCGGGAGCCAGCTGCACACCATCCTTGCTGGCAGGTTCACCTCCTCTGGGCTTCAGACTCCCCAGGGGAGGGTGGGAATGTTCACAGAGGATGCATCGCCCCAAGTCCCAGGGTTTGGGCCCCTCCCCACCCTGCCCGTGGTTTAGAACCGAGGGGGACCCTTCTCGTCCTCCTCTCCCAGGTTTCAGGGAGAGTTGAACTTTAAGAGGAGGGTGTGCATGGGGGGACCCTGGGGGAGGTGTCTGGAGGGCAGCAGGTGGGGAGCTCTGGCCAAGTGTCCTCGTGGATCCAAGTTTTCTCGGCATTGGGATCAGGGCCAAAGGAGTAGGACTGGGCACGGGGCCACTAGAGAAATCCCAGCAGGCACCTCTGAGGGTGTAGGTCCCAGTGTGGCTGGCAGCAGGGGATGAGGGGAGCAGCCAGATTTCACAAAACATGGGGTCAGTCTCATGCCAACCTGGATGTCCCCAGAGTAGGTCTTCCAGGGGCAGGAGCCCTGGCCTGGGGGGTCAGGATGCCCGAGCCAAGGCAGGAGCCTCCACTCATGGCCTCGGGGCCTCTGGCTAATTCTTGAGCCATTCTGGGACTCAGTGTCCGCATCTGCCAAAGGCAGCACCCCCCCTCCCCGCCCCGAACCACCCCCACCCCACCAGCCCGCCACCAGCACACTGCTGTCCTAGGGTTTCAGCTGGCTCCAGGGGGGCAGGGGGCTCTGTAAACTGGGTGCCAGGCTGGAGGGGGGACCGGGAGGGTGACAGCATCGGGGAGGGAACACAGCACTCCTGGAACCTGACATAGGTGACACTTTGATTTGTTGGATGTGATTTTTTAAAAAGAAGGATCCCTGCCGGTGGCTCCCCTCAGAGGCCCCCTGGGGGCAGGGCCAGGAGAGAGCTGGGCACGGAGATGCTCCCTGGGGTCTAGAGAGGCGGGGACAGGGAGCAGAGGGCCACAAGGGAACGCGCTAACACGGAGTACAGAGTTAGGACTGGCTATGCCTTAGTGCTAAGAATCCTTTTCTGATACTAAGAAAACATAAATAAAATGTGTCAGCATCTGCCCAGACCACCCGGGGGGGGGGGGGGGG